>NC_140081.1:95819154-96130557 GCF_964194135.1 Talpa europaea | reverse complement strand
CCTGACTGCCGTAGTGGTGGCTAATGTCCTCTGCAGAGCTCAACCCAGTGTCCATGACCACACTTTTCAGGATGACAACTGTGTGCCGCAGTAGAAATAGCAGCATGCAGCAACCAAAAATTAAAGCCATAGCGCCACCTACTGGTAAAAAGACAGACATCTAATTACTAAGCTGTTCATCTAGAACTTAAGCAAATAAAAAAATGACAATAAATTTTAAAAGGTGTCAAATGTACCAAATTCACACAGAGAGGAATATACCATTAAGCAATTTGGGAATTCAAGATGACATGGCATCACAATGAGAGAATGAAAATTCTCCAGAAACCAAACTTATAGACATGGAAGATTGTGATCTAATGGATAGACAATTCAAAATAGCTGTCATGAAGAAATTCAAAGAGGTACAAGAAAATGCAGAAAGACAATACAATAAACTCCAAGAACAAAATTAATGAGCAGGAGGAATAGTTTACAAAAGAGATTGAAACAACAAGAGATAATCTCAGAGAGATTCAGCATTTGAAGAGCTCAATGAATGAAATAGAGAGTGCTATAGAGAACAACGAGCCCAACGGGGTAATGAATTAGCAAACTCTAAGAAGAAATGAGAAGTGACTCCAGTGGAAGAGAAAGAAAGGCTTTTTTTTTTAATGGAGAAATACTACAAGAACTACCAGACTCCATCAAGAAAGGTAACAAGAAAATCTGTTATCCCAGAAGGTGAAGAGGAAAAGGAAGCAGAGCTCTTATTCAAAGAAGAAATAACTGAGGTGTCCCAAATCTACAAAAAAAATTGAATAAGTGAATAAATAGATGGAACTAGAAAACTACTGGTGACATGGCAATAGTAAATATCCATATATCAATATTCACTTTAAATGGAAATGGACGGAGCTCACCAATCAAATGGCAGAGAGTGACTGGTTGGATCAGAATACAAAACCCAACTTTCTGTGGTCTCCAGAAGACCCATCTAAGCTCCAAAGATAAACACAGGCTCAAAGTAAATGCTTGGAAAACAATCCTAGAAACAAATGAGAACCCCCCAAAAAGGCAATAGTCACAGTTCCAGCAGATAAAATCAACTTCCAGTTAAAAAAGGTAACAAAAGACAAGAATGAACATTATATAATGATTAAATAATCACTACACCATAACACTCAGCAATAAAATATGCACAAAACAAAGGATTACCAAAATCTATATAACTAACAAATCTAAAAACAGACATTGGCAGCACAATAATTTTATGCAAACCCACAGCAGCATCCTACTCAATGATAAGAAACTGAAAGCTTTTCCTGTAAGATCAGTGCACAACAAGGATGTCCGCTCTTACCATTACCTTTCAACATGGCATTGGATATGCTAGCAATTAGGAAGGAGAACAACATAAAAGAAATCCAAATTAGAAAAAAAAGAAGGAAAACCTATCACTATTTTCCAGGTGACATGATGATTTTTACACAGGAAACCCTAAAGACTCAACTAAAAAAGTATTGCAGATGATAAAGAGGCAGGCCACAAAAAACATACAAGAGTCTATTGCATTCCTATATCCAAATAATGAACTATAAGAGAAAGAAATTATGAAAACTATCCCTTTTACAATAGCATCAAACAGTATTAAGTATATGGGAATTAACCTAACAAAGGAGTTGAAAGACCTAGCCTTAAAAAAACTATAAGACAGTGTTAAAAAAAAAAAAAACAGAGAGACATGGAAATGGAAAATTATTCCATATGCATAGATTAGAAGAATTAACATTGTTAAAATGCCCATCGTACCCAAAGCAGTATGTTGATTCAATGCAATCCCTATCAAAGATTCAAAGGAATTTTTCAAAGAAACATGACGGAAATTTATATGGAACAATAGAAGACCCTGAATAACCAGAGTAATCAACCAAAATAAGAAGAGGAATGGAAGTATCACGCTTTCAGATCTCAAACTCCACAAGGCTTTAGTGGGGGGGGAGGGGCCGGGAAAGTATGTTATAGGAATAAAAATAGACACAGAGGGGCCTCCCCAGGTGGCGCAGCGGTTGAGCACTGGGCTGCGAAGCTGCCCGCAGCCTCTGCAGCGCTGTTTCAATCCCGTTGCTGGCGAGGGTCCCATATGGCGTGCAGACCTCTCCTGCTGCCCGCTGCTCCCCTCAGCAGTGTATTGCGTCAGTTTGTCTGCTCTGCTCCCCGCTCTGGCTCTGGTGAATTCTCTCACCCTCCCGTGCTTCTGACTGTACCCAGTGCTTGTATAAATAAATAAATCTTTAAAAAAAAATAGATACAGAGACCCATGAATAGAGTTGAGAGCCCAGAAGTAAACCCATATTCATATGGACACTTAATCTACAACTTTGTAGATTGCATTAATCTACAAAGGAGCTAAGAGCATACACTGGAGAAAGGAACATCTCTTCAACAAATGGTGTTGGGAAAACTGGACAGGCACATGAATGCAAAAAAGTGAACTAGACCACTATCTCACAAAAATTACACACAGAATTTAACTCAAAGTAGATTAAAGATTTGGATGTAAAACCAAAAATCCTAAAAAACATAGAAGAAAACAAGCAAAACTGTCAGTGACGTTAGCTACAGGGATGTCCTTGGGGATTCAACTCCAATGGCAAGGAAAGCCAAAGGAAAAATAAACAAAAGGACCCCATTAAGCTACAAGTTTCTGTACAGTGGAAGGAACTATCACTAAAAAAAAAAAAGGCACTGTACTGTATGGGGGGAAATATTTGTATACCACACATCTGACAAGGAGCTAATATCCAAGATGCCCAACAGACTCATACAACTCAACAAAAAGAAAAGAAAGAACCCAATCCAAAAAATGGGCAGAAGAGCTAAATAGGCACTTCTCCAAAAACATGCAGATGGCCCAGAGGCCCATGAAAGCATGCTCATGGCTTACTGTCAGGGAACTGCAAACGAAAACCACCTCACTCTTGCGAGAGTAGGCCCATGTTAAAAACAGAAACACTAAATGCTGGCGAGGGCGCGGAGAAAAAGGAGCCTCCTACACTGCTGGGGGGATGCAGACAGGTCCAGCCCCTGTGAAAAACAGTGTGGAGGTTCCTCAAAATACTAAAAATAGATCTTCTATATGATCCAGCAACTCCACTCTGGAGTATCTACCCAAAGAATACAAAAACACTAGGTCGAAGGGACATCTGCACCCCATGCTCACTGTGGCACTCTGGACAACAGCCAAGGCATGGAAACAACCTAAGTGCCCAAGGACACAGGAGTGAATTAAGATGTGGGGTATACAATGACCAAAACAAAGAGACATCCTACTGAATGGGAGACAATATTTGCATGCCATAAAAGGGACTGATAGCAAAGATCTACAAGGAACTTAACACAACTCAACAACCCAGTTCAAAAATGGGCAGAAGAGCTCAAAAGACACTTCTCCAAAGAGGAAATGCAAACGGCCAACAGGCACATGAAAAAATGGTCAGCATCACCAATCATCAGAGAAATGCAGCTCAAAACCACAATGAGAGACCACAGCACACTGGTGGAAATGGCCTATATTGAAAAACTGGCAACAACAAATGCTGGTGAGGATGTGGAGAAAAAGGAACCTCCTACACTGCTGGGAGCCAAGCAAACCTGCCCAGCCTCAGGTCACTGAAAACAGAGGTACCCAAGGGCCCAGTGAGTCCACTCCTGGGAATCTGCCCAATGGACACAAAAACATTGATCCAAAAGGATACCCGCACCCCATGTTTATAGCAGCACTATTTACAGTAGCTAAGGTATGGAAACAACCCAAATGCCCACAAACAGATGAGTGGATCAAGAAGCTGTGGTCTACGTAGAAAATGGAATACTATTCAGCAATCAAAAAGAGAAACTCAAGCCATTTGTCCAGTGCGGTGGAGCTGGAGGGATGATGCTCAGTGAAATAAGTCAGAAAGAAAAACATAAATACCAGATGGTCTTACTTACATGTGGAATAGAGAAACCCACCAAAGGGTTGAGAAAAAGTCAAAACTAGCAGCTGACCATAGATCTGAGGCCTCCAGCGAAGGAGGAGGCCGGAGAGGCGTCAAAACAGGGGAGGGAAGAGCACCGGGAACGTGGTGTTGGTCCACAGGTGGTATGGTGGCGGGAGAACTATGGGGACTACAGAGCTGTAAGAAAATAAATTTAATTAATTGTTTAAAATGTGGTGTGTACACACCAGGGAATACTGCTCAGGTGAAAAAAAGCACCTAACATTGCAACAACATGGATGGAACTGGACTATGCTAAGTGAAATAAATCAGAAGAAGAAAGCAAATGCAGTATCATTTTACTCATATATGGAATGCTGAGAAACAAGAGAAAGTAACTGAAAAACCTAAAACAGACCCTAGAGATGACTGCAAAATTTAGCCCGCTAGAGGCCTAGGGCGGGTTGGGACAAAGGCGGGATGGCTGTCTGAGGAAGATTAAACCACATACACTGTTGTAAACCAATGGCACCTCAACTTAAAAATCCTTAAAATAAGGATGATCAAGAAAAAGCAGGCCTCCCCGGTGGCGCAGCGGTTGAGCGCTGGGTTGCGAAGCTGCCCGCGGTCTCTGCGGCGCAGGTTCGATCCCCGGCTGCTCCCTGGCCACGGGAGGAGGGTCCCACATGGCGCGCAGACCTCTCCTGCCGCCCACTGCTCCCCTCAGCAGTGTCCTTCGGTCCTTCTGCCTGCTCTGCTCCCCGCTCTGGCTCTGGTGAATTCATTCTCTCACCCTCCCGTGCTCCTGACTGTACCCAGTGCATGTATAAATAAATAAATAAATAAATCTTTAAAAAAAAAAGAAAAAGAAAAAGAAAATGAACATGAAGCAAAGAGTAGAGTCTCTGCGTGTTAAAAAATTAATCAACCACACTTTCCTGGGGTCACGCCTCCCTCCTCAGTGAGTAAAGTGCAACAGCAGCAGCTGATACACACTGAGTGCTCACTACGCATCAGAGATGGTCAAGAACTTTCATGTACTTTGCATGTTATGGTCTTGTGATACAGACACAATTATGCTCAGTTGTGAAGTAGGAAACTAAGCAATGGTCTCATGTGCATCTCACAAAGCAGAACTCGGAGCATCTGCTATTTCCTCCTCGTGCTCTGCAGATGCCTTATGCTCTGGTCAGCACAGGCCAACCATGTCCCCTAGCAAAGGCATCGCGGCACTGCCAACACTCACTCTGGGCCATGCAAAGTCACATTTGCAGCGTTAGCATTTGAGTCCGGGGCTCTGTTGCCCAAAGGCCTCAGTATGGTCTCTCACAGATGCCAACTGTCTAGGAACAAGGAGTATATTTTGTGACAGAGCTCTTGGTAGTTTTTAGTTGTGATTTATTACAGTTCCTGTCTTAGGATGTAGAGGCACCTATCTACGTTTGAATATGAGCCCTTGAAAGTTAACTTTTGTGTGATCCTGAAGAAATTGCCTGCCCTCTCTGTGCCCGTTAACTTATCTTTAAAGCGGGGATAACAATATTATCCACAATGTGTGTTACCAAACATTTAGCACTGTGTTTAGCATATAGTTTCCGTTTAATAAATGTTGGTTACTATTTCTAAGGCCACTGGGTGTTTTTCTGCCTTAAATAAATAGGGTTTATGTATGAAGTATCTCTTTCTGGGTACTGAACACCTGTTGATTACGCCTTATCTTTATTAACCTTATTTATTCTAAGATGAATGTGATTCCTCCTACTACAGGAGCTTTGGTGTACTGGTCCATGGGCCGGGAATGTTACCCCTTTTCCTGTTTATCTGGCCAATTCCTATCTGCCCTTTAAACTCCAGGAGAGCATGGACTCCATCTGGGTTTTACCATTTTACACCCCAAGTTTCACACAGCCCTGGAGCACGTGCACACGGTAATGTTTGCTGCCTCATTCTAGGATTTCATCTCATTCAGCTACTCCTGTGTGTTAATTCACATCCCAGCTACAGCCTTTCTGTCTATGGACTGGTTCTGGACAGTTTTCAAAAAATATTCACTGAACAAGTACTATATGTTAGCTTCTGTGCTAGCAGCTTGGAAAATATTTTTTTTTTTTTTAACAGAAGCATTGTGCTCTCAAGAAACTGGGTTTCTCCGAGGCATGCAGAGGTAGAAATTAAAACCCCAAATAAGTGGTGGGCACGGTGGCTCCTGATTCCTGGGCCCGGGCCCTGCATTCAGCGCGCTCGCAGGAACGGGTGGGAACCAGGCCCTCTTGCTGGGCGCTGCCAATTTCAGAAAGAGGCAGAACTGCAGTTACCGCAAACCTGGGCAGAGCACCACCGAGAGGGCTGCGGGGAACCCGCGGGGGGGCCGGCTTGCCGCCTTCTGCTCCTCCTGTCCTCCGGGCCTCTAGAAAGCAGCACAGTGGCACTCAGCCGCTGCCCGGGCGCTGCGCCCCGGCCCTGCGACCCCACCCCGTCACTACACCCCCACCCCCCTCATCCCCAACTCCTCCCCAGCCCCGCGGCCCCTAACCCCACCCCAACCCCACTATGCCCACCCTCCCAACCCTGGGCCGCAACAAGCAGGGGCAGGGCGGGGCGGGGGCGCGGTTTCGGGGAGCGGTGCGGGCCCCGCCCCCCCTCCCCGGCTGGCTGTCCCTCGGTGCTGCTGAGTTAGGAGGCGCGACCCTGGGCACAGGTGGGTCCCACCCGCCGGCCGGGAGGGGCGCCTCCTGGCGGGGCGGGGCGCGGCGGCACTGACCTGAACCCCGCGGACGAGAGGGCGCCCGGGCCTGGCCTCCCAGCGGGGGTCCGGCTCGTGCCGGCGCACGACAGGGTCAGCCCCCAGGAGCGGCGCGCGGCCCGCGGGGTGCGGCGCGGGAAGAGCTGGCAGGGCTGGACCCGCGGGAGCAGGGCCGAGGCCCGGTTCGCCGTTGCCTAGCGGGGGCCTCCCGGCCTGGGCCGCCGCCGCCGGGGCCCCTGACCCTCCGCGTGACCCGACAGGAGCCGACCGGAAGGAGGGGGCGCCGGGCCAGAGCCGGCGGCTCTGCCCGCTCGTCCCAGCCCCCCGCTGCTCTCAGCCCAGGTCCCGCCCTTTCTCGCCCCTCCTGGCACTGCGCGGGGCGCGGGGCTGGGGGGGCGCCCTCCCACCTCTGAACGTAGCGCTACCCCGAAAACTGCAAAGCGCGCCCGCCCCCGCCCGACTTGGAGTCGCCCTGCAGAGGCCTCCGCCCGCTTTGTCCCTGCCCAGCTCGGGGCTGCGCGTCTCCCAGACGGGGGCACCTGCAGAGCCATTGGCGGGGCACGAGGACGTGTCTGTGTGGTGCAGACGCTACCGGGGCGGCTTCGTGACACGCTGTCGCGACCTCATGGGCTGCTCTGACGCTGTCCCGACCATAGAGGCAGGGAGGTTAGAACACGGGGTGACACTGGCGTCACTGCTGCTTGAGACCCACCAGGGATACAGCCAGGGATCACGCTGTCTCGCCAGCCGCGGGATGAGGGCACGTCTCCAGGGGGGAGGGCTCCACAATCTTGGGGTGCCTGGCCTCGCTCCTTTCTGGGAGAGTGGAAGGGGACCCATGGCCTCCTGGGCTGGGCCATGGCATCTGAAACAAGAGCTGGTTGACATCTCTGCCTGTCCACCCCGGAGGGGTGGCTGGAGAGCCTCGTTCTGTGTCCACTGTTTCTTGCAGCTATGTGTCCTGCTGGCTGACCCTGGGGAGGCAGGGGCCCCGGGACGGAGAAGCCTCTTTGGAGGGGTTCTCGTTCCACCGAGCCGATGTGGCAGGGACCCAGCAGCTGGGAGCCATGATGAGCCCCCATCTATGACACAAGTCGCCCCTGTGGGACACGTGTGCCTGCCATGGCCCCCATCCAGGCTCTCTGGGCCGAGGAGCTCCACGTGACTCCTGCCCCGTGCCACAACTGCAGGTGCCGTGGCTCGGAGGGGCTGACGGGCGGCCAGGTGTTCTGGGCGTGCAGGGCACTGGAAGACCCTGCCCCCCCCCCGCCCCCCGAGGCTGAAGGGAGAGTGTCAAACCGGTGGACATCAGACTCGAACTGGGGCGGGGAGGGCTACAAAAGGGCAACAAGGCAGGAGGGCAGATGGCTGGACGGAAGGGGCGCCCACCTGCCAGGGCTCTGATGGCAGAGAGGCACCAAAAAGCCCCAGAAGGAAAACCAAGGGCCAGAGCAATACAACGCCCACGCGATAGGGGCGGAGGGGCCAGAGCCTAACAAAGGACAGTGCCCGCCAAGAGGGCAGGTCACTGTCTGGGTCTCACCCACGCACACAAGTGCCAGAGACCTCGGGCTTATTTTATAAACGGGACACGAGGAGCTCGCGGTACCCACAAGCGGCAGCCGCCTCACCCAGACAGCGTCAGGGACGGTCGCCACCGGCCCCCGGGGGGGCCGGACGGCACTGGCCGGGAGCGAGGACCACCACCGGCCCCCGGGGGGGGGCGGCGGGGGCGGGGGCACCCAGCGCTCACGGCTCTTGGTGAGGTGTCGGGCGACCCCCGCGACAGACCGCGCCGAGACGCCAGGCCCAGGCCGTCCGCGGCTGCTCCTCTCGGGCGATGGAGGCCGGGGCCGCGGCCCCACGTGTCGCAGAGGCCCGCGGCGTCTCGCTCCTCCCGGGAGGTCGGCTGCCGCACGCGTCTCTCCTTCCGCCTTCGTCTTCGGAGCCGGGACGGGCGTCTTCCCTCTCCTCCTTCCTTCCGCGGGCGGCGCCCGCCGGAGCCCGTCTCTTCTCGCGGGGCCGGCGTCGTCCGTCCGGCCTTCGGCCTTGGGCGCGCGGGCCCGGGCGAGAGCCGCTCGCGGGGCGCCCCGCCCGCAGGCCTGACGGGCCCGGCCTGCGCTCGGGCGGCGGACGGGGCGTGTCCCCGGCGACCCCGGAAGTGCGCGCGCGTGCAGGGCTCCGAGGCGCGCCTGCCACGACGGGGCGGACGCGCGGTGGCGCCGCAGGGTGAGAGAAGCACCGCTCCTGCCGCCCCCCCTTCCAGGAACACCTCGAGGCCCCTGAAGGGGGTCGGCCCTGCTGGGGGTGCCGGGGGCAGGAGCCACCCGAGCTTCTGTCCGCGCCGGGCGCTCCCCCCGCGGGGGTGCTGCGGGGCCGGGCCACGAGGCGCGCTGGGGTCGCGACATGCTGGCCGACCCGGCCGGGCCGTGATCGTGGCCCCGGGTCTCGCCGCTCCTGCCCCCGCGGCCCCGGGGCGTGACGACCCGCAAGGACTCAGCGCGCGGCGGGGCGCCCCGGGACGCCGTGGGGGCGAACTCGCCGCTTGTCACTCGGCTTCCAGGATCGTGGAGGCCTGCTCGTGCCGGCGCGACTCGCACCCACCCGCCTTCGGCGTCGCTCCCAGGGGGTCGACTCCACGGCCGGCCCTCGCGGCGCCCTCACGCCCTCGCAGGAACCGCTGTTCCCACCGGCCAGGCCCGGAGGCCCCGCCTGGCCTCAGCCCCCAGCGGCCTCCAGTCCCGGGCCCCCGCGGAAGGGAACCCGCCGCCGCCGGGCCCGGTGTCCGCTTGTCTCTCGGGCCGTGCCTGCCGGGGCCGCCGGGGCCGCCGGGGCCGCCGGGGCGCGTCGCTTCGGCCCTCCCGAGCCCGGGCTCCGGGCGCCCCCCTGCGCGTCAGAGCCCGTGCGTCCGGCCGGTCCTCGCGCTCTCAGCCCGGGCTGAGGCGGCGTCTGTGCGCACGTGCGCGTTGGGCAGCCCCCAGCCGGGCCCCGCGGCCTACAGTGCCTGGCGCAGGAGCCACGTGTCCCTGAAACAGTCACTGCCGTGGCGTGCACGCAAGGGCTGGCGAAAGAGGAACTAAGAAGGCCTCCCCGGTGGCGCAGCGGTTGAGCGCTGGGTTGCGAAGCTGCCCGCGGCCTCTGCGGCGCCGGTTCCATCCCCGGCTGCTGCCCGGCCACCGGAGGAGGGTCCCCCATGGCGCGCAGACCTCTCCTGCCGCCCGCTGCTCCCCTCAGCAGTGTCCCTCGGTCCTTCTGCCTGCTCTGCTCCCCGCTCTGGCTCTGGTGAATCCTCTCACCCTCCCGCGCTTCTGACTGTACCCCGTGCTTGTGTAAATACATAAATAAATCTTAAAAAAAAAAAAGAGGAACTAAGAAAATGTGACCGGGCCCCTGAGGCCGCCTGGCTGGTGGTGGTGTCTGCGCGGGGCGCTTAGGAGCAGGGATGGGACGTGGGGAACCAGGAGAGACAGACTCTAGGTTCTCACGCTTCCACTTACCCGAGGGAGGTTGTATCTGGCCGACCTTCCCCGCTGGTAAATGAGGAGCCTCTTGTCCCTTCAAAGCCACCCCTCCGTTTCACAGCGTGGACGCCGGCCTGCACTTGGCAGACGTGTGGGCAGCCAGAGTGTTGCCTTAGAGGGTGCCAGCAGCCAGGCCAGCCTCTCGGCTCCTCGCTCTTCAACTTGCGAACTCGGCTGCTCTGCACACTGCGGGTTGCTCCTTGGTGCCTCCCTGGGTTCTTCTCGGGGTGGGGCGTGTGAGCCGATGTTTCCTAGGCTCCAACCTCCTGGAGGTGGCCCCGCGAGCTTCCAGCAGAGCGAAAGGAGAATTTTCCTTTCTTGACCCACATCACTCCATAATGAGCATCTGCAGTCACCGCCAAGCCGGTTTCTACAGTGTTTGCTCCATTTCCCATTCCCACCAGCCACTGTGAGGATCCTGAATGTTCCCACCATTTACTTTTTTGAGTTTAGCATTCCTAGTAGGTGTGAACTGATGCTTCATTATGGCTTTGATTTGCATTTCCTTAATCACTAGTGAGGTCGAGCCTATTTTAATGCACTTATTGGCCATTTGCATATATGATGTGGAGAAATACCTGCCCATGTCCTTTGCTTATTTTCAAATAGCTTATTTTGCCTTTTTGTTTTTGAGCTCTTCTAGATTCTACACCCTCCCCAGATATAGGACTTGCAAATATTTTCTCCCAGTTTATGGCTTGTCTTTTCACTTTTTCTTACTGTGTGTTTTGAATGGCAAAGGTTTGGAATTTTTATAAATTTCAGTTCATTTTTTCCCTTTACGGTTTGTGGTTTTGGTATTTAATGACTCTTTACTGAACCCAAGGTCATGAATTTTTTTTCATATCCTTTCTTCTAAAAGTTTGATAATTTATATCTCTTACATTTAGGTCTCTGATCTATTTTGAATTAATATTGCTGTTTGGTGTAAGGTAAGGGTGTAAGTTAATCTTTTTTTATGTGGGTATCCAGTTGTCTCAGCACCATTTGCTGAAGACACTGTTCTTTCCTTGGCACCTTTGTCAACAATAAATTGAACTCTAAATATAAGGGCTAATTTCTGGATTCTCTGTTCTGTTTTATTCATCTAAATGTTTATCCCTACCCTGGTACCATGCTCCGTAACTACTTTATACTAGGTTTCAAAATCAGGGAGTGAAAAGGCTTCCATTTTTTTCCTTATTTTTGAATATTTCTGGGTAGTCTGTGATATCTGCACTGATTTTAAGATCAGCCTGTAATATCTGCCAAAAAAAAAAAAACCTGCTGGAATTTTGATAAGGACTGTGTTGATTATATACATTAATTTGAAGAGTATTGTCTTCTGAGCATCACTGAGTTTTAAAATCAATGAATATTAACCTCCTGCTAATAGAGTATTTAATGGTTAAAACTGAAAGCTTTCCCTTTAAGGTCAGGAACAAGACAAGGGCATCCACTGTCACCACTTCTATTTAATTTAGTGTTGGAGGCTTTGGCCATAGCTGCCAGACAACAGGAAATAAAAGGAATGCAGGTTGGAAAATATGTGATACTGTATTATTCGCACGATCTGATACTAGAAAACCCTAAAGACTCCACCAAAATGACCATCCACCCATGAAAATACCAGTAATGTTCTTCAAAGAAATTGAACAAAAATATTAACATTTATACAGAACCAGAGAAGGCGTGAAATCGCAAAAGCTATCCTGAGAAACAGGCATCACATTACCTGACTGACCTTACATGATAACGTAACTGAAATAATATAATATTGGCATAAAAAACAAACATGTGGATCAATGGAACAGAATCAAAAGGCCAGAAATAAATTCACACATACATCAATACTTAAGTCACGGCAAAAGAGCCACAACCATACAAAGGGGAAAGGAGAGTCTCTAATAAATGGTGCTGGGACAACTGGCCAGACACGTGTGAAAGGTGAACTTGGGTCACTTTCTGTAGAAGGAAGCGCTGGTGGTATGTCTCATGCTGTCAATGATGAAGATGTTTTGGAAGACAACACCTGCTGCCACCCGGGAAATAAAGGGAGGAGCACAGGGGACGTTGGTGGAGGACTATGGGTGTTTTGGGGGTAGGTGTGGTGTGGTAGCACCACCTGGAGGGGAAGATCCTATACCTAAACCATACCCCAAATGGCAAGCCAATGTTACCTTAACAAAAAAAAAAAAATCAGAAAAAAGCAAACATAAACGCGATTCACTCAAATCAAAAAGCTTTTACACAGGAAAGAAAATATAAGTAGGTTAAAAAGACATCCAACTGAATGGGAGAAAACATTTATATTCAACATAGGGCTTACTATGTAAAAAATATTAAAAAAACATACAACTTAACAATAAAAAATAAACAATAAATGGGCAGCAGATCCGAACAGGCAGTTCCCCAGAGGAAACCCGGAAGGCCAATAGCCACGTGGCAAAACGCCCATCAGCACCTTCATCAAGGCTGTGTGGGTCAGAAGCACAACAGGCTGTCACCTCCCGCCTTGAGGATGGCACACATTGAAGATCACCAGCAACGAATGCTGCAGAGGAGGCGGAGAAAGAGGATTGCACCAGCCACTTAGAAAAAGCAGCTGGAGTTACTTAAAAACCCTAAAAGTGGAGGCAATCCCAGCACTGGGCATCTTTCCAAAGGACATGAACCATCAACTCAAAAATGATGTGCCCACAGTGTTTGTTGCAGCCCTGTCTTTACTAGCAGGACCTGGAGACACCCTCAGTGCCCACAGATGGAGGGTGGGGTGGAGAAGATGTGTCATCCCCATGCCAGGGAAAGCTACCCAGCCACAAGGAAAGAGAAATGCTGCCACCAACTGTAGATCGGAAGGAATGAGGAGGACAGTGTGTGTGGTAAAGCAAGTAGGCATGACAAAGACAAATGCTGGACATTTACATAGTGGACAATTCGACAAAGCAGAATAATTATTGAAACTAGTGGATACTAATAAACGAGGCGAGGTTTCTGAGGTTAAGAGGTAGGGGAGGGAGAAAGGGACAAGGGGGTGTAAGGGCTAGTGGCGGGGCATGAGTAAAATGAATGAATGGATTCACGACTAAGCAGGTGGAAGGGTATGCAGGACATAGCGAACAGACAGTGGGGAAAATAAAAGATCAGGCACATGCATGTCTCTTTCTTTTGCCAATGCAGGGCAGCGAGGAAATATACAAATATTTAATGACTTCCAGAAAAGTCATTCCTTTTACCTCTCCAACCCGTATTTGGCTCTTAATTTTATTCTTGTGGTCAGATCTTGCCTTTCTTCTTGCTGGGAAAATAGAATAAAATCCATGAATATGAAGTGTCTATCCATTTGTGTACTTCTTGTTTATCTTCAAAATATTTAATAGTTTTCACCACAAGTCTTGCACTCTTTTGGATACATCTGTTTCTAGGCATTTGTTGATACTATTATAAGTGAAATGTGTCTTTAATTTCATTTTTGGAAAAGTCATACTAATATATATCTATAAATACGATTGATCTTTCAACAAGAAATTTTTATTTTGGAATATCTTCAGGGTTATAAAAAGTTGTAATGATAGTCCGGAGAGTTCTTGCATCCTCCTGAGCCCATTCTTTGTATTATTATATTAACATCTTATACTGGACCATACATAGTGGACAATTTACCTTGGTACAATTGTCAAAACTAAGAAACCCACATTATTACATTACTGTTAACTAAATTTTAGACTTGGAGTTCACCATTTCCCCCCACTTATGCCTGTTTTCTTTTCCCGAATCCCTCCCAGGAATGACGCTGCATTAAGTCGTCATTTCTCTATTGTCTCCTCTCACCTGTGACAGGTGTCACTCTTGTTTCTTGTGACATTGGTAGTTTGAGTAATTTGTAGAATGTTCCTCTATTTGGCTTTGTCTGATATTTTCCTCATGATTAAACTGCAGTTTTTTGGGGGAAGAATCCAAGCAAGGGGACGTGCCCTTCTCATCACACTCTGTCAGGGGTAGATGCCACCGAGGCAATAGTAGTTTTTGCTGAGTTTATGTAAAGTGGCTATTTCCCTCCATTTGCACAAAGTCAAGCTCACACTCAACAGGGAGATTGGAGATTAAGTTGTATGTACTTCGTGGAGGGGGGCCGAGCTGCATAAATTATTTAGAATTCTCTGAGAAAGATTTGTCTCTGCTTCCCATTTTATGAATTATTCGATGATTTATTAGTATGAAAAAATACATATTTATTTTACACTTTGGGTCATAATCCAGTACTGCATCATTTGTGATTTGTCGCTGAAACTGCTTCAGCTTTGTCCCCCTGCAGCTGTGTCAGGGGAGGGGAAAGGAAAGGAGAGGCAGGATTGGTCAGTTCAAAACACAAAGAGTGGAGTTTTGGAAAACTCCCTGGGAATCTTATCTAAGGGGAAGGAGCTGTGAGGCAATAGAGACTATCTGGTTTTGGGGAAGTCATACCAGGAACTTAGTAACTTGTGACTCTATGGGGTGTCATCCAGGACACGCACTGCAGGGAGGACCATTGTCTGCAGTCTGCCTCTGCACCTCCCCATTTGCTCCCAGCTTCAGGCCCTCCATCTGGGATGGCTATAGAGCTGTTACAAATGCTTTCCTTTTTTTTTTTTTTTAAATACATGTAGTTTAGGAAGGCATATATATATATATATATATATATATATATATATATATATACACACACACACATATATTTTTTAAACCTTTTTAAAAATATTTATTTATGCATACAAGAGCTGGGGTACAGGCCAGAGGTGTGTGTGTGGGGGGGGGGTGAGAAGACCCATCAGAGACGTAGTGGGGAACAGAACAGGCAGACGGACTGAAATACACTGCTGAGGGGAGCAGGCAAACAGGAGGGGTCTGCTGTGCCATGTGGGCAGCTCCTTGGCTGGGGATCGAACTCATGCTGCAGTGGTTGCAGACAGCTTCATGGGTTGCTTCTAAAGCCCTTATGCCACCAGGAAGGCCCTGTCACAAACGCTTTCTCTGCATCTCTGATCTGATCACTTGCTTCTCTTTCCTGTGGGCAAATTCCACTCACATCCAGTGGCTTAAGAAGCGGGCCTGGCCAAAGTGGACGTGGGAGCAGCCGGTTGGGGAGGCTCCAGTCCGTCCAGTTTGTCCCCTTCCGTCACAGCCGAGCACACGCTCCGGACAGGACGCCACTGAACACGGGGCCGGGAGGGCCTCCCGCGCGCGCGGGGCCCTCACAGCCAGCATGGGCTCCCGCCCGCAGCCACACTCCCCGCTGGGCCGCCGCCCGGGCCAGGTGCCGCCCGCCCGTCTGAGAGTTAGCCGGCTGCACCTCCCCAACTTCCGGAGACGTCTGGTCCCCACGCTCGCTCGGCACCCAAACCGGCGCCTGCTGGGGGCTCCTTTCTCAGGTCTGGGCGCGAGGGTCACAGCACCCTGGAAACCAGCACCGCAGCGCTCCTCTCCCACGAGGCCCTCGCGCCGGCAGCGGCCGGACGTCTGACGGCAGCCAGAGGGCAAAGGCACGAGCCTCGAGTGTCGGGCCGGTCCTCAGCCGCCTGCCTCCCCTGCCTGGTCCGGGTGCAAACCGAGAAGCCACGCCGCAGAGGCCGTCGCGGCCCGAAAGGGATCGAGGCGCCCGGCCCGGGCCCCCGCCGCCGCCGCCGCCGCGGTGCCCCCCTGTGACAGCCCCACCCCCGGGCGAGTCGTCGACTGACAGGAGGCCAGGCCCGCCGTGCTCCGTGTGACTCGCCGAACTCAAGAGAGTGACGCTGGGCAGAAAGAACCACCACCCAGCGGGGCGGGGTGCACCGGGCCACACCGGACAAGCCGCCTGGGCAACGTCTGCACGCGGATGGCCCTCGCGCCTGGGGGACGGCGGCGGTCTGGCGTGTGCGCCCGAGACCGCGGCTGAATCTCCCGCGAGCGAGCGAGGAGCCGCAGAATGAAAGCGCCCCGCGGGGAGCGCCCGCCCGTGGCCCGCAGCGGCCACTGCAGAGGCCACGCGCCGTGGGGCTGCACCGGCCCGCAGGGCCTTTTCCGGCCTTCCTGGCAAGGCCCGGCTCCGTCAGGCACAGGCTGCCGCAGAGGGCGGGGGCCGAGGGCCCAGGACCCAGACCAGCCCGTGCCCCCTAACCCACAAGCGCCCCCAACAGACTCTCGCACAGCAGGCTGCGGGCTGCCGCCGAGGCGGCCCAAGCACTTTAATGACACTGGCTGGGGGAACGGACACCGGGAGGCGCCTGACCCCCGCCCCCCCACACGCTGGGGGAGCCGGGCACCGCCGGGGGCCACGCGGCCAAACGTCTCTGCGGGCGCGCGGCTGCGCGGGGGTCGGGGGGCACCGCCAGCGTCCAGAGGCCCGGCCGCAGGAGCTCAGTCTCCGCCTCCGCCTCCGGGGGGGGGGGGGAGGCTGTGGCCGCAGCAGACGGGCAGAGGAGGGCGCGCGCGGCAGGACGAGCAGGGAGCTGGCGACGACGACGGAGTCCACGGCGGCCTCCCGAGCGCGCGGGGGCGGGTGGCGCGAAGGGCCGCGGCCCCCAGGGGCCCGGGGGCGCGCGCACGCGCGCGGGCAGCGAGTCCCGACGAGGCCCGCCTTCGCCGTCCCGCCGGGCCCCGGCCCTCCGCGCAAGGGCTCACACCCCCTGCCCCGACGGGCAGACGGCCTCCTGCAGCACGAGGTGCAGCAGGTGGTTCTGCTCGGCGCTCAGCAGCGGCCACATGGCCACCTGCAGCGACTTGACGGCCTCCGTGTCCTTCTCGTGCGTGGCCATGACCAGCGACTGCAGCAGCAGGAAGAGCTCCTCGGGCAGCGGGCCGCCGCCGTCCTGCCCGTGGCCGTCGAACGCCTCCCAGGAGTACTTCTCCAGCGTGCGCGCGTGCTCGGGCAGCAGCTTGGCGGGCGGCGGCTGCAGCAGCAGCAGCAGCAGCACGCGGGACACCTCGCAGCGGACCAGCACGTCCGAGAAGGCGCCGAGCGCGGGCACCGGCGCGGGCGGCGGCGCGCCGGGCGCGGGCGCGGGCGCGGGCGGCGGCGCGGCGGGCCGGGCGGCGCCGGGCGGCGGCGGGGGCCCGGGCGGCGGCGGCGGCGGCGGGGGCCCGGGCGGCGGCGGGGGCCCGGGCGGCGGCGCGCCGTGCTCGCGGGCCAGGCGCTGCATGCGCGTGAAGAGCGCCAGGGCGCTGCTGTAGTCGCGCGCCAGCAGCTGGCAGGACGCCGCGTCGCCCAGCGCCTGCAGCGCGGCCAGGGGCAGCTGCGGCAGCTGCAGGTGGGCGGCGCGCTGGAAGTGGCCGGCGGCGGCGGCCGGCTGGCCCAGGTCGCGCAGGGCGGCGGCCAGCTCCAGGCAGAGGGCGGCGGCGGCGGCCGGCTGGCCCAGCTCGAGGTGCAGGCGCACGGCGGCGCCCAGCGCGGCGGCGGCGGCCTGCAGCGGCTCCCCGTAGGCGGCGGGGCAGGCCAGGCGCTGGCGCGCGTCGCGCTCCTGCCGCAGGAAGAGGCGCGCGGCCTCGGTCAGCGCCAGCGCCTCGCCGGGCCCGTGGAAGAGCGCCTGCTGGCAGCGCGCCACGGCCAGCTGGCACCAGGCCGCGTAGGGCAGGCACTCCTGGGCGCGCAGCTCGCGGCCCAGCTGGGCGAACTGCTCGCCGGCCTCCGCCACGTTCGGCTTCCGCAGGAAGCGCTTCTTCAGCTTGCTGGACACCTGGCGGTAGCGGGCCAGGAAGTCGGGGGCCTCGGGCCCGGGGCCCGCGCCGCCGGCGCCCGGCCCCGCCGCGGACGCCGCCATCTTGCCGCCCGGCGCTTCCGGGCCGGCGTGCCCACGCCCGCGTGCGACGGCGACGTGGCGGGCGGGCGTGCTTGCGTCACGCGCGCCGCGCGCCCGCCCGGCCGCGGGGCGGGGCGGGGCGGGGCGGGGCCGGCCGGGGCGGGGCGGGGCGGGGCCGGCCGGGGCGGGCCGGGCCGGGGCGGGCCGGGGCGGGCCCCGCTGTCGCTAGGCGACCGGTTGTTTGCGCGGTGGCCAGGGCGTCTGGCCTCCCTGAGCGAACTGGGTCCCCAAACCGCGCGGTCGCCCCCCGTGACCCCTTCCGACCTGGCACCCGGCCGGCCCCCCGCGCCTCAACCTTCCCGTCCGAGCCCGTGCCCACGGCGCTGTCCACCCATCCGCCCCGCGCCCCGGTGACCGGCGCACGGTCCGCCCGTCGCCTGGCCGCAGGCCTGGTCTGGTCTGGAGCTGCTCCCCAAAGAGCCCCGTCCTCCTGGGGACTCATGCCGACGACGGCGCAGTCGGCCCAGGCCAGCCCCACGCCTCGCCCTTCCCCCGCCCACCCGGGGACACGCCCTCGCACCGTCCGCTCCGCTCCGCTCCGCAGGCAGGCCCCTGCTCTCGGCCAGCCCCATCCCGAACCCCCCGGCCGGGCGTCGCCCCGCCGCCCCCGCCCCGTGCCCCGACGGAGGGCCCGCCCGTGCGCCCTCCTGCCCCCCCCCCCGTGCCCCGACGGAGGGCCCGCCCGTGCGCCCTCCTGCCCCCCCCCCCCGTGCCCCGACGGAGGGCCCGCCCGTGCGCCCCCCAGGGCCCCGGGGGACCCCGCACCCCACGCAAAGCGACCGAAGCGCGCACGAGTTTCTCTCAACATTTATTGGCTTCCAGGACTGGGGGCCGGGGCTGCCGGGCGTGACGGGGGCCTGGCCGGGGCCAGGGCCCGCGGCCGCTAGTGGGGGCCCGGGGCCACCTGGGAGATGGTGGTGGCCCCGAAGAGGGGGCTGAGCAGCGCGTTGTTGTGCACCGCCATGTCCAGCAGCTCGGGGGTGATGCGCGTGAGGCCTCTGTTCTGGGCCTCGCTGCGCGCCAGCTCCAGCACGGTGGCCGTCAGGTACTGGAGGACGGCCGCGAGGAAGACCGGGGCGGACGCGCTCAGGCGCTGGGCGTAGCGGCCCTCCCGCAGCAGGCGCTCCACGTGGCTCACGGAGAAGGCCAGCTCGGCGGCGCGGGAGCTGCGCGAGCGGTCTCCCCGCTGCTCGGCAGACGACCCCCGACGGCTTCTCCTCGGCATGGCGGCGGCGGCGACGGCGAGGGGCCTTCCTGCCTCGGGCCTGGCTGCGCGGCGCTGGGAGGCGAGGCGAGGCGAGGCGAGGCGAGGCGAGGCGGGCGAGCCGGTGCGGTGCGGGCGAGGCGAGGCGCGAGGCGAGCCGGAGCGAGGCGGTGCGGGCGGGAAGGTGCCCGGCTCTGCCACGGCGGGCCCCAACCGCTGCGTGGAGCCCGTGTCTGACCCGGCTGCGTCTCCTAGCAACCGCCGGCTCGAGGGGCCCCTCAGTGGTGGGCTCGCGCGTCCCTAGAAGGTTCCAACGCACCGCCAGGGGGTGCCCCCCACCCCCCCCACCCCCGCCCAGAGCGGGCCCACGCGGCTGCTCGCCCGAGCCTCCCTCCCGGGCTGCCTCCCTTGCCAACGGAGGGCGACGTGGGCCGGGCCACCGCCACCGCGACCTGCTGCCACCATGTTGGCACCACCCCGGTGCCCCCCAAGCCCCGTGGGATGCGCCGTCGCGCGCCCCCCCCCCGCTCCTCCCCGTCCGCCCCCTCCCGTTCGCGAGACGCCGGGGCCGGGCCCCGGCGCGGGAACGTGGGTGGCCCCTCGAGCCGGGCAGCTGGCGCCCGGCCCGGTGCGTTCCTCGGGGTCCAGCCAGAGGGCAGCTCGAGCCGGCGCGTCCTCCCTTTTCGCGGCTGCATGGTACTCCGTCGCACGGGCGGCCGCGGTCCTGGGCACCTCGTCGTGCGCGGGCGGACGTTTAGGGGGCCCCGCCGGCAGGACTGCGCCCACGTCCCGTGCGCTCCTGGGGGGGAACGCCGGCTCGCCTGCTTCCCGTGGGCTGTCTGGGCGCGGCGGGCCGGGGTGCGCGTAGGGTAACTGTGTTGGCCGCGCCACTGAGGGGCCGCGCCACTGAGGGGCCGCGCCACGCTTGGGCAGACGCAGGGGCGGCGAGCGCGGCTCCCCTCCGCTGCCCGTCGGCCTGCGCGCCTTGGTGTCCGTCTGCGTCTCTTTGGTTCCGTGCGCGCGCGGATTTATTTGCTCGGGTCGCGGCCCTGGCGGCTGCGGAGCAGCATCTGCGGGGGGCCCCCTCGGGGCGCAGCGTGTGGGGTCTGGCGCGGGAGCCTGCTGGCCGGGTGCTCCTGCCTCGGAGGCGTGTCCGCTCCAGCCCTCTGCACACTGGCGGGGCGGCTGGTCTTTAGGCCTTGAGCTGCCGGGTCCTGGCTGCGGCCTGGGAATCTTCCTTGCACACCCAGGCCTGTCAGTCGCTGCCCCTCTACGCTATGCTCCGCGACCCGAATGGGAGCCCTTGAGGTGCTGAAGGTTCTGGTGTGGTGGCTCCCATTGGTGTCTTTTTTACTGGTGGCCTTGCCTCTGGGCCCCACGTCAGGACCCCTGTCCCATCCCACGGCAGGGACACTGACACAGGCTTGGATTCCAGTTTTCATAGCATCGCTACTTGTGAGGCCGTCCGTTTTTGAGTTGATTTTAGAGTTAATTTTGTATGTGGCATGAGATTGGGGCCCCAATGCATTTTTCTGTGTGTGGATACCCAGTTTCACAGCACCATTTGTTGAAGGGGCTTCTCATCCCCGCTTTGAAGCGTCTTTTCATCCTTGAAAATCAAGTGCTTAGCATGTGTGGGCTGGTTTGTGAGGCACACTCGATTCTGAGTCACTGACTCAGATGTCTCCATGGCCTGCACTGCCCCTTGCAGGATTGCTGTAGCTTTGTGGCACACTTTGAAATTTGAGCATTGAGTCCTCCAACTGTCTGTATTTTTTCAGCATTGTTATGTACACGTGGGCTTCATGATCTGCTTGTCAGTGTGTACAAAGCAGCCAGGTTGGATTCTAACAGGCCAGGCCCTGAGTCTGCATATTGTCTTGGGGATGGTGGCCATCATGACAGTTTTGCGTGTTTAATCCCATAACACGGTGCCTTACCACTCCATTTCCTTCAGCGGGGTTTTCTAATTATCAGAGTACACAGCTTATGTGAAATTATGTTAAATTTATTCCCCACTATTTTATTCTCTTTGATGATACTGTAAAAGGGACTATTTTCTTCACCTCTTTTCAGATTTTCATTGCTAGTGGACAGAAATACAACCAACTGGTGGTGGCACATTGGCCAGGCTCCTGCTGCAACTTCGCTGGGCTTGTGTTGTGCATGCAAGCAACTTGTGTGGGCCTCTTGTGGGTTGCTTATCATGTTCTATGTATGTACACATGTGTGCTATGTAGGTAATACATGTAGTGTATATGTGTAACCTGTATATATGGACATGTCACCTATAAACAGATGCTTTCTCCTTTCCAACCCAGGGGCCTTTAATTTATCTTGTCCTGACTAATTTCCCCAACTAGAACTTTGAGTACAGTGTTCAGTTGAAGTGGCAAGAAAAGACATGCTTGCCTTGTTTATTTTCATGTTGAACCAACCTTTCACTCATGGGATAAGGCCCACTTGGTCATGGTGTGTAATGAGTGGTCAAGACGTGTTGTGTTGAAATGTATAGGATTGATCAGGCAAATCACTGTGGGGGGTGTGTGTGTGTGTGTATGTGTGTGTGTGTGTGAGAGAGAGAGAGAGAGAGAGAGAGAGAGAGAGAGAGAGAGAGAAAGAAAAGGAGAGGGAGAGAAAGCATGATGAAAAAGGCACTTGGGCGAGGGGGAACAGGGTGAATGGATTGGGTCAAAGGGGTCAGCTGGACTTTCGTTGGGAACTGATGTAGTATGTACAGATACTGCTGTATGCTGATGTACACCTGAAACCAATATGATCTTACAAACCGATGTACATCAGTGAAAAATTAATAACAAGACTTACAACACCACCTGCAGAGCATCTACAGATCTCATGAGTTGTTGATAATTGTGTAAAATGGAACAGCTGCGCTAGCAGTTGTGTATGAAACCACATCCCCCCCCCCCAACCTGGCCACTCCATGCTTCGGTATTTACCTGAATGAAAGGAAAACACAAAAACACTGTCACATGACCATTCGTGGCCCCTTTATTCACGATAACCCCAAACGAGAAACAAGCCAGGCGTTTCTTCATAGAAGTTTGGATTTTTTTCTATTATCTGACTTTCCAGAACAGGCTAAACTAACCTGTGGTGGTAAAGTGTCAAAACTGGCTGCTGCACAGGGCAGGCTGGGAGGGGCATGGGCGTTTCTGCAACGAGGGCAACATTCTTTTTTTATAGTTTTTTTTTTTTATAGAGGCATGTTTTATTTATTTATTTATTTATTATATTTGTTTGTTTGTTTTGTTTATACAAGCACTGGGTACAGTCAGAAGCGCGGGAGGGTGAGAGAATTCACCAGAGCCAGAGCGGGGAGCAGAGCAGGCAGAAGGACCGAAGGACACTGCTGAGGGGAGCAGCGGGCGGCAGGAGGGGTCTGCGCGCCATGTGGGACCCTCCTCCGGTGGCCGGGGAGCAGCCGGGGACCGAACCGGCGCCGCAGAGGCCGCGGGCAGCTTCGCAACCCAGCGCTCAACCGCTGCGCCACCGGGGAGGGAGGGCAACATTCTTGATGCGGACAGGGCCGGGCCACGCGGAGGTTGCGGGTTTGTCAGTAGCCAGCAAGTGCACACTTAATATTTTTAACATTATTGTATGTAGAGTTTATCTCAGAATACAAAAATGTAAGCAAATATTGAAGTGTAAGGATATAAATGTTGAAGAATTTTAGGGGGATGTGTACTTGCATCTGCAATGTACTTTGAAATGTCTGAAGAATCAGATTCCGAGACGGCTAGAAGGGCAGCAACACACGCACAGCAACACACCTGTCTGCAGGTTTTCCCTGTAAAAGTTTCAACTTCTCTTTATGTCAGAAAATGCTCATAATAAGCTGTTGGAAAAATGACTGAGCACCTAA
This sequence comes from Talpa europaea, assembly GCF_964194135.1. Classification (NCBI taxonomy): domain Eukaryota; kingdom Metazoa; phylum Chordata; class Mammalia; order Eulipotyphla; family Talpidae; genus Talpa; species Talpa europaea. The sequence continues at coordinate 96,107,454 of NC_140081.1, read as the reverse complement.
CCATGGCTCTAGAGCTATAAGGGGTAACTGCAGGAGCAATGCCCAGGGCGGCTCATCCAGGGGCGAAGAGCCAGTTGCATGCGGCACCTGGACTGTAGCTCAGGAGCGACAGCAGTAACTTATTTTTATCTTCCTCATGACCGGATGTGGAGGAAAAGGCTTGAGATGAACAGAGGGGACGCTTGAGCCTTGATGATTACGTGCGCTCTAAGGGGTGCGAACTACAAAGGCCACTGGAGGTACCATTGGAGCCACATCCCCGCGTACTTGCAGCCCTGCTGGGTCACTCAGGGGAGCTGTGTCGTCCCACAGACTATCAGTCCTACAGCCCCTCACAAGCTTCTAGTCTGGAGTGACACTGAGGTGAGGTGAGGCTCTTCTGGGCAGAGACAAAGCAGCACCAGACATGCTAACACAGAACAAGGCATATTCAAGGACGAGAGCAAGGAGTCCTACTGGGGCAGCGCGGAGAGCCACTGGATTTTAAACTGGGAAGCTGTGGCCATACTGACTCTGTGAAGGCCTGACGATGGCGATGGTAGGGAAGAGGCACTTGTGGGAAGCAGGTGACAAAATCCACGGAAAACAACAACTTTGGTAACTGAAATAGAGAAAAGTATAGAGGGCTCGCACCTAGAGAAGTGTGGTGCAGAGAAGAGGACATTCCGGGGGCGTGCTGCAGTCTGGGAACTGGCAATAGTTGGTAGCTGATTAATGGGCAAGGTGAAGAACTGGTAAAAATCTAGAATGACTCCAGGTTTCTCATTTGAGCAACTTGACAGAGAATTCAGGCAGATGGATACATTTTATTAAGAGTCCCGTGTTACAGATGAAGAAAGGGAGGCACAAAAAGATGCAGTTACTTGTCCAAGATGGCAATGCTGATCCCTGTTCAGAAGGGCAAGCAAATCCAGATCTGCGCGAGCGTGTTCGTCCATGGTTGTGCTGCTAATGAGAAAGGGTTAAATTCAAGTACAATTATTCCTCTCTGGCCGTGGTCAGAAAGAGAAGAGCTAGTCAATATTCGAAGCTCAACCCGGTCCCACTGCTTTTCATTCCATTTCCTCCTCTCCGCCCCGCTAGAATGAGGCCGCAGGGCTGCCGGCCTCTGCGTATATGATGCCATTGAGCAGGCTCTAAAAGCCGCTTTATTTCTTATTCTTCCTCCCCTGAACCAAACGTTCTTAAGTTCTAGACCCTTAAAGGAAATCAATGTAACCACAATCAATTGCATATTATCACCCTCTCCTGGTTTCTTTGTAAACCCAGCCCCATTCTCCTTTCTACTCCTTGCCTCAGGCTCATCATTTCTGTGCAGAGACACGATCAATAACAACAAAAGAACCTCAGCGGTACCTCTAGTAAGCGCAGAGGTGGGAACGTTAAGTGTGGCCTCTATCCATCACGTCACATCAGTTCCAGTTCTTTCTTGTGGTGAGAACATTTAAGATAGACTCTCCGTTAGGTAACTTATCATTGCAATATATAAGAATATCAGAGCAACCCTTTGTACACCTTAAATTTACAGAGTGTCGCTTGCCTATTAGATATGAACGAAGCTGGAGCGAAGCCTGGCGTACCCACCTCCTCCTCAAGCTTCAGATTGCACGTGAAAAAAAGTCATTTTGCAGTCATTCTGTCTCTCTGACTTGTAAGTCGATTCAAATTCCTCTTAATACCATTTTCAAAACAAATTTGTTTTGTATTTCAATATATAACATAACAACTAAATTTAAGAATGCTGTACAAATTCCAAAACTAAGGATTGGCCACTACTTTTTTGGGTAAGTTATTTCTAATTATTTTGGAAAAAAAAAAAACAGTATTAAGATCCATTTATATAGTAAGGTGGGTTTCTAATCATTTCAAAAAATTTTGTTCCTGTAAATCTAAAAGAGTAAGCAAAGATATTTCCAAATGATGCTGTTTCTAGAAGAGAAAGAAATAGTTACATAACTCATCAGCAGTAGATATGATCTTGGTTCATAAAAAGAGGAAAATGATCAAGAAACTCTTTTAGACCATCACATGTGAAAATCGCACTCTGGGAAATGGAATCCACTTACCCACAGGCTCTTACAAATAGGTGGTGTGTGCCGCCCCGGAGCTGGCCTGGTGGATGAGGCCTGGCCCCAGAGAAGTCTGAGTGGAAATCCACACCCTCCCAGAGGTGGCCTCTCTGTTTAAGGAAGTATAGGAAGGCGTCTTAATTATTTGAAATTTTCATGGTTGTCTTTCCAGACACTTTCCAGTACTTTACTTATTCACAAAAAAGAATGGACATTTTTTCTCCAGATTCCCATCGATCAGGTGAAGATGACAGTGGAACACACTGGCATTCTCGACAATCCTATCAGTGATTAATATTGTAGGAAATTGGTTGGGAGGAGGGAACCGTAGAAGTGCAAAGTGTTCTGGAAGCCTAGGAAGCCATCCTGCTGCTGATGTGCCTGCTTTTAATGGCCTTTACGTTCCTGTTCTCAGCTTCCTGTGTACAGAAAGAGTTTCCTATGCAGCTGCTATTAGCATTGATAAGTCTAGATCCCCACCCACCTTTTGGACATGGAGGGAATAAGGAGAAAAGGGTAGTGTATGGTAGCGAATGTTTAGGGAGCTTGATGCTTCATGGTACCTCCCCTTGAGTTACACGTCATAGGTTTTGATTTTATAGTCCTTTTCCTGGTGGGCTTAGATCTGACTGATAGTCACTTTCTTTAGCTTGCAGATTTCATCTTATTCCCTGAAACTTCAACAGGAAATGTTCTTCCTCTTGAACCATAATCTCCATGTCCTCTCATTTTATTGTGCACCAGCGCAGCTTCTTGTACTTGAACATTCTCACTGTGTTTCAAGCTGAACGATTCACAGACGTTACAAGCACAGCGTACTGTGTGTGCACAGCAAACTCTAGCTGGTCTTAAGTAGGGAAAGTACTACCTCTACCAAGGGAGGTCTGCCTCGCAGCTAACACTACAGAGGATCTTTCTACATTCCAGTTAGAAAAGCAGACTGGCAAGTGGAAAGAATATTGCATCTAGGAGCAGGAGACCCCGAGCTCTCTGAGTCCATCAGCTCGGCTGATACAGAGTGACTCTCGGCAGTCAGTTAATATATCTGAGCCTCAGAGGCCGATCTGGTAGTGCAGCGGGTTGAGCGCAGCGCTGTGAAGCTGTCCGCAGCCTCTGCAGTGCGGGTTTGATCCCCGGCCAGGGAGATACCCACATGGCGCCGCAGTCCTCTCTTGTCTCGCCCACTGCTCCCCTCAGCCGTGTTTTCAGTCCGTCTGCCTGTTCTGTTCCCCGCTCTGTCTCTGGTGAATCCTCTCACCCTTTCATGCCTCTGGCCTGTACCCCAGCTCTTGTATAAATAAATAAATCTTTAAGAAATATCTATATCTATCTATCTATCTATCTATCTATCTATCTATCTATTATCTATCAATCTATCTGAGCCTTGGGTGCCTCCTCAATAGAACGGGGGATAAAACACACACTTACCAGTATCATTATAATGACAAAAACAAAATAGTGGGTGTGAATGTGCTGCTTAGGAGTTGCACAATACAAGGTAACATTATTAATCACCAGTCTCTGAATCAAGGCTCAGAAACCATGGAAGGTCAAACCTGGATGATCTTTACACACCATCTCATTCAATGCTCTTATTGATAAGATGGGAAACAGGCCACCGGAGGGGCTGCGGGCAGGTGTGTGCGAGTGTAGGTGTGTAGGGAGTTGCCTATGTTCACACAGTGGCTCAATGGTGGGTGCTTGTCTCCACTTGCTGCCCTTTCTAGTGTACAACGATCCCTCACTCAGGATCACAGGGCTGGGAAAGCACACCAATTACTTTGAAGTCTTCATCATATTTAACATGTAAGTGACTTTAGAGATTAGAAATCCAGGCCTCAAATAAAGCACTGTGAATGGGAATCTCCCTGTTCTTGCTATGACATATTATGCAGTAAAGCAAGACTGACCGCACCTGAGACGTTTTTATTGGTGTTCATCCTCTGCAAATGCGCTATCACGGGTAACCAGGAAACTAAAGAAACCCAATCAAGCTGATCCTTTTTGCCAACCTGTCTGTATGTTCTTGAGTGGGAGGGACATTTTCTACAAATGCAGTTCCACAGAGCAGAAAGTTCTCCAGAAAGGTCTTCAGTCCCTCACTGGTTTTAAGAAGCTGGGGAATTCTACCACTGGAACTGGGGCTGGTAGATGGCAGCATTCATTAGATTCTAGGCTGAATGACCTTTCGTTTCTGCCCGTCCTATCTAGTCACGTGACCAGCAGCTCCTTGTAAGGGAAACATAGAAGGTGTTACAAATAATCCATACAAATACAGCCAATGATTTACTGGTTAGGAACATTACTTTTAGCAGCCGATTACCCAGTGCTGTATTGTTTATGAAATCAAATTAAAGTGAGTGCTGAGAATGTTCCTGAGATAGAAATATTTGTGGGTCGAGTAGCACTAATTAATAAATGAATGAATAAATCTTTTCCCTGGGTAAACAAGTTCAAGAAATTATGGTTACGAAGTAGAGGACCTCTGGGGCATCCATCAAGCTATCAGAGGATGATGATGGAAGCACCCCTGCAGTTCTATAGCCTACACCCCTCGCTCCCATTGCCCTAGCAACACCTGTCATCCACACGCAAACTTTCGGAGCTAGAAGGGACTACAACTCAGTAACAACAAAACAGCCCAATTAAAAACTAGGTAAGGTCTCCCTGGTGGTAGCGGGATGAGCGCCGTGCTGTGAAGCTTACCACAGCCTCTGCAGGGCGGGTTCAATTCCCGGCTGGCCAGGGAGATACCCACATGGCGCGGGAAACCTCTCCTGTCGCCCCTGCTGCTCCCCTCGGCAGTGTTTTCAGTTGTCTGCCTGTTCTGCTCCCTGCTCTGTCTCTGGTGAATTCTCTCACCCTCCTGTGCCTCTGGCCTGTACCCCAGTTCTTGTATAAATAAAAATAAAATCTTTTAAAAAAGTAAAAAAATAAAAACTAGGTAGAGCATGCAGTGACCAATGGGCACACGAAAACATGTCATCAGCATTCTTTGCCAGGGAGATGCAGAGCCCACCTCGCACCCGTGGGAACAGCCCAGCTCACAAAGACCAGAAACAGCATGTGTTGGCAAGGCTGTGCAGTATAAGGGAGCCTGTCTACACTGCAGGAGGAAATGTAGGCTGGTCCAGACCTCTGAAGACAGTATGGAGGGTCCTCAAAAAATAAAAATACAAATTCCATAAGATCCACTCATCCTACTGCGGGGTGTTGACCTGAAGAAAATGAAAACATTAACTCAAAAAGTTATTATTCATGTTAACTGCAGGATTATTTACAATAGCCAAGACATGGAGACAACATAAGCAGATGAGTAGGGAGAATGTGATATATATGCAATAGTATATCATTCAGGCATAAAAAGAAATGTTACCACTTATGAGAATATGGATAAACCTTAGGGGCATTACGCTAAGTGAAGCCAGTCAGATAAAGACAAATAGTATCAATTCAAAATTCATAAAAATTGAACTCATAGAAAAAGAGAGTAGATTGTGGTTGCCAGAGGGAAAGTGGGTGATGGTGGTGAAAGGCTGTAGACTCCCAACTAGAAGACAAGTCTCCTGTCCACTCACAAGTGAAAAAGAGCAGGTCTCGTCCAGAGGAATGGGCCAAAGCTGAGGGAAGCCAGACGTGATCAAATCCCATTTCTAAGGAAAAGATCACACTGGTCAGAAATAGTTATTTAGGAAAACTTAAAAAAAAAATTAGTAGCCTGATAACTTCCAAAAGCTTTCCAGTAAGACGGGGCAACAGCACCCGCACCAGCCCCAGCTGACAGGCGAATGCATTTCATTACGTAATAAGCTGGGGAAATAGGGCACTATTTATTTTATTATTATTTTTCAATTACTTGATTTTCTTACCTTGTTCATTTTGTACCGTAATTCATTCCTCGCCTCAGGTGCAGTCCCCGTAGTTACACAGACAAAGAGTGAAAGGCCCGCAGAAAAGCCGCGAGTGAACGAGCGAAACCCTCCAGGCTCAGAGTGACCAGGACTTGGTATGGAGCATTTCCACCCATCAGAGTGACAAGACTCTTAAAGATCGACTAAAGCAATGTTTTCAAAAGATGTGCGGATGAAGGCACAGTGGGGAGCTATGTGGAAGTTACTACACAATAAAAGGTATGTATATTTATTGCTTGACCCCCGAATTTATCTGTCAGTGTTTCCCTCACAGAAAGTGTTGCACCCCGTAGGCATCCACTGCAGTTCTGTCTATGGCAGCCAGAAAAGAAAAGAAAGCAAAGTGGGCTGTTCCTGATGTCGTCATTTTCACTTGAGGGACCAGGGAAGTCAAGTCAGAGCAGTAACTTGTAGGATCATATCACATGGGCGGCGAGGCCACACCTGATGCCCATGCCCAAATGCCCCTTTCACTCGTGTTTCTCAAAGTGAAGTTTGGAGCCTCTCTGAAGAGGGGGTGTAGTGGCAGGACTGGACACGGGACAGGTTTTCTAGGATCCCATGCAGACCGGGTCAAGGAGGAGTCAGAGTCCCCAGTGGGTTTTGCACGTCTTTTATTGGGATTTACCCGGTGCATAGCAGGCAGGGGTGCTGGGGGCCCGGGAGGCTGGCAGGCCTCCCAGCCCCCAGCAAGTCTTCACTATCTGGGCTCTCTGGCGTTCTCTGCTTCTCTCTCGGCTTCTGTTCGTTCTCGGCTTCTTGGCTTCTCCTGGCATCCCTGTGACGCCGCCCTTAAAAAGCCCAGTCTCAGCCCAGGTGAATCCCATCTACATAGGCCCACACCCCACTCCAGGTGCCGCCATCAGGCGTGCGTTCAGGAGCGCAGGGATCCGTCATCCATCCTGATGGCGGGAGGGCAGACAAGCCTGACATTTTTCCTTACCCTACAGGGGGCTTCTGTAAGAGCGGAACTCGGCAGACCCTCCCCCCAACAGCAACGACAGAATTGGACAAAATTGTCAAAACCCATCAGTTGAAGAATCTGGAAGTTGACCCACTGTCCAATTAGGGGGAATTTAATTAGGCAAAACGACTGCAGCTGGGGTGGCGACCATTGTGCTGTCTTAGTTGGGGTGCTCCCATTCCCTCCTCCACTGGGCCCCCCAGCCACAGGCTGACTTGATGGGTGGGCACGTGACCCCCCTGTGGATACTTTGCGGATGTGGACCCTGGGGCAGGGCGCTGGGTATGGCCACTGTAGGAATGGACATAGGGCAGGTTTTCTGATGCAGCAGAGCGGGTCAAGGAGGAGTCAGAGTCCAAGGTGGCTTTTGCAGGTCTTTTATTTAGATTTACCAGGCATATGGCAGGCAGGGGTGCTGGGGGGCCTGGAGGCTGGCAGGCCTCCCAGCCCCCAGCAAATCCTCACTCTATCTGGGCTCTCTGGCGTTCTCTCTGCTTCTCTTTTCTTCTCTCGGCTTCTGTTCGTTCTTGGCTTCTTCTTGGCTTCTGCTGGTGTTCCTGCGATGCCGCCCTTAAAAGCCCAGTCTTAGTCCAGGTGAATCCCATCTACCTAGGCCCACACTCTACTCCAGGTGCCGCCATCAGGCATGCATTCAGGACCGCAAGGATCCATCATCCATCCTGATGGTGGGAGGGCAGGAAAGCCTGACATTTTTCCTTACCCTACACCACACTTGAGGCCAGAGGCGGAGCTGTGAGGTGGGTCATCCAGACACCTGCGGGAGCATAGGGACTACAAAGCCACAGACCCCAGGTGATGCCAGAGTGAGCCCAGGGAGAACAAGGACTCCTGGGAGCTGGGGGACTATGGGGGAAATGGGAGTGGTCAGGTTTCCCCACCCTCCTGCCATTAGCATCAATGCTAGACACCTGTGGCCTTACCAGCGCGTTGACGCCGCACCTGGAGTGTGCGTGAGTGGGCACCTGACCTGGAGGCTGCACGCAGAAGCATGGCAGCGGGGGCAGAGAGCGACGACCGGAGCACGGGAGCAGAGGGCCACGCAGCACAGTGCCACAGAGACCAGCGAGGGGACCACTAGCAGCCTCCAGGCCCCGTCCCTGCCTGCCCGGCACCTGGGTGCCTCACTCCAGGCCTGAAAAAGCCACTGAGGATGCCAGGACTCCTGCTTTACCTGTCTGCCCGGATCACAGAAAAACTGCCCCGTGCCCTGCTGGTACTACAAGGCTCTGTTGCATGCCTGCCCATGGCCCCCTGCCTGGCCTGTGCTGCCTCCCTGACCATGGGCTTGGGTCCCTGAGAGCACTGAAGTCTGAACAGCCCATGTGGCCAGGCTCTTGATCCCACCCGAATCCACAGCCCGGTGCCCGTGGGCACCGCCGTGACCCATGCTCTGGAACTATTGAGAAGATGCTACGTGGAATCCCATTGCCTGAGTTGGCCGGAAGGTAACCTATGACCTGGGGAAAAGCCTTGGGCTGTACAGGAGGGAAGAGAGGCAGAGGCGATCACAGCTGCTCTTTCGTGAATAACTTTGTTGCAGCAATCAAAGTACCTGCGCCCTCAGGACACACCCAGGTGAGTGCTGGACTGTCCAGACTTTGAGGTTAGTTAAGTGTCTCCAACGTAATAACCCCCGATACTGTGAAACAGCTATTTGCTAAAGTTCTTGGCCTAGGACCCATGGAGTGACATGTAAAATTGGGTGTGTTCCGCATCTTTCCTGTGGACAAGACCCGTAGCTTTCATGGCAATTTCTACGGGATCCGTAACCTAAAACATGGCAAACCATGCCCTGGGGTGAAAATTTTGACCAAGTGCTACAAATCCTCATTCTGATTGGTGCTTACACAATAATCCCGGGCTTGACAATCTACAGCCTAGGGCTGAATACTCTCTAGTTGGCTTTGAAAGTGGTATAAGGCAGAAACAGAACAAAAAAGACCATGTAACTGAGGCTGTGTCACCCACCAAACCTAAAATGTCTACTCTGGCCTTTTGCAGAAAAAATTTTCCTGGCCTCTAAGATCCTCCATGGAAGAATCTCCTTTTTTACTCTCCCCTTCACTTCTGGGGACTTAGTAACACCTGCTACCACCAGTTCATAACTTCGGAGACCCCCTCACTGCGCTGGGCACAGTGATCTTTGCAGAGATTCTGCTTACTCTGCCCACCTGTGACGTGTGGCGGCCTCTCTTCCTTGTGCCCTTTCCTAATAAGCCGTCCTTTTAAAATGGAAAAAAAAGAAAAAAATAAGAAATAAAAAGAAATTCAGCTTAAAATTCGTCAATATTTCCCTAATGCCAACCTTCTACCTGCAGGCAAGACACAGTCTGGCAAACTATGGCCTGTTTCTATGAGACCCACAAGGTAAGAATGGATTTTACATTTTTTAAAAGGTTATAAACAAGAATACGAGACCAAGACTACATGTGGCCTGCAATCCCTACAGTATTCGTTATCTGGTCCTTAAAAACAAAACATTTTTCCAACCCTGATGTTCTGATGCTCAATTCTTAATCAAATACTTTTCTCCTTTTATATATTTTTAAAAAACACTACTTTTAAGCAAGTACGTTCATTTATTTTTAATTATAAATAAATCAGTAATATCAGCCACCATTTCAGTGGCTCACAGTCTAGTGGGGAAGAAAGAAACACCACTTTCCGTGGTAACTGCTACTGCCTCCGACAGTTTAAGCAGAACTACAGGAAAAGGTGCAAAGGAGAACGGGGTTGATGATGCCTGGGAAGGCCTGAGGACCCCTCAGATCAGTATTCTTGGAAGAAGTGTGATGTTGTTTTGTATTTACTTACAAAGTAAAATTTGCTTATTGTAAAATGGAGAAAAGGGAGAAAGAAAAGTAATCCAAAGAAACCCAAAATATATAAAATAAAAGGTGAAAGCTCCCTTCCCTTATTATTTGCCATTCTCATTCCTTCAAGGAAACTCCAGTCAGTTTGGACAACAAACCGCAGACCACACACAATTGAGGTCTCCATGTTCATTTCAACAAAACCACTATAAACATTTACAGACAAATTTTTGTGTGAACATAGTTTTCAGATGACTTGGGTACATAGTAAGAGTGCTACAGTGTGTTAGAATGTTCAAGGTAGAAAGTCTGAAACTGCTGCCCACAGCAGCTATAGCAGCCAGTATTTTGAACACCACCATTTCTCTATCTCCTTGCCTGAACTTGATGTTGTCAGTTTGTTGGATTTCGCCATTCTAATAGCTGTGCAGGGATGTCTCATCGTTTTGCATATCCTTAATTATGTATGATGTCGTGCGTTTTTTTTTTTTTTCATATTCTTAATTGCCATCTTTGGCTGAGTCTGTTCACCTCTTTTGCCCATTGAACATTTTCTTAGTTCAGATTTTATTTTTTAAAAGAACTTTGAGGTTCACAGCAAAATTGAGGGGAGGTAGAGAGATCTCCTGTATATCCTCTGCCCCGACACCTGCACAGCCTCCCCCATTATCAATATCACTGCCAAGAGAGGCACATTCGTTACAACCCATGACCCTACACTGGCAAATCATTGCCACCTGAAGTCCATGGTTGAATTAGGGTTCACCCTTGGAGTCGCACATCTATGGACCTGAGTAAGTGGGTGGTGACACGCTGCCTACCATTGCGTTCCACTGTGCACTTTCTCTGTGCCGAACTGCCTCTGTGTTCTGCCTAGCTGTCTGCCGCACTGTTATTTTATATGCTGGACGCTTTCACTTTTAGTCAGTTAAAAATACCTTCTAATTTCCTAGAACAATTATTGATGAAATTCATATGGAATCACCAAAAACCCCGAATAGCCAAAGCTCTCCTGAAAAAAAGAAAGAAGGGAATGGAGGCATCACATGCCCAGATTTCCAACTACACTACAAAGCCATAATAATCAAAACTGCATGGTATTGGAACAAGAACAGACACACAGACCAATGGAACCGAGCAGAAAATCCAGAAATAAACCCACAGATTTACAGTCAACTAATCTTTGACAAAGGAGCAAAGAGTGTGCACTGGAGCAAAGAAAGTTTGTTCAATAAATGGTGCTGGGAAAACTGGGTCGCTACATGCAAAAGAATAAAGCTTGACCACTACCTCACACCATGTGTATCAGTATACAAACAAGCATTCCTGTCCCAGAAAGCACCTCGCTGTGGCGTAGCCCCCTTGCCTGTACTGCGCTGTTCTTTCTCGGGGTCAATTTTAAGTTGTCTGTTCTGAATCTTCACCGAGGCAATAAAAATACTGAGTGGTCGAAGGTGGGGCTTGCAGCAGACCTTTGCCTATGGTCCATTTCTCAGAACTCTTAACATGGTAGTTTAATTAATACATAATTGTATTATAGATCTAATGCATTAATATGGGTTTATAACTCTTGTTCATAAAAGTGTGATAAAAGATTTGTTTAAAATTTTGATGAAATCTCACTCAATGTTACATCTGTTATATTTCCATAAGTAACCCTAATAATCTTGACAGAAATAAAAATTAGATCTGTGCAGAATGTTTTTGCTTATTGATGTGTTTGCATTTTTCCAGTACTCACTTGTGAATCTGTTCTATAAGATAACCAGGAGATATTTAGTTCACTGATGAGTCGATTGAATACTCTTCCTTTTTCTTTGTTAGAAGTGGCAATGTCTGGGCCTCCCCTGGTGGCGCAGTGGTTGAGCGCTGGGTTGCAAGGATGTCTGCAGCCTCTGCAGCGCCAGTTTGATCCCCGGCCACCGGCGAGGATCCCACAAAAAACAAAAAAAAAGAAGTGGCAATGTCTTTTTTTTATTATTTAAATTTTATTTTTATATTCCCCTTGCAACCCCCTTATTTTGACCCCAAGCCCTCCTTTCCCCGCCCCCCCGCCCCCCATAGAGTGTCTCTGGTTCCTAATTGTTTGTTGATTTTGATATTTTCTTTCTTATAGTTATTCTTTTTCCTGGTCCCTTATTTAAGTTTTCTAGATTCCTGCTATGAGTGAGACCATCTGGTATTTTTCTTTTTCTTTCTGGCTTATTTCGCTGAGCATGATCCCTTCCAGGGCCATCCATGTTGCTGCAAATTGCATGTGTTTATCTTTTTTGAATGCTGAGTAATATTCCATGGTGTATATGGACCCCATCTTCTTGATCCAGTCATCTATTTTTGGGCATTTGAAGTGGCAATGTCTTAAAGCACCTAAATCCCTTTGATCGTGGGGAGCAGTTCAAAGACGTCATCATGCCCATCCATCCTTACCCCAGGGCACATGTACTTTTTCTTTTTGAGAACAGAATTAAACACTGTTCTTTGTAAACATGTATTTGTATAAACCCGAGGCAATTTTTGGCCTTATCCTTCCACACACCAAGCCAGTAGGTACGTGTCACCTGTCATAGACATTCTTTCCCCCACCTTTTACATGTCATCCTTACAAACATAAGGAAGTAGGAACCCATTCTGAAACTTATGCTACCCCCGGTTTCCCTCATTTCTCCTTTAATAGAATAATTTGCTGTTTCATAGTCAAAATTATGTTTTTGAGAGCTTCCCAACTTTTAGAGTCTAAAGCCATCCTAATGTAAATTAAGGTCCAACAAGTATCCATCACAGTAACGGAAGCTTCTGGAGAACAGCCATCGCTAGAGATTCTAGTCAGAGCAGGCAATTACATAATAGGTCAATCTGAATCTTTTCATGGTTATTACTAAGGAAGAAGCATTACCTCCTGAAAGGCTTAAAGCCAAGAGTCCATTTAGCTCCTGTCAATTTTTCCTTCCAAATGTCTCTCAGATTTGTCCTTCTCTTTCCATTTCTATAGATGCCTTCATCACCTCATACCTGGACTAGAGCCATCGATGAGATGGATTCTTTGCCTACAGTCCATCTTTATCCCAATCCATTTTCCATACTATTGCCAGATTAATCTTCTTAAAACATTTTCATCATGTCACTCTCCTGCCTGAGACCTAAATTGAATGTCACCTTCCCCTAGGAAGAGTTACAGCTGCCCACTGGGATTTCCACAGTTCTTCTGGGCACCCTTCTTTGTGTGCTTAGAACACATATAATGTCACCTGCTTAATTATTTTCTTTCCCCATTTATTGTGAGCTCCTTGAGGGCAGGCAAATAGTCGCATTGTCTCTGTACAAAGGCACTTCAAACTACACGATTGGCCCCACCTATCTAGTGTCATGGCCGCAGGACCTTCTTCTCTTGTGTCCTCTGTCTGCCCTGTTCTCCCTCTCATTTTTCCTAGTCATTCTCTGGTCTCAGATTAAATATCAATTCATTGATGAAAACTAATTAGTAAATTCCTTTAACAAAATTTGTTGTGTATGACAACTTTGTGCCAGGTAATGTCTGACACACTAGGAATGTATCAGTGAATAAAACAGACAAAATTTCCCACTTCCCATGAAGCTTATCTTCTGGAGGGAGGAGGTAGACAATTAAAGACAAGCATAATACGTAAATAAATTATATAGAATCAAATTTGATAAGAATGCGCAAGGGGTTAAGATGCAGCACAGTGAGGTTAGCCACAGCCACTGTATCACGAGTTCGATCCCTGGCCAGGGAGCTGACCCACATGGCGCACAGACCTCTCCTGGCTCGCCCGCTGCTCCCCTCAGTGGTGTATTTAGGTCAATCTGCCTGTTCTGCTCCCCACCCTGTCTCTGGTGAATCCTCTCACCCCCCACACCTCTGGCCTGTACCCCAGTTCTTGCATGCAGAAATAAATCTTCAAAAAATTCTTATAAAAAACCCCCCAGCAACACAAGGAGGTGGCAGGACTTTAAGCATGATGGTCAGGTCAGGCTCCATGGGGAAAGATGACATTTGAATAAAGAGAGAGTCAGCCCTGAAGTTTCCTGGGGTAAAGGAGGCAAAAGGTCCGAGCTGTGATTCTACCTGTTGTAGCCCAAGAACAGCCTGAAAGCCAGGGTGGCTGGAGCCGAGGCCTGGAATGATAATGGTGAGAGACAGTGATCTCAAGCTGTCCTGACCAATTTCATGAACACAGCTACCACACTGAACACAGCTTGTGGTACTAGAAGATAGGGAAGGGCAGGCTGAGGCAAAGTTTATGATGATCTAGGGTCAAGAGTAGGTACAAATGCTTTGTGTTTTCCTGGCATGTCGTCCTATTCTTTTAGAGAGATAGATGTTGTGGGATAAGATATAGTATAAATATCGAGCTCCCCCTAGAAGTGTTTGGATACTCTGGAAGTCCAGGGGCCACGCTGAAATCTGGCAGCTATAGTGAGTTGCTAGAAAAAGTATGCCAAGAGAATATGGGTGTTAGGGTTAGGGTTGTAGTGCAAACCCTGAATGAGGGCTCTTGTGCATGTATGTGCTTTCCAGGGACAGCAAGTGGAGGTTTGCTGGTTGGCTGACCAGTTAGTATCCCTAATATGAAGCGCTGCAGCTTCTTTTTTTAGGGCCACACTTGCCAGATTTTGTCTACTGCGTACCATTTTATCTCTTCCAGGCGTCCACTGTGGTACCACTAGAGTTACTGTTTCAAGACTTTCTGAAGGGAGATACTACAATCTGTGGAGGGTTTCCATCAATGTCTAAGAAGGAAGGTTGTGAGTACCGTTAAAACTAGAAGAGAAGGGCCTCTCCGGTGGTGCAGCGGTTGAGCGCTGGGTTGTGAAGCTGCCTGCAGCCTCTGCAGCACCGGTTCGATTCCTGGCCGCTGGGCGAGGGTCCCACATGGTGCGCAGACCTCTCCTGCTGCCCGCTGCTCCCCTCAGCAGTGTATTTCGTCAGTCTGCCTGTTCTGTTCCCCGCTCTGGCTCTGGTGAATCCTCTCACCCTCCCACGCTTCTGACTGTACCCTGTGCTTGTATAAATAAATAAATAAATCTTTAAAAAAAAAAGAAAACTAGAAGAGAAGCCATCAAAACTACTTCAAGGGTGAGCACTGATGTGATAAGATTGTGGTCAGGTGAACAGAAGCTGCAGGGAGTGTTCAGTATAAAGAATGAGGCAGAGGTGCAGCAGGACAGACAGAGAGCGAGGATGGTTTCTAGGAGAGTCAAGTGGGAGATGAGCCAATGATAGTGAGATCGAATGGCTCATGGTTTCCCTGTGAATGATACTTCTGTGCCATGATTCTCTTTTTTATGGTTTGAGTTACACACCAAAGGAGTGGGCACCGTGACCGAAGGAGACAAACTGTTGTAGTTTGGATGGTGGCGGGAGGAGGGGGGGGCGGGGAGGGGGCGGTGTCAATGGTCCTGACCATGGCTCTCCTCATAATACTTTACCTTATAATGTTCTCTTAGCTCTGTTAATCCTCTATCCATTCTCAAAAGGCCATTTCAAATTCTGTTCATTCAAAGAAGCGTTACTCATCTGGATTGGGCTACACAGATTTCTGTCTTTTATGATGGGTGAAAACGCACACTGTTGAAACTAAACATGTTGGTGTCATCTTGATTCGAATCATATTCCCACTTGATTCAAGTATGTAAGCTTTGAATTTTCAGCTGGGCTGTAAATTTCATTAGGTCACAGAATACATTTCTTTGTAACCCCCACAATGCCAAAAATCATTTTGAAGGCTGCAAGCCAAAACTAAGCCATTATGATTCCTGAATAACTGGCAGTTACATCTGAGCAGAATGACTGCATTAGGAATTGGAATAAAGACAATTTTGCTTCTACTTTTTCTGCAGCATAAGAATCATGCTATGAACTTGAACCCCAAATATCTACATTTTAGCTCAAATTACAAAAATAGGAAAAACAAAGTATCCAAGTGGGAAAAACATTAATCACTCAAAATAGATACCTAAAATAAATACAGGCAAGACTTTGGAATGGCCAAGTGAAGTGTTCAGAAATCTACTCCCCCAAAAGGAAAGATAAGATGCAAAAAGTTGTCAAAATGTAAAACCCTTCATGACTTGAAATTGGTGAAAATCTTAAATTTAGAAACAATAATTCAAGAAAAACTACTGAGCCTTGAGTAAGAATGGCAGGGAACTTTCACATTTTACCCTGAGTCACAATAATACCCGCTCAGAAAAAACTAAGTGGAGGCATCAGAGCCCGAAGGCAGTAGAATGGCATATGCAAAATGCTGTCTGCAAAATGCTATAAGAAAAAGACCTGTCAATCAAGAATTCTGTATCCAACAAACTATCTGAATGCTTTCCCCAAGATCAGGAACATGGTATGGATGTCTACTCTTGCCACTTCTAGTCAACTGTATACTGTAGATTCTAGCTAAGGGAATTAGACAAGAAAAAGAAAATAAAGGTATCCAGATTGGATAAAAGGAAGTAAAGTGGTCTTTGACATAATCCTGTATGAGAAAACCCTAAGGAATAAACACACACACACACACACACACACAGACATAGACATACGTGCACACACAAATCACTAATTCTGTTCACCAATGTCATACGATATAAAACTAATACACAAGTCATTTGTACTTCTACATACCTACACAGAAAATTCAGAATGTGATATTAAGAAAACAATTCACAATATCATCAAACAGAATAAAATACTTAGGAATAAATTTAACAAAGAAGTAAAAACTTTTACACTGAAAACATGTATGAGGGAAATTAAAGATAATCTCTAAGCAAATGGAGAAGTATTTCAATTTCATGGATTTGCAAACTTAATATTGTTAGTATGGTAGCTCTCCTCAAATTGATGTGCAGATATAATGCAAGCTTTATCAAAATAAAAGTGAGGTCATTATAGAGATTGACAAGCTGATCCTAATGGTTTTATGGAAATGAAAAGAACCAAGAATAGCCACAAAATTTTGAAAAAGCAAAATTTAAGGACTCACACTTCCCTATTTCAATACTTATTACAAAGCTACAGTATTTACAATAGTATGGAAATGGCACAGGAACAGAAATAAAGACTAATGAAACACAATTGAGAGTTCAGATAAAAATACATATTTTTATGGCCCACTGATTTGCAAAAAGGTTCTAAGGCAATTCAACATGTAACTGATAATTTTTTTTTTCAACAAATGGTGATGGGAAAATTGGATGGCCATCTACATAAAGATGAATTGAGGCTCCCTACCTCATCCCATACAGACACAGTCAAAATAGATCCAAGACAAATGTGACAGGTGAAAGCTTAAAACTATTAGAAGAAAATGTCAGAGAAAATCTTCATGACGTTGGCTTAGGCATAGAGTGCTTAGGTGCAACATCTTAAAGAACAATCTGCAAAGGAAAAAAAGATAAATTGGACTTTATCAAGAGTGTAAACCTTTGCCCTTCAAAAGACACCATTAAGAAAATAAAGACATGACACAGACTGGGAAAAATATTTTCAAATTAAATACCTGATAAAGGACTTGTATTCAAAATTTATAAAGAATTTTTGCATTTCATTAGTAAGAAGGGAAACAATCCAGTTGAAAGTTGGCAAAATATGTAGTAGAGATTTCTCTAGAGAACATGTAGAAATGGCCAACAAGCATCAGATGAAAAGATGCTTGATATCATTGCGGATGAGGCTGATGAAAACCCAAACCACAATGAGACTTGACTTCTGACCCACAAGGAGCGCTGTATACTGTAAAGGAAAAGTAACAGGTGTGAGTGAGGCTATGGAGAAGCGAGGATCCCCATGACTGGTGGCGGGGTGTATAAATATGGTTGGTGTGAATGGTGCAGCTGCCGGAAAACATTTTGGCAAAAGAATAAACATAAAGGTGGCTCCTGCGCCAGGCACTATAGGCCGCGGGGCGGCTGGGGGCTGCCCAACGCGCACGTGCGCACAGACGCCGCCTCAGCCCGGGCTGAGAGCACCTGGGGTGGGGGTGGAGTCCACAAAGCCTATATGGAATTTGCTTTGGGACATCCTTTTCCCCCTAACAGTTCCCCCCTTTCACTTGTTGCCACCATTTCCATGGTGATGAAGATCGAATATATGGAGGTTGGGATGCAGTCTCAGATGAACGTTTTGTCAGGTTCCAGTGTGAAAGAAAACCAGTCTCTCCAGGTATTTGTCCACTGTGGAAAGCAAAAGTCCTCCACTCCAGGAAAAATAGTTCATCAGTTTAAGCCAAAAAAAAATCTGGAGGCGTTAGCCAAAACAAGTCAGCAGATATGTAAAAATTACAGGAAAAAAAAATCTTAAAATGGAGGACCGGCCGGGCGCCCGGAGCCCGGGCTCGGGAGGGCCGAAGCGACGCGCCCCGGCGGCCCCGGCGGCCCCGGCGGCCCCGGCAGGCACGGCCCGAGAGACAAGCGGACACCGGGCCCGGCGGCGGCGGGTTCCCTTCCGCGGGGGCCCGGGACTGGAGGCCGCTGGGGGCTGAGGCCAGGCGGGGCCTCCGGGCCTGGCCGGTGGGAACAGCGGTTCCTGCGAGGGCGTGAGGGCGCCGCGAGGGCCGGCCGTGGAGTCGACCCCCTGGGAGCGACGCCGAAGGCGGGTGGGTGCGAGTCGCGCCGGCACGAGCAGGCCTCCACGATCCTGGAAGCCGAGTGACAAGCGGCGAGTTCGCCCCCACGGCGTCCCGGGGCGCCCCGCCGCGCGCTGAGTCCTTGCGGGTCGTCACGCCCCGGGGCCGCGGGGGCAGGAGCGGCGAGACCCGGGGCCACGATCACGGCCCGGCCGGGTCGGCCAGCATGTCGCGACCCCAGCGCGCCTCGTGGCCCGGCCCCGCAGCACCCCCGCGGGGGGAGCGCCCGGCGCGGACAGAAGCTCGGGTGGCTCCTGCCCCCGGCACCCCCAGCAGGGCCGACCCCCTTCAGGGGCCTCGAGGTGTTCCTGGAAGGGGGGGCGGCAGGAGCGGTGCTTCTCTCACCCTGCGGCGCCACCGCGCGTCCGCCCCGTCGTGGCAGGCGCGCCTCGGAGCCCTGCACGCGCGCGCACTTCCGGGGTCGCCGGGGACACGCCCCGTCCGCCGCCCGAGCGCAGGCCGGGCCCGTCAGGCCTGCGGGCGGGGCGCCCCGCGAGCGGCTCTCGCCCGGGCCCGCGCGCCCAAGGCCGAAGGCCGGACGGACGACGCCGGCCCCGCGAGAAGAGACGGGCTCCGGCGGGCGCCGCCCGCGGAAGGAAGGAGGAGAGGGAAGACGCCCGTCCCGGCTCCGAAGACGAAGGCGGAAGGAGAGACGCGTGCGGCAGCCGACCTCCCGGGAGGAGCGAGACGCCGCGGGCCTCTGCGACACGTGGGGCCGCGGCCCCGGCCTCCATCGCCCGAGAGGAGCAGCCGCGGACGGCCTGGGCCTGGCGTCTCGGCGCGGTCTGTCGCGGGGGTCGCCCGACACCTCACCAAGAGCCGTGAGCGCTGGGTGCCCCCGCCCCCGCCGCCCCCCCCCGGGGGCCGGTGGTGGTCCTCGCTCCCGGCCAGTGCCGTCCGGCCCCCCCGGGGGCCGGTGGCGACCGTCCCTGACGCTGTCTGGGTGAGGCGGCTGCCGCTTGTGGGTACCGCGAGCTCCTCGTGTCCCGTTTATAAAATAAGCCCGAGGTCTCTGGCACTTGTGTGCGTGGGTGAGACCCAGACAGTGACCTGCCCTCTTGGCGGGCACTGTCCTTTGTTAGGCTCTGGCCCCTCCGCCCCTATCGCGTGGGCGTTGTATTGCTCTGGCCCTTGGTTTTCCTTCTGGGGCTTTTTGGTGCCTCTCTGCCATCAGAGCCCTGGCAGGTGGGCGCCCCTTCCGTCCAGCCATCTGCCCTCCTGCCTTGTTGCCCTTTTGTAGCCCTCCCCGCCCCAGTTCGAGTCTGATGTCCACCGGTTTGACACTCTCCCTTCAGCCTCGGGGGGCGGGGGGGGGGCAGGGTCTTCCAGTGCCCTGCACGCCCAGAACACCTGGCCGCCCGTCAGCCCCTCCGAGCCACGGCACCTGCAGTTGTGGCACGGGGCAGGAGTCACGTGGAGCTCCTCGGCCCAGAGAGCCTGGATGGGGGCCATGGCAGGCACACGTGTCCCACAGGGGCGACTTGTGTCATAGATGGGGGCTCATCATGGCTCCCAGCTGCTGGGTCCCTGCCACATCGGCTCGGTGGAACGAGAACCCCTCCAAAGAGGCTTCTCCGTCCCGGGGCCCCTGCCTCCCCAGGGTCAGCCAGCAGGACACATAGCTGCAAGAAACAGTGGACACAGAACGAGGCTCTCCAGCCACCCCTCCGGGGTGGACAGGCAGAGATGTCAACCAGCTCTTGTTTCTGATGCCATGGCCCAGCCCAGGAGGCCATGGGTCCCCTTCCACTCTCCCAGAAAGGAGCGAGGCCAGGCGCCACAGGATGGCGGAGCTGCCCGCACCAGCAGATTTGCCCTGGTTATAGAGAAGTGAACAGCACAGCCCAGAAGGGACATCTGGCTGTGTGAGCAGTAGAAATGGGGTGGAGACATTTGGTGAGGTACTTTTTTGAATCCCCTTTTAGACAGCATTGTTAGATAAACATCCTTCTCAATGATAAAAGCCAAGTCATTTCTGGTCCTTTTCCTGGAAGAGGTTTTTGCGGCTGTTGAGTTACAGGAACAACAATCAGAGCCCATTTTCTGGGCATGGAGCCCAGGGCTGGAAGGGAGGCTCTCGAGAACATCTGTTCGGCTTGATAGATCGATGCCAGCGTGGTGGTGCATGTTCGTGTCTGTGTTTCTCCTCTGCTGACTCATGGCATTGAAGCCTCTGGAAACACCCCACCCTCCTAGCCAGTCTGTTTACGCACACCCTCGGGCTCCTCCCTAATGCAAATGTTAGGTCACGAGGAAGAAGGAAAAACAAATTCAAGAGCTGCTCTGAAGCATCTAGAATTCTTTGCATCCTACCTCTTGAGAAAAGAGACTGCCTTGAGGTCTGACTCAGCCCAATACAAGCTGGGCACTCCTCTTAAAGCACCAACCTTCTGTAAGCCTTTGGCTAAAACTGGAAGAAAAGAGTCCACAAGGACAGTGACCAAGCCGGACGCAGGGGACTGACAGTTATCAAGAAAGACATAAAAATGGCAGACGTGAGGACCCACGCGCAAGCGGACCCTGAGATTGAGCTTTTTGTCAAGGTGAGTTTTCCGCTACAATGATATCCAGAACATGGCCTTTCTTGACACTGGGCCTCAGCTTCTAAAAGAACATGGGCCTCCCCGGTGGTGCAGCGGTTAAGTGCTGGGTTGCGAGGCTGCCCGCGGCTCTGCAGCGCCGGTTCGATCCCCGGCTGCTCCCCGGCCACCGGAGGAGGGTCCCACATGGCGCGCAGACCTCTCCTGCCGCCCGCTGCTCCCCTCAGCAGTGTCCTTCGGTCCTTCTGCCTGCTCTGCTCCCTGCTCTGGCTCTGGTGAATTCTCTCACCCTCCCGCGCTTCTAAAAAAAAAAAGTCTAAAAAAAAGAACATCAACATCTGGGCTAGAGACAGGAAATAATTTTGTGACTCTACTCCTGCTCTGAGTCCTTGCCCAGCTGAGATCACAGCAGGGAGAGGCCAGGAGGGACGGTGGGAAGAGCACTCGGTGGCTTGGTAGTCTGAGCAACTGAGATTTTTTTTAGTGGCTTCCCATGTGACCTTGGACAAGTCCCTCTTTCCCTCTGAACCTTCTATACGATGAAAGAATTTGACAAGATAATCCTTAAGGACTTTCCAGCTCTCACAGTCTGTGTTTTATAAGATAGGATTTGGAAAACCTGAATTTGGGGAGAAGAAGGCCCAAGAATGGCCATACAGCTCCATTCCACAAAGAGCCCAGGCAGAGCTTTCTAGAATCCCCCACAATGGACAAACAGCCCAGCAGGTTCCCATGGACACTATAGGAGAGAGTCAGGGCCTGCTGTGGGGGTCTGTGCTTCCTCTTTGTGGTCTGCCACGGGTTGCTTTTTTATGTTTCAACTTTTCAGAGAAGCCCTTTGGAAACCCCCCAAGCAGGAGAAAGGAACATGTGTTTCGAAATGAGCTTATCAAGAAAGATTAATAATCCCAAGTAGAAATTACATAGTTTCCTAAACCCTTGCTTACATTAGCCTTTTCTGTATATTTTCATTGCCTATTGAAAGTATTAAGCTTGATAAATAATAACAACAGACTCTCACCATGCCTGGCCTACTGTAAAAACCCCATATATTATCTCATTCAGGAGGAGGGTTGGCGGTGGTGGTGACACCAGCAGGGCGCCCCTCACTGGAGTGGCACTCCCATAGTTGTAAGCTCAGGCAAAAATGTCTCGGTAACTTGCCTCTAGAGCTAGGCAGCCTCAGGACGGCTCCCAAAGACATGAAGTAAGGAATGCTTGTCAGATGCGAGCTTAAACATCTGTTAGCGAAGTAATACTTTCACAATCATTTTAAATGATTTAACAGCTGGCCAGACATACACACCAAGGCCATAACAAACTTGCCTTTTCAAAAGTAGAGGAGAGACTCTTGAATTCCTGCACAGCAAAATAATCCAACTAAGTGTTTGCTGGGATCCAGCACGTGACTGCTCAGGCAGGACATAAATTAGCCTTAACTGGACAAGCGGCCCTGGGGATTGCTTTACCAATTCCAAACCAAGGCCCTGGCTGTTCGCAGGATGACTGAAGCACTCTCAATCTGTCTAAGCTGTCCGTTCCATCCAGTGACGCTTCTCTCAGTACTTGTTAACACTGATCTTCACAGCAATTTGGATAGAAGTGAGTAAACCACACATTGGATGAGCAAATGTTGAATTACATAACTTTCAGGTTATGGAGTCATCTATTGAGTACTTACTACCTGGAAAGCGTTGTGCTTAGCAGCTTATCATTAACCCGATTTTACGGATATACTAACCTAAAGCAAAGAGTGTCCAAGTCACTTTGTCCAGGGTCACACAGCTAGTGAAAGGCAGGCTTTAGACTCTAATTTCTGGAAGTTCCATAGAAGACCCCAGGAGGGGGGCATGGGGCCTGATGGTGTGCAAATATTAATGAATGAGTTAAAAAAAACCACTGGTGCTTACCAAAGATGTCTCACTTATAGATAACGTCGTGTCTTTCTAAAGAGTCAACGAATCTGTGATTTCTCCAGCTACCATTAGCTGTGGCTTCTAGACCCTACCACAAGCACTTTCTGGTCACAGAGGCTGTCCCACACCGCATACAGATTCATGTTGCCAGGGAGAACATTGGCTTCCAGTTCTGAATGATTTGGGCAAGAACTGAGAACAAATGATTTTCCAACATGCATTTTATTTTCTCTACATGCAGATTTTATCTTATCAGTGTGTTGTTCATTGTTTAATGGAGGTCTTTTATCCTCTATCCAACGCTGTAAAATTAATTTTAATAGATTGGCACATAACACTATAGAATCTGACATGTAGCCCATAATTCAGAGAGAAATGTTTTGTCAAAAACATCTTATCTGGGCCTCCCTGGCGGTGCAAGGGGTTAAGCACAGCACTGTGAAGCTATCAGCAGCCACTGCAGCACCAGTTCAATGCCCGGCCAGCCCAGGAGCTACCCATAGGGCACAGCAGACCTCTCCTGTCTCCCCGCTGCTCCCCTCAGCAGTGGATCTCAGTAGATCCGCCTGTTCTGTTCCCCACTCTGTCTCTAGTGAATCCTCTCACTCCCCCACCCTGCACCTCTGGCCTACACCCCAGTTCTTGTATGCATAAATAAGTAAATCTTTTTTTTTAAAAATCCGTGTAGGAAGGAGGAAAGACATGATTCTCTTCTTTAAATATTCAGACTATTTCAAACTATCTCAGAATTACCATAAATACTGGCTTAAAAATGCAACACAACGATGAGGTGGGAGGAAGCAGCATTAGAAGGTGGGCTTGGGAGCACGCGCTCTGCACTTGATTTCCTTGAATGTACAACAGGAGCCGCAGGGCAGCCCACCTCACAGGCTTGTCTTCACTTGAGGACCGAATGAAACAAGCAGTAAGACGTGCTCACTAACACAGTAAATGCTCAGGAAGATGCCAGGCAACCACAGCTATGTGTGTGTGTGTGTGTTTAGAAACTTCAATCACAAACACAAGAGAAAAAGTTGTTCTGATGAATGAACACATCCTGTCTTTTCCAGCTAAAGACACTGAAGAGGTAGGTAAATCATCAGCCAGGCTAGGGGATTTATATCCTAAAATTTTACGTGCTTGCACTTGCAGTCAGCACATTATAAACAGAAACAAAGCGGCCTTTCCTGTGAAGCTTCCCTGCACCCCACATCTCATTGTCTGGCCTTTCCTTTCGCAAAGGCCGGCCACCCTTCCGGCTGCCGGTCTCTTCTCACACCCTGACATCACAAAAGATCAACAATAAACATTATTTCCTCTGTCATACCCACTGCTAGGGAAAAGCACATTTGCCAAAAAAAAAAAAAAGGGGGGGGGGGGTTGATGGCTCCTGGGATTTGGTACTGCCAGAAATGACGGAGACGAGCAGCCGTAAGATGAAGTCTTCTACACCCTCTACAGACTGACTCGAAAGAGGAAAAAAATAGGTTCAAGAGATGAGAGGTGCTGATGGCCTGGACTTGGCAGTTAGCACCCCCCGGGGTCAGACAGATAGCAAGCAGCAAGGAAATGTCGAAGGAATGAATGAATGCTGTGATAGCTGTAGAAAACAAGAGAACTGAATATTTGCTGATGACGTATTTAAAGTAGCAGAATCTTTGGACTATCTGACATGCGTATCAGTAGGAAATGGTTATATAGGTTCTGGTAACATATAACATTAATTGTCATTATTATTATTTACTCATCGCAGCATTTTACACATAACGAGATCCCTTGATTCCCTAGTGCTCTGTCTGTGGTTGACGGCGCATGGCGGGAGATGCACGGTTTCCAACACAGGCTCGGGCAGTGAAGGCGTTCACGGGGCTCTCAACACACTTGTTGAGTGACTGTGTGAACGAGGCCTTTCTTTGTCTTAATAGGCTGGAAGTGATGGGGAGAGTATCGGAAACTGTCCCTTTTGCCAACGGCTCTTCATGATCCTCTGGCTTAAAGGCGTTAAATTCAATGTGACGACTGTTGATATGACCAGGTAAGAGAAATCAGAGCACACTTCGTGCTGGGGACGGAAACTGGCCACACCAATACATTGTGGCTGTTTGCATCAGGCTTTCTCTGGAGCCTAATACTGCTTGTGTTCAATGATTCTAGAAAGCCTGAAGAGCTGAAGGACTTAGCCCCAGGTGCCAATCCTCCCTTTCTGGTGTATAACAAGGAGTTGAAAACAGACTTCATTAAAATTGAAGAGTTTCTAGAGCAGACTCTGGCTCCTCCAAGGTACAGCCTTTTTTATTGTTCTTGAGATCCTCTGTTCTGTTGGCTGATGTATTGCAGACTGATGGTTCCCTTTTTTTTAAGATTTATTTATTTATGCATACAAGAACTGGAGTACAGGCCAGTGGTGAGTGAGAGGATTCACCAGAGAGAATGGGGAGCAGAACAGGCGGATACACTGAAATCCACTGCTGAGGGGAGCAGCAGGGAGACAGGAGAGGTCTGATATGTCACGTGGGTCAGTTCCCTGGCCGGGGATTGAACTCGTGCTGCAGTGAC
The DNA here is from genome assembly GCF_964194135.1 of Talpa europaea. Taxonomy (NCBI): domain Eukaryota; kingdom Metazoa; phylum Chordata; class Mammalia; order Eulipotyphla; family Talpidae; genus Talpa; species Talpa europaea. The sequence goes on along the minus strand of NC_140081.1, from coordinate 96,082,025 downwards.
CAGCGACAGCTTGACAGCGCTGTGTCTTTAACCACCCCCACCACCACCACTACCAGGGAGGCCCAGATAGATGGTTCTTCTTCCTAGATATCTTTTTCAGCATCAGACCTCTCTTTTGCTATGTTTCTAGAAGGGCAAAGAATAGAGTTGGAGATCTGGAAAGGGCAGGTGAATTCAGACCACATTGCATTTCAGCCACTGCAGAGTTGGCAGCACAATTTCCGACAGGGCCAAGGATCCTGGGGTTCCCCACAACAGCTGGTGTCTGAGAACTCAACTCAATTCTGACATTTTCTGCCCAGAGGCAGCATCAGGGTCCACAGATCTAATTTGTAATCATCAGGGCAACCATGAAGGAAATGACTCCAAAACTTGAGTGAAACAAACAAGGAGAGCAAAGTGCTCACCAGAAAGTGCTTCACATAAAACAGTAACGGAGCCACAGAGCCACGAAGTAGACGGAAGCCAGAAAATAAGCCCCCCGCAGCGCGAAGGCTTATGAGGTTGTTCGTGTCCCGCAGCATTGGCAAAGCCGTTCGGGCAGGCCTCCCGGCGGGCACCGACAAGCAAGTCTCAGACACCAGCGGGGCTCTGAGGCGTCCACTCCACCCAACACCGTCCTCTTGCAGGTGGCAGCACCAGGTGCCACGGGAGGGGGCGCGCTGTCCCCAGACCACCCTCCCTGCAGGCGCCGGTCATCAGCTGGGTTGTCACCCCCACTTCCGAACTACGGGCCAGAGATCCGAGGTCCCCGTGGCCCGCTCCTGGGCCTGGAGGTGTCCATCGTGAGCCCAGACTGAGATCTGTGCTGCTGACCGGCTGGCTATGAAGCTGGGGGTCCTGGGGCACCAACTCATTTGGCTGAGCAGTCCCAAGACTCAGGCAACCCATCGTCACGGGTCCTGATGTGTCACAAAGGCTGCCGCTGGGTCCCCACTGACAGCCAGATGCGTGCGCTGGGGAGGGATTCCGGGACGGTGGGCAGCTTCCGCCCTCCCCAAGCACCCGCCTGGCGCCAACCTGGCTGGCCCTCAAGTCCAGTTCTGGGGGTTTTGCGGATGCTTCGGAGGAACTCGCTGGCCGCTGAGCTCAACCTCCAGCGCCTGTTCCAGCCCTTTGCTGGGGCTGGCAACCAGCCCCTTGCTGAGGTGCTTCATTTCAGTTAGAAGTTGCCTAGTGGTTAGCAGTCTAGACCTTTACTTTGTGTTTCTTAGACACATGCTTTTTACTGTATCTAGTACCCGACAAACATTTGCTTGGTCCTCTGGAGCATGGCCGGTTTTAGCCTTGAGGACATTTGCCAAACTGAGACTTCTTGAGGTGGGAAAATAAATAAGACTAACCAGAAAACTGCTGAAGAGGAAAACAGGGCTCTCCAAGTCCCTGACACAAGAAAGAGGAGCTTAGTGCCTGCTAGGGTGAGGGCTCCCGGCTTTGACTGCTGTAAGTGAATGGCGCTCTCGCTCTAGCATAAGATGACCCGGACCGCCACGGTTTCCGCCATGTCGGCCATTCAATCAAGATAACTAAGATGCAACAAATGTACAGGACCATATGGTGGAAAAACAAGAGTAAAAAAAGATAATATAAATAAACCAACAAGTGATCAAGATGCTGGAGAGACCTAAGAAGTTTATAGAACTGTGACTGACATATTCAATACAATAGAGGGAAGCGTGGAGAAAATAGATGTAAAAACAGACTTTCACTAAAGAATTAGAGTGCACTTTTAAAGAACAAAATGAAATTCTATTACTGAGAAATACATTATCTGAAGTTAATAATTGATGGCACGGGTTTAACATCAGATGATCCACAACCCGAGAGACGCTTAGTGAAGTAGAAAACAATGAGCCGGGAGGCAGGACATACCCAAGTGAGGCAAATAGCTAACAGAGCATTAGAGACATGTCAGATGTGGGGCGAGCTCTACCGCATGTGTAATTAGTCTCACAAAGAGAAGGGGCAGAAGCAATATTTGGTGATGTGATTTTCATCCAAATTTGATTTTTTTTTAAACTACCCACAATTTCAAGAGGGCCTATGAACTCAGACGGGGGGCTCAGGAGACTAGTGCGGGAACAGAGGCTTCGAACCCAGCCAGGGGCAGTGAGGTGTCCACAAGTGGCCAGATTTGAGGGACATTTCTGGAAGGTGAGCTGGCTGGCATTGCCGATGGGCTAAATGAAGGGACGGAATCCAGGAAAATGATTTGCTAGTGGGTTTGTTTACTAACGGAAAGCGAGTTCACTGAACACTTTTCTGTATCTACTCGTGATCATGTGGTTTTCTGTATTTGATTTCTTGACATGGTGAATGACAGTGCACCATTTTATTTCGTCGTGGTAAATGATTGTTTCTCACCGCCTCCCCTGTGCCCCGTGAGCCTTGCTCCCTCCTCCTTCCCTCTTGTCAGAAACCTCCATTGTCTCCCATGCAGGTTCCCCCACCTGAGTCCCACGAACAAGGAGTCCTTCACTGTGGGCTGTGACCTCTTTGCCAAGTTCTCTGCATATATCAAGAATACGCAGAAGGAAGCAAATAAGGGTAAGCCGCGTTTCCCTAGATCTGTTCTCCTCGGCCACGTGCTTACTCTCACATACTCACCCAGCTACAACAGGATTTCCCTGAATATAGAGTATATGTTTGGGACTATTCTGCCCTTCCTCCTGTGTCCCCACCTCTGAAATTCTTTTGCATGAAGTTTTATTTGATTCACCTTCCAAATCCTGTTTGCCTTTAAGATCTTTTCAACCCGAAGCCACTGCCATGCCCCGCACATGTCACCTGACTGTTGTCTCAAAACCCTAGTCAGGGAACGTCCAAAGGGTAAGCAGCCCCCACGGCTGAGTGTCCTGTTCGCTTCTGAGACTAAGAAGCAGCAGTGAGTGTGGAGACGTAGCCTGAGGGGTGTCTCATATAGAGACACTACATGTGTCAGTGACCCTATGACTTCTCTGCCTCAGATTTCGAAAAATCTCTACTCCGAGAACTGAAGCGTCTGGACGACTACCTGAACACCCCGCTCCTGGGTGAAATAGACGCAGACAGCGCTGAGGAGCTCGCGGTCTCCAGGAGATTGTTCTTGGACGGGGACCAGCTGACGCTGGCCGACTGTAGCCTGTTGCCCAAACTGCACATTATTAAAGTAAGTCTCCGCTGGTGTCCACCGTCTCATTCCCAGAACAGGGAGGATGGCACCACTTCATGGGAAATGAAACCGGTTAAGGCAAGTAAACGCCTCGAACTGCAGGCCATGGAACCACGTGGCCGTGGGTCTCACTGCCAAGTGTTCGTTGGGCAGAACTTACCCCTCCCCAGGTCCTATGCCCAACACCGAACACCCGACGTGGAACACACTATGTGTAGCCGCGATCGCCAGGGCCAGGGCGCCTCGGTGAGCTCACATTTCCCCACAGCAGGCCAGGGCTGGCACCTTCTGCCCCCAACTGCCTTCCTCTTTGTTGTTCCCAAACCCTAGGTTGCTGCCAAGAAATACCGTGACTTTGACATCCCAGCAGAGTTCTCGGGGGTGTGGCGCTACCTCCGCAACGCCTATGCCCGGGAGGAGTTTGCCCACACGTGCCCTGAAGACAAGGAGATCGAGCACACCTATGCCAGCGTGGCCAAGCAGAGTTAGGGCCGCTCCTTCCACAGAAAACGCCCCTTTCTTGTCATATTTCACTCATCGCTGCATTAGAAAACCTTTAGGATATAAGGATACAAAAATGCTATTTTCTCTAGCTCAGGCCCTCCTGAACAGCAATGCTATGTTTTCTGCATTGAGTCAGCGCAGCCACTGCGGGCTGTGTCTGCAAGGCCTTCTTGTTTTCGCTTCAACTTCTTTGCTCTCGTCTCAAATGACACGCCATCAGCAGCAACTTTTGCTCTTTGATTGAGTCCCTAAAATGCATCATGTGTAAGCTCAGATGTCTGAGGCCCACCTACTGCTTACAAACTTTCTAACAAAACTGGCAAGCTGACCACAGATCGGGGGAGGGGGGGTCCGGGGGGAGGGAAGAGCCCAGGGATGCTGGGGACGGAGCTCGGGCCTGGTGGTGGGAGAACAGCGGGGTTGGCATCTGAGGGAAGTCAATGACCAATAATGAAAGACATGGGAAAATAAATGAGTTCATTAAAATAAACTTTCTGTATAAATCATTAAAACAATGTTATATTTTATCGCTTTAACGCACGAATGAATGTATTAAATGAGTGTAGTACATGAATGAATAGTGACATCAGAGAGTGAGCACATGGTAGAATCAAACCCTAACGGAACGATCGTGAAAAATCACTGCAGGGAAGAGCTAAAAGAAACTTCTCTAAAGAGGAAATGCAAATGGCCAACAGGCATGTGAAAAAATGTTCAACATCACTTGTCATCAGGGAAATGCAAATCAAAACTGCCATGAGATACCATCTCACACCAGTGAGAATGGCACATATTAAAAAAACTAGCAACAACAAATGCTGGCGAGGGTGTGGAGAAAAAGGAACTCTTCTGCACTGTTGGTGGGAGTGCAAACTGGTCCAACCACTGTGGAGAGCTGTGTGGAGATTTCTGGACCTACTAAACATAGAGCTTCCATAGGATCCAGCAATTCCACTCCTAGGTATTTACCCAAAGGACACAGAAACATCAATTCCAAAGAGCACCTGCACCCCTATGTTTACAGCAGCACTATGTACAATAGCTAAGCTTTGGAAACAGCCCAAATGCCCAAAAATAGATGACTGGATCAAGAAGGTGTGGTACATATATACCATGGAATATTACTCAGCATTCAAAAAAGATAAACACATGCCATTTGCAGCAACATGGATGGAGCTGGAAGGGATCATGCTCAGCGAAATAAGCCAGAAAGAAAAAGAAAATTACCGGATGGTCCCACTCATAGCAGGAATCTAGAAAACTTAAATAAGGGACCAGGAAAAAGAATAACTATAAGAAAGTGAAAATCAAAATCAACAAACAACTATGAACCAGAGACACTCTATGGGGGTGGGGGTGGGGAAAGGAGGGCTTGGGGTCAAAATAAGGGGGTTGTAATTGTATGGGGAATATAAAAATAAAATTTTAATTAAAAAAAATCACCTGCAGGAAGAGATCAGGACCTCAGGATGTGGTAGGATGTGTTTAGAGCTCAGATCTTAGGAAACGTGACTCTGATCTTATGACCAGAATGTTGCTGCTAAATGAGCAAGCGTTTGTTAAATAAGACATGATAAAAATAAAAGAGCACAAGCAAATATATGGCAAAGTTGCAAAGTAAGTTGTATGTGTCATTCTGAAATAAGGAGGAAATTCAGAAGCTGTACTGGCCAAAAGACCATGTTGCTGTCCATAGAAGACTAAGGGACAGTTAAAATAAATCAAATCTGAAAACAAAAGTTGAACATGAGCCTTGCTCTTTCAAAGGAGAAATAAACTTCAACCTCAAAAGAGGAAGACTCGGCGCTGTCACACCAGCGCTGTTACAGGTCCAGAGGAGGCCGCCACGACTCCATAGGCTTAGCATCTCCTCAGATGACATTAACATGATTCAGTAATGGTGTAGTTATCCATTAATAATGGTATTATTAATCCTCACAACAACCCCACAGCTATGTAAAAACACAACTGTCAATGCAATTTATTTCAGAAAAAAACATCAAGAGACAAAGTAGCTGTTTGAAAGGAATCCAAGGGACAGACAGACACATATGGACAGAGTCACAGCCAGGAAAGGAAAGTCAATTCATCTTCATGATAAAACACTTTATACTTGGGGTTCGCTTCTCCTTGGGGCTCGAAGATCCTAAGAACACAGGCATTTCTGCATATTTGTAGCTCTGCCCCTGTGAGACTCTCAACCATCTGGGCCTCAACCTGCTGTGGACTTTCAGTCAAGAGATTGGCGGTCAGGGCCAGGGAGGCCAGTCAAGTTGAGTGTGAATTGCTCTGGTGCGCTATGAAGTTATCAACTATCGTTCCTTTGTCTTTTTCTAGGTCCAGAATAATTGTTAATTCAGAAGTAGTTGCTATAATTATTCCCAGTTTACAGCTAACAAAGCAGAGACCTGGAGTGGTTTGAGTTCATATTTACCTTTACTAGTGCGACAAGTGACGCTCAAAGAGGTTACACGCCAGCCTGGTGCGTGCTAAGACCTGTGACTGGAAGCCCCATTTCAGCAGCAGGATGCTCCGCCCACAGCAAACACACAGGGCAGCCTCAACTCTTGGGCCTTTGTTTCCCAGACGCGCCCCGAGGCTGTGGTCGGGAGCCTGTTTCCTCTGTGTACTCGAGGATTCAGGCCTCACAGCCAAGTCTTGGAACCACCTTTGAGTTCTTTTGTGCATCTGGTCTCTATCGAGTGAGGTGGTCCAGCATCCAGCACCAGTTACAGAAGAGGCTCTCCTGGCTACGGTGTATGCCCTGGGTCCCTTCGTCAGCACTAGATCTCCCAGGGGCTACAGTTACCCGCTCTGGGTAATCACCAAAAAACACTAGTGTGAACAGATACCTGCACGCCCCATTTACTGCAGCACTGTTTCCAATAGCCAAGAGCTGGCAACAACCCAAGTGCCCACTGACCGGTGACCCGCCAGGAGGATGCACACACGCTTGCAGCACCCCTCGGTTGTGGAGGATGAAGGCCTGCCACGTGCAACAACAGGGAGGAGCCTCACGCAAATTCTGCTCCGTGAAATGAGCTCTCAACAGCTCTCAGTGTTCTGAACTCCCAGCGGGATCTCACCCAGCGTCCATCGCCCTGCAGACTCCCACTCTACTCACCGCCCAGCTCCACAGACCCCTGTGCATGTTTATGTGCTCGTGAGTGACACCAAACTCCATTTGTGTGCTCAGGCTGCCCTCACAAGACACCGTGACTAAGGAATTAAACAGGGCCTCCCCGGTGGCGCAGCAGTTGAGCGCTGGGTTACGAAGCTGCCCGCGGCCTCTGCAGCACCGGTTCCATCCCCGGCTGCTCCCCGGCCACCGGAGGAGGGTCCCGCATGGCGCGCAGACCTCTCCTGCCGCCCGCTGCTCCCCTCAGCAGTGTCCTTCGGTCCTTCTGCCTGCTCTGCTCCCTGCTCTGGCTCTGGTGAATCCTCTCACCCTCCCGCGCTTCTGACTGTACCCAGTGCTGTATAAATAAATAAATAAAAATAAATCTTAAAAAAAAAAAAACTAAGGGATTAAACAACAGGCGATGCTTCCTCGCAGCCCTGGAGTTCAGAGACCAAGGACGATGACAGCGGGGCTGGGCTGGGCTGACGCCGCCGCCTCCTCGCGCTCGTGGAGTTACACGCGCCCCGGCTGCCCCGGTGCCTCATTGAGCCCTAGTCATATCCAAAAGGCCCCACCACCAAACACAGTCGCATAGGGGGACAGGGTTTCCATGTACCCCAGCGTGAGATGTCCAGCAAGGGGCCCGTGCCCCATCCAGTCCTGTGGCTCACTCTGCGCCAGATTCTGCAAACTGTATCGAATTAGGGTGGAAAGAAAATACCGCAGAGAAGCAGAATTGAAAAACAAGAGGCCACTTGTAGGAAAGAAGGTATGTGGACACCAGATAGTGTTTGCAGTAGGTTTTCTTTCTTGCAAGTTACAGCCCGAGAGTGATCAGCAGGGGCGGAAAGGCCTTGAGACACTCATGTCAAGGAAATGACACCCCAGGAACTCAGCCGAGCTGGAAGGGCAGACCTGGTTTTCATAAGTTAGGGAACTTCAAAAAGGCTACTACTTCTGAATTAACAATAATTCTGGACCTAGAAAAAGACACATCCCGCTGCAGCCTCTGCAGCGCCGGTTGGATGCCGGCCGACAATGGTCCCACATGGTGAAGCAGACCTCTCTTGCCATGCCCGCTGCTCCCCTCAGCAGTGTGTTTCGTCAGTCTGCCTGTTCTGTTCCCCGCTCTGGCTCTGGTGAATCCCCTCACCCTCTCACACATCTGGCCTGTGGTGAGCAAGGTGAGAAGTGTAGGGATCAAGGGGCCGGCAGCTACGGTTGACCTCTAATTACTGAAAGCAAAAGTCCACTCCACATAGGAAAATAATTTTAAATGCCATGGCAGCTGCAGGCATGGAGTGCAAAGAAGTAACTTGAAGTAGCAGTCTTCAAAAGGTATGACTTGTAAGGAAGAAAAAAATACCAAAAAAGTGAGAAGCAACTTTTACTAAGTTGGTGTTGCAGAGAAAGCGAAGCAAAGAGCAAACGCTTAGCAGCGTGCAGGAAGAAAAGAGAGTAAGAATGCCATAGGAACATGACTCCCTGCACCACCAACAAACAGTAGACTTGGCAGTTTGATACACTAGGGCAAAACTTTAGACTAAGAAAAACTCAGAGAAACCCTGAAGACTCTTCTGTAATCCATATGGCATGACGACTCCCAAATCAGAAAACATTTAACATCCTCAGTTGGTAAAACATCCTAGTTCAGAAAACACCCCTGAACTGCACACTTAAAAGTGACTAAGATGGGCCTCCCTGGTGGTGCAGGCGGTTGAGCCAGCGCTGTGAAGCTGTCTGCAGTCTCTGCAGCGCCGGTTGGATGCCAGCTGACGGGGGTCCCACATGGTGCACAGACCTCTCCTGCCGCGCCCGCTGCTCCCCTCAGCAGTGTATTTCAGTCAGTCTGCCTGTTCTGTCCCCTGCTCTGTCCCTGGTGAATCGTCTCACCCTCCCGCACATCTGGCCTGTACCCTGGTTCTTGTATAAAAATAAATAAATCTTTTTTTAAAAAAGTAAGTAAGATGGTTAGTTTTGTGTTATGTTTTTATTGCAATTGTTTTAAGAGGTTCCAAAAGAATCTGAGTAAAGACCAAAAAGAAAACTAGAAAAAGTGGAGCAAAGTCAGTGAAAGAGAACCCGAAAAAGGAAGCGATAAAGACAAAAGTAGGTAGTAACACAGTAGGGAACGGAAAAATGACAGAGCTAGTTAATGATGAGTTGTGACAAGTTCCAAGAAGTATGTCTTGACTTTACCAAAGAAAACATCTAAAGTGCAGTTTATTAGGTTAAGGCCTATAAAATGGAGTCAGGAGGCCATTAAGGAGGTGAATCTTAGCTACATCTTCTTACTGTGGAACAGACTCTTGTGAACCTCAAAACTGACAGCCTTCCTGGAACAGCACCCATTTCTCAGCAACCAATGTGAAACAACAGACTTGGGGACTTTTGAAGCTAAGTAGTTTAACAATCCTGTAGATAGTAGAGGATTTCTGCGTCAATTTTTATGACCTTCGTCCTCTTCCCTTCTGAGAACCCCTCATTTGCTGGGCAATGAAGGTACTTCTTAGTTCTCTGTCTCCGGGGTTGCATTCCTGAAGACCCCCAAATAAGCCACATACTTGTTATAGCTTGCACCTCTCCTTGAGGTTCGAAAGCACGAGAAGTTGGACCCAGAACTCTTGAGCTCCACCCTACCACCGACAGTGGCCTGGGGAAGGGGCCGTGTTCAAGGAAAAAGTGATACGAGAATGTTCCTAAGAGGATGGTTGGGAGTCGGCAGAAGGGCACAAGATGTCAGCGCGGGGCCAGGAAGAAAGACATGGGTTCAGGGCGATGTGCGCGAGGCGCGTGAGGGCAAGAGGCCTGTTACACGCGTGCCGGGGTGCTGAGGGCATCTGACGTGCAACGGCCGGAGTGGGAAACAGCCAGGACTGGTGTCTGCCTAGCGCCCGGTGATGAAATACTAGGGGACCCGCCGCAGAGGCTGGCCTAGCCCGGAGACGTGAAGGGGCGGGGGAGCGGCAGGGCGAGTGGGCCTCAGGTGCAAACGCTGTTTTCTCAACGCGAAACCCGGGAGGTGGCGCGGAAGCGCAGGGGGGGGGGGCGGAAGCGACGGGTCTGGCCGCGGACGCTGGGCTCGAGCTCCGAGTTTTCAAGACCAGGAATCACTTCTGCAAGCTGAGGTACGGGGCTCATTCTCTTCGCCTCCTGCCCGTGTCCCTGCGCCAGCGTGTGCGCTTCCGGGCCACAGCGCCCGCCCGCCCGGGCGCCCTCGCCCGCCCCTCCGGCACCGGCGCTCCGCCCGCCCCCGCGGTCCGCGAGCCTTGGAGGACGCCCGGGGCGGGCGGGCGCGGCTGGCGGCGGGTCCGCGTGCGCCGCTCTTCGGGGCAGTGCGGCGGGCGGCGCGGCTACGCAGGGCAATACGGCGGCCCCGGCGGTGATGAGTCAGTGCGTGGTGCTGATGCTGCTGCCATTTCATCACCTCCGCGGCGCAGCATCAGCCTCCGCGGCCCGCGCCCGGGCCTGCCCGCCTCGGCCTCCGCGGCCCGCGATGCTCTCGCGGCCGGCCTAGCCCCGCGCCGCGCCCCGAACCTGCGGGCGCCCCGGCCGCCGCGGCCATGGAGGCCATCTGGCTGTACCAGTTCCGGCTCATTGTCATCGGGGACTCCACGGTGGGCAAGTCCTGCCTGATCCGCCGCTTCACCGAGGGCCGCTTCGCCCAGGTCTCCGACCCCACCGTGGGCGTGGATTTTTTCTCCCGCCTGGTGGAGATCGAGCCGGGCAAGCGCATCAAGCTGCAGATCTGGGACACCGCGGGCCAGGAGCGCTTCAGGTGCGGCGGGGGAGGGTCTTCGGGCCGGCCGGGCCTGGGGCCGGGTCGCGGCGGCCCCAGGGCCGGTAGGTTGTGCCTGGGGCACCTCCAGCTCGCGGGAGGTCCCGCGCGGCCACAGCCTCGCCCTGGTGCGGAAAGCGGTCGATCCTCCGCTGGCACCACGCCTCCGGCAACCTGCCCCGGCGGCGAGGCGGGCGGGCACCTACCTGCGGGCGCCGTCCAGGCCGCCCCACACCGTCCCGGCGCGTGCCGGGGCCTGCCCGCGGGGGTAGGCATAGGTGGGTCAGATACGGGTGCACAGACAGCTGTGTTACACAGACGTACGTGCGTCTGTGCGTGCGTGATGCCCCTGGCCCCCAACACCGCACACACGAGGCCGCCCGCTGAGCACAGCACGCCAGGGAATGCCTTGGCAACAGGACGGCCCTGGCCTCTGAGAAGTTGTGCACTGGCACAGGCCGCCGCTGCGCGAAGACGGCCCACTCCCTGCTCCAGCGCCCGCCAGGACGAGGCAGTGTGCACGGTGGCTCCTCCCGTACAGCCCTCGCTGTCCTTTGTCATCACAAGTGGGAGCACAGGGGGGAAAGGCTACCGGGCGGGGGAGGACCAGGCAGCTCAGAGCCCAGGAGTGGAAGCGGCGGGAGAAAGAGCAGCAGTGAGTAGGCAGCGCAGCTGGGTTTTGGGCTAGAGTCACATGGACCTACCGATGCCATCACCCCCTTTTGCTCTGTGGGACTCACGTTCGTAGAGTAGACAGGACACCCTTGCAAATTTCAGTCTCCAGCTTTCCCTCACAAGCAGCCCGGCGCAGGCGGCTGAGCATGTGTGCCTGGCACTCATCATAAATGGAGCCGTGTCTCGTGTGTGTTTGCTGGAGCCTCAGTGTGACCAGCCCTTTCGTATCCACTTCTTACTGCGTGATGTTAATTTGTAAGAGTTCCCTGTGGATCAAGAATATAAATCCTTCTGTGTCACAAAGGCAAAATGCTTTCCCACCTTGTCATGTGTCCTTGAAGAAAAAGATCTTCGATGTATGGAAGGTTTTCATTTTTACGTAGTCTCACACGGTGCTTGCAAAGCCTTTGTCACTTTCTAAATCTTCATGAGCCACTAGCACCGCATGTCAGGTTGCCTTTGATGCCTAAGCAAGCTGTTTGCAGAGCAGGACCTCCTTTCCAGGCCCAGCCACCGGTCTGCACAGGGAGGTAGAAGCACCTTCACTGGGGGTAGAAACACTTTCAGGCCCGGGGCTGATCTGCCTGGATCAAACTTGTTTGTGAGATGGTTCTTACCACCCTCTGCTCTGGGGGCATCGCCCCGTGAGTCCAAAGCCTTAAGCTATTGAGACTCCCACTGTTTAGGAGACATTAACCCTAAAAACAGACCTGGACCCCGGGCAGCACAGTCTAGGGGAAGTGGCGCACCCTCGACCGCTGTCAGCGTGCACACAATGAGCGCCCAAGTCCGCCCCTCAGGCCCATCAGGTCCCTCCTCTGTACAAGACACCGCAAGTGTAGAGCAGAACTTAGAAGCTTCAATAAGTCCTGTCATTGGAGGCGGACACGCTGGCTGTCTCAGCAGCGTTTCCCTGTGGGGGGGCTCCTGAGTCAGACTCACAGAGATGTGCTTAAGGGCCTAGCACCCCGTCCCCAGGTGGCTTGGGAAATACAGGACAGTGTGTATTTGTGCTCACAGGAGAGAGGGAGGACTCCCGTGGGACTGAAATAGACAGACTGGGAGACAAGCATTCTAATAAGGGGCAGACGGAGCACCACCATATTCGTTTTCATTCTAAAAATTCCTGCTTCAACTCCTGTGCCCTCCCGCTCACAGGACCCTCACATCTGTGCCACACAGCGGCCTGTGACCCAGTTGGCCCTTCTCACAGGAGAGGTAGTCTCAATTACTCAGAATTAGTTGTGGAAATGCCTGCAAATCCATAAGCAGCCCCTCTAGAAGCCGTGTCAGTTTTGTGCGACTAGAAGTTTGCCTGTCATCACTGTTACTGAATGACATCCGCAGTCCCGTGTCAAAAGAGGGAAAGCCCTTTAGACCAGAGGACAGTGTCAGAGTTTGGGCCTCACTTGACCCCTCCCTTCTCTCTTGTGCTCTAGATCCATCACTCGGGCCTACTACAGGAACTCAGTTGGCGGCCTTCTCTTGTTTGACATTACCAACCGCAGGTCCTTCCAGAACGTTCACGAGTGGCTAGAAGAGACCAAAGTGCACGTGCAGCCCTACCAAATCGTGTTTGTGCTGGTGGGTCACAAGTGTGACCTGGATACCCAGAGGCAGGTGACTCGCCACGAGGCCGAGAAACTGGCTGCTGCGTACGGCATGAAGTACATTGAGACGTCGGCCCGAGACGCCATCAATGTGGAGAAAGCCTTCACAGACCTGACGAGGGACATTTATGAGCTGGTTAAAAGGGGGGACATCACAATCCAGGAGGGCTGGGAAGGGGTGAAGAGTGGGTTTGTACCAAACGTGGTTCACTCTTCGGAAGAGGTGGTCAAATCAGAGAGGAGGTGCTTGTGCTAGTGAAACTACGCGCTCCTGCCTGACCTCAGGTGATTGAGACGAGGAGACCTGAGTGTGACTAAAGAGAGGTTGACCTCCATTTTGGATACTGGGGGCTGGGACAGGCTGTGGGCAGGGCCTGGGTGCTGTGACGAAGGGACTGAACCACTGATGTGGCCTATGCCAGGCAGTGGCTGCTCTGTGTGCCCTTGGGGACTGGGGCTTGGGGAGCTGGGCCCCCAGAAAAGCACCCCCACAGACAGGACAAGTGGTTCTTGGTCCTTCAGCTCATTCATAGCTCATGAACATGTAACATGTCAAGGGGGCAGACCATCACACTGGGAACAATTCACAGGACTAAGCATGTCCAGGCCAGCTTCGGCAGTGAGAACGGCCCACACCAGGCGTGCTGCGCTTTGGACAAAGGGTAGCAGGTAGCTTTACAGAGCACATGTGCAGGCAAGGGGTGCGCGCCTGCTACTCCTAAGACCCTTTCAAGGTGAAGTACAAGCGGTGCAAATACGAGGCGCGAGGCCACGTCCACAGTTACTGCCACACTCAAGAAAACATGGCAGCAAGAGGACGAGCAGCTGTGTGCAAGTGGGGTGTGAGGAACAGAAACACTGGAACCCAAACACCCTACCTCTTGCCCCCCCGAGCACCATGGGGTTCCCTGCAATCCAGGAGACCCCACCTGTGTCTGTGGGCACCCGGGGCAGTCCCCTTCCAAATGCGACGGTCACGTTCATGACTAGTTTGACCATCATACAGGACTGTGAGGCTTCTTCCCCATTCCACACGAGAGCAAACCAAGAGGCAGGAGACTCACTCGGCCACTCGCTGCCTGGCTGCCGTCCTCGAGTGTCAGCTCTTAACTCAGGGGACAACATCAGAGATGGAATGGCTGGCTGGAGGTCGCCTCACCTTCTCGAAGGATGGGACACTGTACGTTACTTCTCGGATGGTAGGTAGTTCAGCAAAAGCCATACTTTCCACAGGGAGGCAGGGAGTGTGAACTGCAACATGAGTGTGACTGAGTCTGAAAGTCTGGGGATTCACTTCAGTCAGAACAAAGAAGCCAAATGCTGAAGATCGTGGAAATGAACCCCTGGGGCAGCCTGCAGCACCCACGTCACTCGTTCCCTGCGGCTGGACTTGGCTGTGGTCATTCTGTCCAGGCTTTGTGGTTGCGGAAGGCAAATGAGAGAGGCTGCACGGATCGGGTGGCCACAAGATGTCATACTTAATTATGTTTAGGAAACTCTGAAAGCAAGATTATCCAGTGGATAAATACGATTTGACTGGATTCTGTCAGTTCCAAAAAAGGATAGAAACAGAAATTCTCTATGGTTTTCTTGACTAAAAATACATTCTATGTATACTTTTCCCATTCCTTACATTTTTTTAGGCAGGTTTTAAAATAGCATAGATCCAGCAGAGATGGCCAAGCTTAATTGCTTAAACAAGTTCTAGAAACTTTCAAAATCATTTTAGTAGAATTCAGTGCCATTGTCACTGCACTCAGTGGGTGTTAGAAAATAAGTGTGGAAGAGCCAGGTGTTAACACCATACTAAGGACAAAGCTTTAGAAGCTATTTTACTACATAGGTAAAGAAAAGATAAACTAACCTGTCACAATGACCACAACTGCATGTTGGGTTAGATCGTCTCCTATTCCAGAACAAATGTGCTGTATCCTTTTCCTCGCCTTGTCGTGCGCTGTGATGAAACGTGGATGAAAATATGCTTGTATTTAGTAAAACGGTTGATCACGTGGCCGTGTGTCTCGTCGCTGCTTGCGGCCTGGGACGTCCGTGGGACTCGCTGCTGCGGCGCCCTGGGCTTCCGGCGCACGCTTGGGGGAGGGAAGAAAACCAAGACGTCTCCCTCTGAGGCCGGGCGGGGCGGAGCCGGGCCGCGCCCCGGAGCGTCGGCCCTGGCGGCCCTGGCGTGGTCGGGGGTGGGCGAGGGAGGCCAGGAGCAAGGAAGGGCGCCCAGGGAGGCGGCACGGACCGCTCCTCGCCGCTGGAAACGGCTCGGTTCCCCCGGACGCCGGGGCCTGTCTGTTCCGCAGCCACGAAGGCCCTGGATGAGCCCGCGAGGTCCCGATTCCTGTCCCCGCTTTGTCCCTTTCCCGTGGACTCCGGGTCCTCGCGGGCAGCTGCCTGTGTGACCCCTGCACGGCAGTGGCCATGCGGCCTCCGGCCCACAAGCTCCTCCGTCGCGCGGGCGGCGACCGTGGCCGAGGCCCCACCGCTCGCGCGACTCCCGTCACCAGCGCATCTGCCCTGCGCGGCCACGCGCCTACCGCGAACGCGCCGGCTCGTTCCGCAGGCGTTGCTTGCCGGAGTCGCTGGGACGACGGCCTGTCTCCCCACTTGCACTCACCCCACCGGCGACCCCCGGCACGGCGGCTCTCATGCTCGCACAGCGCCCTAGCGGTTCCCACGTGCTCGTCCTAAAACACGAAGCTCCCCGTGGCCTCCAGAGGGAAGTGCCTTCTGCCCGCACCCGTCTCCGCGGCGGCCTGCTCGCCCAATCAGCGCACGGCACGGCGGCCACAGCATCCCCATTCCCTTTGCTGAGCATCTGTGGGTCCCACCTGCAGTCCAGCATTGGGCTCCCTGGGGCCCAACAAAGCTCAGGGTTCACAAGCGGGGAGAGGAAGCGTCGGCGAGAAGGGCAGGGCTGGGCCGGCTCACGAGAAGGCCTGGAGTCCTACATCAAGCCAGTGTCCCCCACCAGGGCTCCTCCCTGTAGTTGACTCCACCCCAGAAACTTGGGGTCCAGCCTGAACTCCGCACTTCCCCTCACCTCCCCTACCAATCCCGCTCTGAGGCACCACACACTCTATCTTCAAAACACATGCGAGTCCTTTCTCTCCCTCCCCACGGCCACCCCTCTGCCCACGCCCCATCAACTCGCTCCTGAACTACTCTGACATCTCCCCAACCGAGCCCCCTGCTTCTGCTCTGGTTCCCGGGACACGTTCACAAGTCAGCACAGTCTTGTCAACACAGGAAGCAGACCACTGCTAAGACTCACCAGGGTGCAATCTCACACATCTAGAGCAAAATCCAGCTAGGCCTCATGTTCCCACCAGGGCTGTGTGCTTGCTCTGGCCTCTGCCCACCTCTCCAATTCTGAGTTCCATGAACGTAAGAATTAGGGGCCTCCCTGAGGGCGTAGGGTTTCAGTCTCAGCGCCATCAAGCTCTCACCAGCCACTGCGGCCTGAGTGCGATCCCCGGCCAGGGAGCTGACCCATAGGGCGCAGCAGGCAGGCCTCGCCTGTCTCCCCGCTGCTCCCCTCAGCAGTGGATTTCAGTGGATCCGGCTGTTCTGCTCCTCACTCTGACTCTGGTGAATCCTCTCACCCTCCACACCTCTGGCCTGCACCCCAGTTCTTCTATGCAAAAAAAAAAAAAAAGGCAGACAGACACGCATCTTAATCCCGCAGCACTTCTCTAGCCCGGAGCCATCAGTTGCTTCCTCATCCCGCTTTCACCCAGTCACCCTGACTTAATGCACTTCAGTGCAATGCTCCGTCCTGAGACACACGCGATGCAGGCGCCAAGCTCTTCTCGTCCACTGACCTGGTTTTAAAGTTCTTTGGGCACTCCCAGCCAGCAACCAGCACCCCGCCAGCCTGTGCTGTGCCCAGACTTCGTCTCCCTCCCCACTTCTGCACTTGTGGTCAGCAGTTCCTAAGGGTAATGGCTGTTAAAGCTTTGGTCTAGTTCCTTCTAGATTTTTGACTTTTCAGAAGGTTGTTTGTTCCACTTGGTAGTTAAGGGAGTGAGATTTGCATTAAGCAAACATGAGTTCCAGCTGACACCCAGGTAGCACCTGAGTCTTCTTGACACCTGCATTACACGGATAACCACGGCCTTCAGCTCAAAGGGTCGTTGTGGAGATGAAATGAGGTGACCCGTTTGTTTCTCTATAATATTTGCAGCTCGCTCAAACCGCGCAGTCGTTTTCCAGAAGCCTGAAGGCAGGAGCAGCCTGTTCTTGCTAATTACTGCATCTCTCGGTCAAGCAGCGCCTGGTAGCCACTTGCTGCAGGCGACCAGGAGGAAAGTTAGTTCACACACTGCAAATGGCCCAGGCACAGAAGAGAGTTGGGTCCTTGATGCCATCAGGGCACAGATTCAACCATCCTGGCATAGCAACACAGCTCCTTCCATGAGATAGTGAGTCCCCTTTGAGCTTATGCCATGTTTCTACTTGTAGCTGAAAGTCTCCTGGCACCGCAGCACTGTGTTGTATGAACAGACGACAAGATGCAGCCAACCCGTTCTCACCAGCGGGCACCGGGCATATAGAGATTCGAGCCATTCTCCATGACTATCTGTGTGGACCAACTATGTCCTCAAGTCAAAATCCTAGAGGTGTAATGTACGCATCAAATATGCACTCTTCAAGTTGTGATAGAAGCGCTCAGGTTGCTGTGTACAGAGCTTTCACCAGATGCCCAGGAAGCCTGCGCAGTGCCTACGCTGTGTTACTGTCAATTTTTTAACTTGTTGCAAAGATGAGTGAACAGTAAATAGTTTAAATCTTCAGGTTTGGTTATCGGTTTTCTGTCGCTTATAGCCGAGACTAGTCCGAATAGAAAAAGGTTGACTTCTTTCTTACGAATTAGGAAGGTCTCCTTGTGTATGGAAGCTCTTTATCCACCACATAATAGGTTTTCACATCTTTCTGGCTTTAGCTTTAGTGATGGTGTTTGGTGGTGCATAAGTCTGTAATACTTAAGATTTAATCATCATTTGAAATGTTGTCTACAAGAAACTGGAAACGGTTGTGTCAGCGTTGCAGCTGTTGCTCTCCCCGTGACTGGCGCACTGAGAAAGGAGTCCGATGTGTAGGTTACAGAATTACTCCCAGCTCAGCTAACTGACCCTAGAGTCTGAAGTCTGTTCACCAGTGTCTGCTCATTGCAGTCAAGCCGGCCGGCCTCTGCACATGCACTCCGGGGCTGCCGGCTGAAGTTTCTGACGTGCGCTCACGCTTCAGAGCCGGCAGGCTTCCCGGTCCGTGCTCTCACTTTACAGTTCCCCGAACTGCTCGTCTGCTCCTGCCCTCACGCTGCGCTGCTTCAGTGGGATGGCTCCGAGCACGTCATCCCGTGACGAAGCCAAGGTGCCGTCCAGCCCAAGCCCACGGGAGGGCAGCCCGGCTGCAGGGTCACATACGGGCGCGGACGGTCACGGCGCACGCTGTGGATGTGCCCCATTTTCACTTGCAAACCGGCATGTGGCCCTGTTCCCCATCAGGCTGTGGATGGACTGATGCTGCCGGGAGGTCAGCGAGTCCGTCTCCCCTTCCTTCTCTGCATCTGCCAGTTCGTATAGCTGAAGTTTTAGCGACTTTCTGTTTATTCCTGTAACTTCTGCTGAGCTCCCTGGTGCTTTTGCTCACTGCAGGGTGTCGGACGCCGTGGCCTGACGGCTGCGTCTTGAGACCACACACCTTGCTCGACTCTTACTGCTGCAACTGGGCTTCCGCTTGCTCTCCCGCTTCTATGAGCATCATCCTCTACGAGCGACTTCCTCCTGCCCTCTCTCCTATCTCTACTGCATTTCCTTTTTCCCCTGACTGGAACCTGCAGTGCCAGGTCAGCAGCACGCGCCTTAGCCTGTTAATGTCATTGCTCAGATGAGCACATGTGTCCACGGGCGGCCACGTCTTTACACACCTAAGATAAACAACTCGTTCATGGCGTGTTTTTTAACTTTGTCAGGGTCTTTGCTTCTACATTCCTGTTTATGGCTGGCTGATAACAGCCTCGCCAGGAAAGCTGTGTTCACCCGAGTCGCTGCATGGAAATACGCTTGGAAACTTGTCGATCCAACATAGCGAGATTCTTATCGGGATTCTTCCCATGCCAAGTAATTTTCATTCTAATCTGAACACCTCGACTACCATGCAACCTGGGTCTTGTTCAAATTCTATCGAGAATGTTAGTTTTCTTTTAGCTGAAAATGTATCTGGGATGTTCGCTTCCGGTTCTGGCCTGGCCTCTGTGGGCTGATGTTCACGGCCCCAAGCTCCCCGGGGTCTTGCCTGTGTCCGCGCGCCACCCAGTGGCCAGTGTGGAAACTGGGCAACAGTGCAGCCTTGGGCTGGCCCTTGGAGGCGGGCTGGGGGGAGGGGAGCGGGGGGGGGGGGGACAGGCGGCCACCCCTGGCTTAATGAGGAAGCGCTTCCCAGGAAGGGGGAACCGTGAGCGCAGACAAAAATCTGGGCGTCAGTCTCTGCAGGCAGCACCTTCCAAACCAAGACTGGATCAGTTCCTCAAATACACACACTGGCAGCCTAAGGAGTAACCTGAGGACCCCCGAGCCCAGAAGAGAAGTCAGGCTGAGCAGAAACGGTACTTGGAGGTGAGAAAGATGGGCCCGGACTTTCCTGCCCCCGGAGCCTTCTCTGCAGAGGCCCTGGGCCGGGAAGGGGCTCTCGGACAGGAGCGGCTCTCGAGCCCAGGGCCTTGGTGGGGCTCCCCTCGGCCACCAGGCTCCTCTGGCCTGAAAGGGCCTGAAGCAGACCCGCTTCCTTGGCACCGACGCCAGTAACCACAGAGGTTGGCGAAGGCGGGCAGCTGGGCAAGGAGCGCGCCTGCCCGCGCCTCTGCTAGCCTGGAGCCTCGGGCGTGAGCTGAGAGCGTGAGTTACCACGTCAGGGACAGCAGGGAGCGGGCATTTCTGAGCTGGCAGAGTCCAAGTGAACAGACCTGGCAGGTCAGCACGGCGAAGCAGGATGGGCAGGGCCTGACAACAAGCACCAAGGAAGGGGCCACAACAGGCCACCAGGGCAGAAGTGAGGCCGCTAGGGCACTGGCAAGCCTGGGAGAGCACGAAGCAGCCGCTCTCAATAAAGATCAAGGCTGATAGTGACCCTGACCTGCCCCCAGCCCTGGCCTGCCCTTGCCCATGCCCGCAGCCCCTTGCTACTGGCGCTCGCAGTCTGTTTCTTCCGAGTTTGACATCGAAGGCCCTTAGGTTCATGTATCCTGAAGCTTCCTATTGTCCTCACTGCACCACATTCTAAATGACCTGTACTTCTAGTTTTGATTTTTTTTTTGACGTAAAAGTTACTGAAGTGTTCAATTTTGAAGTGCTTTGAGTTCTTTTCATTTGCACTATTTATCCATTCCTGATTGCTCTGACCTGCCTTCGCTAAGTGTGACAGGCATGATGTAAGCATGTCACAGGGACCTTCAGGCTGTAGAACATGCTCAGTCCATGTTCCCGGCCTCCCCCTCGCACTGCTGACCTGGTACCAGCTGACACGGCCACTCATCAGACACATGCTCTCAAAGGTTTCATCTGTCATAAATGACAGTCTTTATCAACGCAACAGGATCTTGTTTAAAATGTATGAAGGTGGGACGAAAAACAACTTTAACAAAACAGCAACTGAATAAAACTCCTTGTGCAAAGACCCTGGGGGGGGGGGCAGGACTCTGGAACCCAGCACATAGAAATAGATGGCAGTGAGAGGGCTGTGTGCCACTGCAGTCAATGCTCCGGACGCCCCACTGTCACTCTCTTCAGGGACGTGGTCTGGTCCAGCCTCTATGGGAAACACTATGGAAGTTTCTCCAAGTATTAAAAGTAGATCTACCACATGACGCAGCCATCCCACTCCGAGGTGTCCATCTGAAGAACACAGTCACCTGAGGGAGCAGGTGAACGACAATAGTCCAGCAGTGGAAACATCCTATGTGCCCAAAAGCAGATGCGTGGATCAGGCCTGCATACACAGCGGAACACTATTCAGCTATGAAAAAGATGGACTCTTGCCATTTGCAACAACATGGAAGGACCTGAAGATGACGCTAAGCGAGCAAGTCGGGAGAAAGACAGATCCTGGATGGTTCACTTGCACGTGCAACAAAGAAAGAGAGAAAATGCAGAACCACCCCCAGACATCTGACAGCAGAGGTGAGGCTCCCAGGGAAGTGGGAATGAGAGCAAGCAGGGCAGGGGCCCCCTGGTTGGTGGTAGAGAATTAGGGGCACTTGGCTGGTGGGTGTGGTGTGACATGCATTTCAAGCGTGAACCTGTGTCCATAAATACAGTATTGAAAGCCAATGCCACCTCAAAAGTAGTATTTTTTTTAATTAGTCATTAGCATGGGTGAGAAATGTTTCCTTCAGTTACTAGTTAATGCAGATTTCACCCCAAATCAGTTTGGGCCCAATGTACTGTCTGCACTGTCACCCTCTTTCCCTGTGGCCTGGGTGAAGGACGGGGCGGTGGGGATGACAGGGCCCAGGGAGGAAGGGTTTCAGGGCAGCTCCCGGCTCACCAGTCCGCCAGGCCCCAGGGTGGCCTCCCTCAGGCCTCATCTCCAGAGCCACTTCATTGCGTAGCCACTGGCCTGCCCTTTCCGCAGGACAAAATGCATCTCCACAGGCTCTGGCCAGAAAGTTGGTGAAGCCTCACCCTCAGGCCTCATCCCCTCAGGTAGCCAAGGGCCCAGCAGAGAAGGCAAAGGTGACCACAGCCCACTTTCTTTTTTGGAGTTGGCCAACACTTTATTTTTAATCCCGATGGCAGTAGCGGTTTGTTTTGCCTCGTCGTCTGTATTTTAGCCACACAGGACCCTGCATCCAGGGCTGTTCCCCCCGAAGCACCCACAGGCCACCAGCACAGCCCACGGCTGTCCGCGTTTCAATGCGGCGCCAAGTGGACACGGGAAGGCCCGGCCCGGGACGGCAGCACTGTGACCATCAAGGCTCCGGCAGAAGCAAGAAGCCACCACCCGATCCCATCCCGACGCGAGCTGGGCACGCAGCGGGGGCGGCTCTGCGGAGACGCCTCCTTTCCGAGTCCCATTTTCCCACTGGTGTCCACGGCTCTGACCCGGGGAGGAAGCTGACTGCACTGGCCTGAGCCCGAGCCCGAGGCGCAGAACCCTGGGCGCACAGGGCCCCGGGCCACAGCTCAGAGCTATAAAATCTTAGTTTACGCCTGAAAATTGTTCCCCACTGGCCTAAAAACTCCGCCTGCAATGAATGGCGTCACTTCGTCCACGGCATCGCCCCAGACCAGGAGGAAAGGGCTCCCCAGCAATGTCATCTTGAGATGTGGCAGCTACCTGCGCCCCCAGCCGACCGGGCTTCACCGGCTGTCCAGGTCTCTGAACATCAGCGCCTTCTGCAGCGGCAGCAATTGCCGCGGGAGCCGCATAAGCGCAGCCAGAAAAGGAAGAGGCCAATGGGAAACACGGGCGTGATGACCTGACGGCCCCCTTCTCTGAGGCAGAGAGCTGAGTGGGACTACGTTTCCAGCAGCTTCCTCTGCAAAGCCGCAGAAGGTGGAGCCGTGACCCCAGAGCCGAGCCGAGCAGCGCCTGGAAAACGCCAGGGGGAGGGGCTGCCCTTGAAGGGAAACAGCTGCTGGGGGCCACAGCCCGGGCTGCCCAAGGGCCCTGCCCTACTTGGGGTGCAGGGACTGTCACGAGGGTATGACGCAAGAGGCCCTAAGGCAGGGCGGCTCCTGTACCTGCCTGCACAGACTGGGTGCTGCTGTGAGGGTCCCCACGGAGGCAGTGTGCTCGGTGCCCCCCACCTCGTGACTTGCAGAGCAGGCTGCGGGCCTCCGTGCAGGTGAGGAGGGGAGGCAGCAGGGGGTGAGTGGTGCTTTGACAACCCCCTCCCCCTGCAGCAAACACGTTCTCACTTAACCCCAGAAAGTAAAACACTATCCTGACTCCATGATTCCATTTTTGGTGACCTGGTCTCGGGAAAAATTCTAAACACAGAGAAAAACTCTCACATGAAAATTTCAACTGAATTACTTTCTACTTGTGTTTTACCAAAATGTTTACCAGAGAAAATATTTTTAAAACCCAAGGTCTAACTGTGAATGGCAGCTTCCCCTCAGAATTCCTACCAAACCAGTAAAACTAGGTCAATGTGACAGTGCCATAAGCAAATGCCTTAGGCGAAGAAAGTAGGGTACAAATTATAGAAGACTATTTCTTTGTCTAAGACCCTATGCATATAAAAAAGAAATGGAAGATGTAGAAACATTAACGGGGACTGCAAGTAGAATCCAAATGTTTTTCCCACTTTCTGATTTTTCTTGAATGAACGTGTTGCATTTCTAACACATTTGCTGTTCAGCACCAAGTGCCATAGTCACGCTTTTGTCCTCTTAGGCTTAGAAGGACCCAGCGCTACTCCGAAAAGGTGAACCACTGCGAGAGAACCACGTCGCAGAAGCCAGATGCAGACACTTCTTTTATTTAATTAACAGCCTAGTACTGTTTCTGACGCAAATTCTGCTTTTATATTTGTTGACTACCCTAATTTCGTTCTTTGATTCCTACCTCTAAACAGCTATGTTTCTTCATATTCTTCGGAGTACCCAAAAATTCATATTCAGATTTTCATGGATATAAAATAAGATAAAGCCCTCTGAGCGCATGATTTCTGTCCTAACATCAACAGGAACATTTCGTACCCAAATATTTACCATAATAAAGTTTGGGGAAAAGTAGCACTTACAATATCTCAAAGATATTATAAGCTTCAAATTTTTAAACACTGGAGTTTAAAATTTTGAAAGCAAAACTGATCCAAGGAACATTGGTATCTTTACTATTTAACTTGGCAAATGTCTGCTTGTCTGAACTCCTGCTGAAGGAATCTTATGTTGTTTCTACAGGTGTAAGCAGCCCTGGGCCGCGCTAGCTATTTGCACAATAACCTTGACAAACATGGAAGCGTCAGAAAGAATAACAGGAAAACAGGTGCCAGTTTTGACTTCACTGCTTTAATAACATGAAATACACGTACAAAACACTGGACAAGTGTACTTGTCACGACACGGAGAGAGAATACGACCGTTATGTTTCCCAGAATGCGTAGCGCCTGCTACTGGCCTCCATGCCAACAGCTTTCCACGGGGAGTTTTCACTATTCCTATGAGGTTTTTTCATGAATAAAAAAGCTCACAACGCTTGTCAACCACTGAAGATTTATATTTATCTCAAGATTACTGTTCAGCTGCTTTGGAGAACTGCTAAGAAATACAAAACTGCCTCGAGTAAGAGTGACGTTATTTCACGGTGGCCAAGATCCCCCAACGGCTGGCATCGCGAAGACACTGCACATTAACACGGGGTAAGAAAAGGGTCTCAGCGGCCCTCGTGCTGTTCAGGAAGGCAAAGGACCGTTTCCTGAGAAGCGCACGAGAGCGTAACGTTCCGGCCAAGCAGTGATTCACGAGCCAGCAGAGCCCCACGTCTACCAAAGAAAAACAAGTTTGCAAACACTCAGAGCGACTTCTTCCTGCCTCTAAACTGGCCCCATCTCATCAAAGTGAGAGTAAAATGAGCCGCAAAGAAAAATGAAACTGCTAACGTGTCCAGAATTTAGCTTCTGCCGCAGACCTCACAGTTTTCGGCCATTTCGGCTAAGACTTTTACTACGACAGAGAAACATAACAAAATGAGGAAAGCAGCGTTTGCCGTGTTGGAGATGTGGGGAAAATAATACTGCTGATAGCATAAAGTGTTTGAAACTAATTTTGTTTTTATAAATAAATAAAATGATGTTTATGTTTTTTAAAAGTTTTAATTATTCTTGCTGTTAAAAAAAAATCACTGAAAATTCTATCAACCTTTCAGAATAAAGTTCGGGGTAGTTAAAAGAACAGGTTTGGAAAACTGAATCACATTTTTAATTGCCAGCATCATGCTTTGTTCTTGGCGGGGTCGTCTTTGTTTCTTCTTTTCACATCCCAGTTGTAAACCCTGGCCATGTCTGCAAGGACTGTCAAAGAAAATGCAAGGGCAATCCACACGCCCTGGACAGACACGATCCTCACAGGGCGCCGCCCCCGAGCCCGGGACTAAGTCCCGCATAGCCAAGACCTCGAGTCTGCAACCAGCAAGCGCGTTCTGCTCAACACCAGTCTGAAAGAGCCTCCCTCTGCCCATGCGACTTCCAAGGCCCTCGAGCCGTCTCTTGACAGGTGAGTGAACTTAATTCTCAGCAACTGGGCCTCTTACCCTCCCTGAGGCTGACCGAACTGTCAGCAGAAGCAGCGCCCACAGCCGAGGCCCGCAGTCTCCTCCCTGCCTCGTGTGTTCCGTGTTGTGCTCAAGGTCATCTGTGCCATGGCAAGCCCTGAGGAGTCGCCACATCACTAGTCACATGCCAAGCCCTGTTCAAGGCACGAGCAGGCCTGCCTTCCCCACTCATGCGCTGGCCTGCGCAATGGGTAAGGATGGCGCGCGAAGCCTGACATGCACAGAGCAACGGCAAAGCCCCAAGGGTCAAAGTGTCCAGATGCTCGAGTTGAAACAGGCAGAGTCAAAGGAGCGAGTGAGGGTCCGGGGCTATCGTTCCGGGTGGAGGGACAAAGACGAGACTGGCCGTGCATGTGACAAGGGCGCACTAAAGTGCTGTGCCCAGAGGAAGCACGAAGTGTAGCTCAGTGAGGTCGTGCTGGAAAGGGCTAGACAGGTGAGCCTAGGTTCTGGAAGGGCAGGGAAAGAGACTTGTGACTGGCCCCGGGAGTGCCTACAGGTGTCCGTGCCAGCTGACTCGGTGGGGCTAGGGACTGCGTACAGAGACGAGAGACAGGTCAGAGAGGAAAGGCAAAGCACCAGCCCAACCCGCCAACGTGCCCCCCAGAACCCCCCAGCCTCATCCTGCTGCCCACCCCCCACACGACCTCTGAAGTCTGCCGCAGTTCTCTCTTCTCCAAGTCTTCTCTGACCCGAGTCCAGCTTCCCTCCATCCTTCCCTAGCTTTCCACTTCCCTGGCGGTGCGTACACGAGTGTATCCTCTGCTCTGAAGCGCTCAGCTACTTACTCTCCAAGTGCAGTTCCAACTTTACGAGACGCGGCACCGACGCCCCAGCAGATGTCCCCGACGCCGCGCAGCACAGCGGCAGAACACAGGAGGCCCTTAATAAATGCCCGTGGAGCCAAACCGCTTAACTAGGCATGAAGGCGTCTTCAGAAACTATCTGAACTGCTGTTTCCACCCCTTCCACCCCTTCCACCCCGGGGACTGCAAGTAGAATTTCAATTTTCTGATTTTTCTTGAATGAACGTGTTGCATTTCTAACACATGTGCTATTCAGCACCAAGTGTCAGAGCCATGCTTTTGTCCTCAGGCTTAGAAGGACCCTACGCTACTCCGAAAAGGTGAACCACCGTGAGAGAACCACATCGCGGATGCCAGATGCAGACTCATGTAAGAATTCCAGGCATGTTATGTATCACCCTCATAAAGTAAAGTGGCACACGGACCCAGAGGAAGCTCCTCACCAGAGCAACGAACCCAGAACACTGCTCTCCTGTCCTCCTTTTTCGCTTACTTTTTAAGAAAGGATACTGACTTCTGTGGTAGTAAACTGATCGCGAAGAAAGTCAAGGTCTTCCTCAAGAGAATCGAGATTCTTTGTGGCAGTTGATAAGTTCTTTTCCAACAGTGCCTGTGCTTCGTCAATGTCATACTCAAGCATCACATTCGCCTGAAGAGAGAAGGCCCGGTGGTTAGTGAACACTACAGGCCTGACAGGCTAGAAAAGGCTCTCAGACCATAGACTGCGGGCACAGTGAGCAGCCGGCCTTGCGTTTACACTCCGGCCCACCGGTGCACAAGCAATCGTGACAGAGCACACGGGCTGCAAAGCCGCAGGTTAGGGAACTTCCAGACTCGTTTGCGCATCTGTAACACTACCTGAGCGGGAGAAGATATTACACTCCCAGTATCATCTACTCCTCGGAACAACCCCAGTGAGGTGAGGTACCTTCTGCAGTTAACTGGAGGCCACGCAAGGCCCAGTCGCGGAGCTTGCACAGCTACTGAGCTAACAGGCATGAGGAGAACCCACGTTCCATGTCAAATTCCATCAGGACCCAGTGGTGTTAACATCACTGAGTGAACTTAAACAGTTCTTTCTGAACTTGAGAATCACTTCAGTATCTACATTTGGCCAGGGCAGAAAAACAGCTTTCCTCATTTGACAAACGGCTTTTAAAAATGACTCAAAGGGTCCATGTGAAGGCCACCGAGACAACACAGAGGCATCAGGCAGAAGCAGGTGCCCCGTGAGCACTTGCAAGTGCATAGATGACCAACTGCACAAGGATTAGAAAACCAAAGATTCAGGGCCTCCCTGGTAGCACAAGGGGTTAAATGTCAGCACTGTGAATCTGTCGGCAGCCACTACAGCACAAGTTCCATCCCCGGCCAGGGAGCTGACCCACAGGACACAGCAGACCTCTCCTGTCTCCCTGCTGCTCCCCTCAGCAGTGGATTTCAGTAGATCCGCCTGTTCTGTTCCCCACTCTGTCTCTGGTGAATCCTCACACACACCCCAACACCGCTGGCCTGTACCCCAGTTCTTACATGCATAAATAAATAAATCTTAAAAAAAAAAAAAAGAAAGAAAACCAAAGATTCAGCAACTCGATGAAGCACAGGTCCCCCTGGCTCCTCACAGCCACTTTCTATTGCTTCTCATTTTGCTTTTCAGGACACAGAGCACAAAGCCAGGAGAGCACAGACAAGGTCTGTGATGGGGTCAAAAAATGGGCTCCAACCTTAAGTGTAGAGCCCTCCTAGAAGGAACTCTTATGGGGAAGAAACAGCTATCTGAGGCCCAGCAGGGGTATAAATACTGTATCTGTACTCAGAGATTCAAAATAACTTCAGGGAGCAGACCCGGGCACATCTTCATGACAGTCATCATGACACTCCTGTCAGTCACGTTTTGACAGGAAGCAGAACACTGGCCTCATCCCCGCTAGTCACAGGGAGGGGAACGCTGTACTTACCCCCAGCCAGAGGCACACTTTATCGGTAGGAGGGACGGAGGCCTTGCAGTACAGGTTGTCCGCCAGTAAGAACCTGGTCTCCAGCGCACTGGTCGACTCCTTCAAAAAAGTGACAGGACTGTGAACAGGCCCGTGAACAGGCCCGCACAGCACCAGGCTTACAGGGAAAGCACGGGCCGAGCCACAGCGGCAGACAGGTGCAGGCGGATACCTGCCACAGCGCGTGGCTCGGCTGCTCATTAGGTGCGGACTGGGCATCGCTTAGCCTCTCTGTGCCCCACGTTCCTTTCCCGTAAAACTGAGGTAAGAGGAAGAGTCCCTACAACTCTGAAGGCTATGACAAGCAGTGTGTGTGTGCGTGTGCACACCCCACGCCCCCCATGCCCTGGCGCACCCACAGTCGGCCATGAGCATTACTTCAGCAGTGCTTCACGCTCGGCCAGTTGTCTGGAGTCTCTCCCGTGCATACCACACATTATACACCGAAGGGTCGGTGCTCACCAGCCAAGCAGTAGATCACACACGTGCTGTCTTTACACACAACAGCTTTACAAAATCTAATCTGCAGCGCCTGGCTTTATTTAACAAGTATTGGATGAAACAGTCTCAAATTCAGTGCTGCCACTAACTAGCTACACAACACAGTTGTCAGGTGTGACTTCTCAGTAACTGTTTCTTTAACATGGAAATGAGAACCACCTCTATGAGTCTCGGACTCCTTAGTCTGAGGGGGATGATAAACAGCAAGCCCTTAGACGCTGCTACCTCAAAAAAAGACATTGCCTTTTCACACCCAAAATAATTTCAGAGGGCACTAAACTTTTGAAAGTAAAGTAACCCGAGATCTGAGGCCTTAACTTAAACCTGAATTTGGGGGAAGCCACGAGGTCGCACTCCTCCGGGAAGCCCACTGTGTGACGCCAGCGCATGTGCTCAGGAGGCAGAGCCCCAGCATCAGGGTCAAGGGCTAAAGGAAGCCCCATTTCTGCCCAAGTATTCTGGTTCATGCGTATTTACAAACAAAATGTACTTACTTTTTTCTTCTGCATGTATTTTAGAATTTCTAAAGTCTGCTTAATTTCCGGAATCTGCCCTTTGAGCCTATGAAAAAGAAAAAGGGTTAACTTGGTAGTTTAGAGGCAAAAGGCAAACCCCAGCCCTAACTGCCCAAAACCAGAAAACGGATCAAGAACATGGTCTATAGACACAATGGATCACAACAGATAACCCGGGCCTTCTGCAGCAGCGTGGGTGCAGCTGGAGGGATGACGCTTAGTGGAGTCAGTCAGGAGAAAGTGAAAACGGTGCTGTCACTTCCATGCAGAGCACAAGGAAACTGAGCAAAGGCTCAGGAGAAAGAAGAAGCCAGCAGGCTGAACACAGAGCTGAGGCCTCCGGCGGGGGAGGGACAGTGGGGACAGAGCGCGGGGGCTGGTGCTAGGAGAACTGTGGGGCCGCCACCTGAGGGGAGAAGTCAAACTGTGCAAGAATGAACCACACTGAGCCGGAAAGCACAGACATGATCAGCACCGGCGCTGAACCGTGCGGCATGGCGGGTGCCAAGAGCAGATGCAGCGACGCCTGTCAAGCTTGGGGCAACTTCTCTGACGTCACGGCGATGAATGCTAGTCTCTTTTCAAGTAACGTAACAATTGCTCTTAAAATTATGACTGGATCATTGGCCTGAACACGAGAAATTGAAAGAAAAAATGACAGGCACAATGAGACTGATCAGATGCAAAAGGAAGTTACAGCTACTAGGGAAACCACTGAGATGATTGCACCGCTGCATGCATGCGCACGCGCAGACACACACATAGAATCTAGACACGGACCATATGCCCTTCCACAAAAATTCACTGAAAACAGACCACAGACCTCAATGTAAAATGCAAAACTACAATGCATGTACTCGTCAAAACCAGTAAAATGGATGAAACCAGTGTGACCCCTGGCAAGCTAACACACCAGGGCCCCGGCTGGTGAAGGGGCCTTTCTCCACTCTCTGCTCAACATTGCTATGAACCTAAAACTGCTGTAAAAAAAAAAAAATCCCGTTAAAAAATGTGAAAACGAAAACTATGAGCGACTGATTCCCAGATGAAATAAACTTCACTATCAAGAATATAAGATGAAAAATTAAGGGGAAAACACTCAAAGTCACTTAGAGCAAAGGAGGAAACATTTTTGTCGCTGAGCTTCAGCTGTTTTTTTCTGGTGATGAGATGCCATCCTAGGCTTTTGAGGGTTCTGCATGGAGGTAACAGTTGAGTCCCTGTCAAATTCTAATGCAATTTGTAAAAAAACACATCCAAATACAAAGTGTCTACCCAAGAACATAAACAGTCATTTGAAGGGAAATACGCACTCCTAGGTCCCCTGCAGCCCTATTTACAGTAGCCAAGTTATAGAAACAACCTAAGTGCCCCAAAACAGATGATGGACCAAGAAGAGGTGGTCTCTCTACACAGTGGAATACTACTCAGCTATGAAAAAGGAGAAACCTGCCGTTTGTGACATGGATGGAACTGGAGGGGCTGTGCCAAAAGCACATGAGGGAGGGAGGAGGAGAAAAGTGAGTACTGATGGTGCACTTACATGTGGGCACAGAGAGAGCAGACAGGGTCAGGTGAGGGCGAGCCAACAGCAACCCTAAAACCTGACTAAAGAACTCAGGCTTCAGGTTAGGGACAAAGCCAGGAGGGAGCACAATGGCCTGTGGTGGAAGACTACGGTTTTTGGGTAGTGGGTAACTACACCCAAAGGGAGAGCTCCTACACCTCTAAAACACATTGTAAACCAATGTCACCTCAGTAAAAAAACAACAACAAAGCTGTGATTCCTGCAGAATTCATCACCAGACACACTGGAGAGCAGCATACAGGCAAAATTTAAATATGATCATGAAAACGCACTTATTGCATCATACAAAGAAGCTAGTCACAGCATGTGCAGCAAGCTGGCGGGCAGACGTGATTACATCCTGTGCTACTGACCTGGCAGATGTGTTAGATGTAAAGACAGCGATCAGATAATACAATCCAGCGAACAGTCTAGAAATACACTTAGCATTGGCTTGTTTTCTTCCAGAGCCTGCAGGCTAATGGCCTGTGAACTCTGAGTAATTCAATATGGATGCTGAAGTGCTCTCAGTTTTGCTTCTCTTTATATGATTTATTGATACAGGTAAACGCCAAAAAGCATAGAGGTTCATCTGTAAAATGCCTGGTACACACCTAAAGAGTGCGTTGGGATCAAGTTATTCTGGTCATGGGGCTGGTGTCTGTGGCGTATGGACAAACACCACGGTGACAGTGTCACGAGGTGTGTGGATGAGTCAAGCAGCTGTGACCCCAGCCACCTTAGGACCCAGATCACCAAGGCCCCGCGCACGTCCCAGCAACACACCCTCCATGTTCACTGCTGGTTTCTTGGTTCGATATAAATGGTCTCATGTCGTCTGTACTTTTCTGGGGTTTGATTTGTTGACTAAAGTAGGTTCCTAAGATTTATTCATTTCACTCCACATAATATTCAATTATGAATAACACAACTTTGTTGTTCCATGACCAATGGAAATCTCTAGGTCCCCTACCCAGGAGCGAGCAGGGTGACAGCAGCTTAGGAGGGAAGCAGATTCAAAAGGGGACTAAGATCGAGACAGAACTTGCTAGCCATGTCTTGTTCTCCCTCGACGTGGCCCTGGGTGGTCACAGAACCTGAGCTCAGGCGGGCAGGGGCAGGGGAGGAGGCAGGCGGGGCCGAGGAACAGAGAACCGAGGAACAGAACCGGCAGCTCCCTCTCCCCACCCCCACTCAGAGGGGACTACAGGGAAGCCCAGCGCAGGCACGAATCCCCCAGAGACCAAGGGACCTGGTCAGGGAAAGGAGCAGCTGCATCTGCCCCCCACCGAGAGGGCTTTCAATCACCCCCATTCCCACCAGAAATGACTGCTGTCCCCAGGGACTATGAGCTGAAGGGAAAAGGAAGGAGATAAGGTGCTAACTGCCACTGCAATGAGATAAAGACAATAATCTGAACCACCTCTATCAGAGGAAATGAAAGCCTACAAGAGGACCCTAGAGAAAGTACTTTAAAACCTTCAGGGAGCGGACAGGATACAGGTATTGTGAAGAAACAAGCAGCTGTTCGAAGAACCAAGCTAACTTCTAGCGTAAGAGACGCGATGGTTGAGTGAAGCGTTCACGGCTACACCTCCAAGTGCCGGGGCCGGGCAGCGGGAGAGGAAATGCTGCGGCAGCCAAAGAGCACCCAGCCCAGGAGGAGAGCCGGGGAGAGCGAGAATGTGATAAACACAAAATGTCCAGTTTAAAAAAGAGAAAAGGAGTAAGAGTCACATGCTCAAGAGAAGACCACCGCAAAGATAACCATGAAATAGCAACGAGCTTTCACGTAGCTGGAGGGACGGTGACAGTCAACACGACTTGTCAGGCTGGAGCCACCAGCTGCCAAGCAGGCACAGCAGGCGCGAAGTTCTTCGGCTGCACAGCTGGTATCACAGGGCGCCGGGAAAGCCCAGAAAAAATGAAAGGGGAAAAACCCGGAAAAGGCTTTGGGTTGAGCAGTGAGAACTAGAAAAAAGCAGGTCTTGTGAGACTCCAGCTGCGGCCGAGTTCACCGACACCAAGTGAAAGAGCCTGGAACAGGGCTCAAGGGGTCAAGGCTGGTAGACGTCCAGCTCCTGGCAAAAGCAACGTCCTCTGAGGGAAACCACGCAGGTGTCCAGTGACAGAAACTGAGGGGCAGTTAAGCGCCACAGACGCGTGACGGAGCGAGGCCAGCAAGCACGGTCTCCGCGGTGCCAAGATGAAGAGCCCCTCAACAGACTCAGCGGCCACAAGCCCGCGGCCCGCACACGGAGGCCTCCCGTGCGAACAGGACCAAAGCCGGAGCCTGGGAGAGACAGACCAGAAAAGCGTCAGGCCAGGAGGGCCCAGGCAGCGGGAGGCACCCCGCAGAGCGACTCTGGCCGACACCCGTGCGGAACAAGAGGCCAAGAGGCCCTCAGGCCGGAGCACCGAGATCCCCCGGGAGGCAGCAGGGAGGAGTTCGGCATCAGCAGGCAGCACCCCGGTGAGAAGTCTTTCCCAGGAATCGAGAAGGAAGGAAAACTGCCAAATACATCTCACGAGGCCGACATCACACGAACGCCGAGTGCACACGCAGACAACACGCAAAAGAAAACTACAGACCAACCTCCCAACGAGCACGGATGCAAAAATCCTGTCCAAATCCCAGCACACCGAGCCCAAAGCCGCCTCAAGGCTCATACGTGCGAGGGTGACCGAGGGTGACCGCCCCGGGGACTCGAGAAGGGCTCAGCAGCCAAAAACCAATCAATGTAACTCACCACATCACAAAAAAAAAAAAAAGCAAAGCCGCGTGATCCCGTCAGCAGATGCCGAGAATGCACCTGACGAAGCCCAACGCCGACTTATGGTGAAGGCGCGGAAACTCGGGACAAGAGCCACACAGCTCGACAGAGCAAAAGCCCCGTATGATGACCGCACAGCTGCTACCAGGCGCGCCGGCGGGAAACAGAGCGCCTTCCCCAGAAGGTCTGGAACAAGACTCCGGTCCACTCTCCCCGCTGCTCGTCTGCACAGTCCCAGGGTCCCAGCCAGGGCGACGAGGCCAGGGGAAGACAGACCAGGAGCTCACGCAGGGATAGGAGCAGTGAGGTGAGCGCCATTTGCAGAGGATGTGAAGCAGCAGGTTTCAAAATGAGCACGCAGAAAGCAGTAGTCCCTACACGCACACAACCAGGCTCCAGAGGGCGAGCCTGAGGCGCCCGCAAGGGGAGAACCCTCCCGCAGCCACTTCCAGCAAGGAGCACCGGGAGGGCACCAGCCCAGGAGGACTTGGCCCAGACAGAGGCAGGAGAAGCGCACGCTCCGCCGCCCGCAGGGAACAGCAGGGAACAGACAGTAGCACTGAGCAGTGCGCAGACGACTGGGCGTGCCCTGCCTCTCAGCGCAGGAACAGGGCACAGAGCAATGAAGTGGCAGCGCCCCCCAAATCCAGCCTGAATAGGATCAAGAGCATCCACCTACGGCGAACGGACATAGGAACATGTTTCCAAGCCCCAATGCTGACACAGAGCAACACAGTTCTGGGTGGAAGAAAAACAATCAAGCCTGGAGAACAAAACAGCCCCAGGGCATCTCCGGTGGGCGGAACTACCTCTTCCCTGGGACATAGGCTGCGCTGAGCTCCAGGGAAAACACTGTGAAGTCGGATTTTATTAAAATTAAATGGCACCAAGACCGCGGAAGAGTGGGTTAAGGAGTTAAATATAAAGAGCAGCACTTTTAAAAGATTCAGAAGAAAACACGGGGTTGTGCTTGTCAACACGGCACGCAGGGCAGGGTCTTGAAGAGGCTCAAAAAGCGAAAACTGGCGAAGACGCGGGAACGGAGACCTATTCGTCAAGACACCACAAGGAAGGAAGGAGAGTCATGAAGGGAAGAAAAGTCTCTCACGCGCACGACCTGCGAGTCCCAGCCCTGACAGATGAGCAGCTGCTGTTCGAGTGGGCAAACCCCGCAGAGCCTGCACAGGTGGCGTCTTGGCGCCCCTGACCACACGCAGCTCTGCGCCGCCATGCCTCAGTTCATGCTCGCTGTTCATTTGTCTCCTTCACATTTCCACTTGGATGTCAAAAGGCTACGCCACCGAGTCTGGGACTGCACCCCTGCCCTTCCCCAAGCCTGCTGCGCCCGCATTCTCCTCTGAGGACCGCGGCCCCCTGCTTCCAGTAGCTCCGACGAGCTGTACCCCTAGGGGGAGTACCCTCTTCGCCCAAACACTATCCCATACCCCACCACTAGTGTTCACGGGCTGTGATGCAGGTTTACCCCCGTTTCAGTGTTGAGGTGCATGTTCTCCCTAACACCTCCCTGCAGGGGACCTCTCCTTTTTAATGTTCTGTTTACAGTGAAAACAAACTGCCACACTCAGGCCACTTGTACCACGGGAAGTGCAGTGCACAGATAAGGAAAGTGCAGGATTCCCACATGCAGAGCAGCACTCACAGGGCAGTTCGAAGGTTCTTTCCAAAACGGTGGCACCCTGCAAGCTGCTGATCCTTCAGTGGGCCTGCCCCCACCCCACCCATCCCTGATCTATACACCTGCAACCTCCCAGTCTGCACCGCCTGCAGCGCCCGCAGGTGCTGGGAGCCTGTGGTTGCCCTCAAGGTCACACCCTGCTGCTGTGACTCAGAACTTGGAGGTCCAAGAGGAGGGCAAGGCCCCTGGGATTTTCACACCTACCTCCTCTTCTTTTGGGCAAGGTTGAGTTCCATGAACTTATACTTCTGGTACTGCTCATCCAGCTTCTTCAGCACGGCGTCCGCAGTCTCGTTCCCAGGCTGCTTCATGAACGAGTCCACGTCTTCCTGTAATGCAGAAACAACACATGTCGGGCTTCCCTGGTGGCACAAGAGTTGACACAACCTATGAAGCTGTGCGCAGCCTCTGCAGTACAAGATCGATCCCCGGCCAGGGGGCTACCCACATGGTGCAGCAGACCTCTCCCGACTTGCCCACTGCTCCCCTCAGCAGTGTATTTCAGTCATTCTGCCTGTTCTGTTCCCCACTGTGTCTCTGGTGAATCCTCTCATCCCCCACACCTCTGGCCTGCACCCCAGCTCTTGTATGCATAAATAAATGTTTAAAAAAAGAAAAGAAACAACATGTGTCAAGTCCTGGAGCTCACACCTGAGTCAGACTTTTGACTGCGTCGCCTTTATGTTTAAAACCTGAGAAAATGCTTTTGCTTTTCTCCAAAGGGTTGTGTTTAGGTAATAAGTTAGAGACCCACCATGCACACTCAGCACACGGCCACTTACCCTGGCCATCCCTCTTCTCCCTGCGCCTCTAGGGAAGGAAGATGACCTCGCAGGCGTCTGCACTCCAGCCGGGAACACCCCGAGCTGGGCTGCAGGTGCAAGGGACTGCACACACATGTGACCCAAAAGTGCACTTTATCGCTTACGTGTTAGCTCGACAGGCCGGGCCAGAGTGCCAGGCCTGTCGCAGGCCACCTCAAGGGCCTAGGAACTGAGGTAGAGCGAGCCCGACGAGCACACAGAAGCAAAGAAACGCTGAGGGTGAGCAGCGCTGCTCCCCCAGGCGGCGCCGCACGAGCGGTCCTCAAAGAAGCGGGGCGGGAGGGGGGCGAGAAGCGGGACAGGGTGCGGGAGCCCCAGGGACCATCGGAGACCTCCGCAGAGAGCGGTTCATCCCGCCGACTCCGCACGCACCGGGAGGCGCAATGCACTCAGCCAACGGGCAGCTCCGTCCGCGGAGGAGGCGATGCGGGCACGCGGGCGCGGCTCGGGGGCCAAAGCGAGCAGCTGAAGAGAGCGGCGCAAAGGGGTGACCGACGCGCGGGCAGAGGCCTAGCATTGCCCAGAAAGCGGGGCTCAGGCGGAGGCATGGCGGGAGGAAGCGGGGCACGCCCCGCGATGCGGGTCCACCCAGAGCCGCAGGAAGATTCCGCGTCGAGTCCGGCAGCTCAGCCGAGCCGCGCGGGGAAGGCGGGCGCCCGCGGGCCGGCGGGTTCGCTCCCGTTACCCGACGTGCTACCCGCCGCTTTGGGCAGGGCCGCGGGCTGCGGGCGCCCGCCTGCTCGTCGGGCGTGCGCTGGGCTGCCCCACCGGGGCCGGGAGACGCGTGGGCCTCCGCGGCGTGCCCCGAGCGCGCACTGCCGGCTCTCCGGAAGCTGCGGGAACGCGGGGTCGCGACCGGGTGCGGTCAGGAAGCGGCGGCGTCGGACCGCAGCCTCCGCGGCGGAACAGGACCTCCCGGGCCGGCGCGCCCGCGGCCCCCGCCCGCTCCGCGCCCCTTCCCGGGGCCGTCTCGGCCGCCCGGCCTCCGCCGTGTCCACGCCCAGCCCCGGACCCGACCGCGGCTGGGGATCCGCCTGCTCCGCGCCCGCGGGCGTCTTACCACAAACACGGCCTCGGGGATGCCCAGGTGGAGCCGCCGCCCGCTCCCGGCGGCCGCCTCGCCCAAGCTGCAGCCGTCCCTCGCGGCCGCCATGTTAGGGAAGCCGGCGCGGGACTCGGGGCCTCGCCGCCGCCGCGCCGGGGCTCCCGGATTGGCTCGCCCACACCCGCAGGCCCGCCCCTCCTTGCAGTCTGCGCGTTCATTGGCCCACGGCAGTCACCGCCCCTTCGCCCCGAATCACCGTCCGAGGGTGGTGATTGGCAGCACTCAGGTGAGTGACAAGGGAGGAACGGCGGCGCCGGAGTAGCGGACTGCGCGGAGGGGCGGACGAGGCCGGGCGGAAATGGCGCTGCCGGGCCCGGGGCAGGTGCGCGGGGTCGAGCGCCCTGGCCATCGAGGACTAAACCGAAACCCCGGCCCAGACCAGACAGCACCGCCCAGGCGGCCTTCGCAGCGACCCGCCCCCCGCCCCCCTCAGTGACATACGGGCAACCTGGGACACTGAGGGCGAGGCCAGCGGGAAGCCCCGGGGCCGCGGCTGCACCCGCACTGGGGCCCCCAGCCTTGTTGGCCCGGCAAACCCGCGAGCGTGGTAGCTGGCCCTAGGCCAGTCTCGGGGTCCAACACTGGCCTCACTCCACGAAGCACCCCGCCCCCTTTCCCCAAACCCCTTTGATGAGCATGTCCCCCCAGGCCGAATTCAGAAAGCTCCCAGCTTCTGCCCAAGCTCCGCGCACCCGGGCTCGACAGCAAATGCATCCTCCAAACCTAAGGACTTCCCTGCTGTCCATTCTGTCGTCCAAGCACCGTCTTCGTTCCTGCCTCGGTTTGCAATGCAGACCTCCACCCCCTCATGGCCCTCGGGAATCAAGGACATAGGTATGACACAGCCACATGCTCAGGGAGTTTGTCCCCAGACTGAGACGACAGTCCTCACACCCCTTCCCAACTTTCCCCCCCACACACGTTCACGCACAGACAAGGCCTTACAAAATGCCCCATTTGTAAGGTAAGCTAAATGTTGGAGTAGCCAGGTGTGGGGTGCAAAGGCAGCTTAGATGAAGGCTCCAGCCCAGTTCCGTGTCTTAATGAGAACAATGTGCAGGCAAGGCCCATGCTAAACATTCCATGGGCTTAAGTGTGTCAAACAGCTAATAAGTACCTGTCACACAGACCAGAGAAGTGGTTTTACATTATCTTGTTTCACCTAAGGTTCCAACACCCTTCCTGTCCACTCCCCATCAGTGCAGTCCTTATGAGTTCAGAATCACAACGATGTCAAAGAACAGCCTGAGAACCCGAAGAAATGAAGCCATGTGTGTCATGATCCTGCCCCAGGGAACCAGGACCCCAAAGCCATCTGAATGCTGAGGCAAAAAACATGGCAGGCCTGTCCAGCCACAATTATGCGGTTGCCAAAGGGACGCTTTGGCTCGCAAAGTACAACACAATCCTGGTTCGTGCTGACTAGTCTGGACAGTCATTAGTCCCCAACCTAGGTCGGGCCTCTCTGGTTACAGATGTGTCTCCCACACTGTTTAATTTCTTTCAGCTATTGCGTGTCTAATAGTAACTAGCATATTTCATTGTACTCGTACCAAGTAATTGTACCCCAGTATTTTCATTCTAACATAATGGTGGCCAGTGTTGCCCCTCCACCTCCCTATACCCAAGGGCAGCCTTCCTCCAGCCCAGCTCCTAGGCTGCACTCCTCCCCCACTCCTTCAGGAACCCGGGGCCTGGCCTGCTCCTCCATTTCTGCATAGCCTCCAAAACACTGAATTGCAGACTCTTAAGGGTACATGATATGTGAACGAATCTTTATTTCACTTGGCCCATGGATGGTTCAGTTGAAGAGAGGTCTTCACTTCCTGCCACATCTGGCTCTCAATGTTTTTCTTTGGTCTTCTACATGGATTGGCTCTGTGTGAAAGGAACATAGGTCAATAAATCTTTTATCATCTACATATATTTTCTTTGTGATTATAAATTACAAATACTTTTGCACAAAATTCTCATTAGTCTTCTCATTATCTAATATCCGAAGCTTTGTCAAGCCTCCTAACAAGCATTGGCTAAAGACTGAAGGAAGAATTCTTGTGAAGACTTCTAGAAAACAACATTCCAAGGCAAGGAAGACCTGTAATGTGACAGAAGCTTCCGCCACACCCATGTGTGTCAGCCCTTCCAGGCCCACCTATCTCCTGTCCCGGCATGCCACCTGTTGGCGCTACGCCTGACAACGGCCCTCCCAGAACTTCCCTCTGGCCCTCCCGTGTGCTCTGCACTTTCCTACCGCCTTCCATTAGTCGGAATAGCTGCCCCACTCTGCTCACCGGCTGCCTACACCTGAGCCTTAGGCTTAACTGAAGGCTCGTGTCTCTGGACGGTGTCCTTGAACGCTGTGCCCCGAGATGCCTGGCCCCCAGCACTGATCACAGCTGGGTATATTGAACAGATAAGCAAGTAAAGCTGAGGCTTGACCACAAAAGTCAATAGTGACTGTGCCTATTCACCATTCCACAAGGTTCAGGTTTCTCTTTTCTTCCTGGAGAGAGCAAGAGTGTGGCCTCCAGCACCACCGCCTCCACACCCTAGCACCCAGCTCAAACGTACCTGCTGTCCTGCCCATGCAGTGAGCTTGAGCTCGTCAGCCATTAAGCCTGGGGGGGAAGACACCAGGGACTGCGGTGACATCAAGGGAGGAAAGGCCATGGTAGATGTTACCTATGAATATGAATGGGAAAAAAAAAAAAGACGTGAAAATTTAGTGTCTCATCACTCTGCTGACCCAACACAAGCCCCACAGTGATGCTCCACTAAATGACCGTTGGCTGACAGGAAAGTTTTCAACCAGTCTCACTACCTCCGATAAATAAAGCTTTTTCTGTGTTCACTTCCAGGCTTTCATCACCACATCTTACATGTGTGAGGTAAGGTGAAAAGTGAAGATAATTTGGCTGCCATCACAGCACAAGAGACAGCAGGTGCCCAAGGGCTGGGCAAAGTGCCCATCCATGTGTGCGGGAGCGCCAGGCTCACTCCCACCACGTGGGGAGGACCTGACTGCACTGAGCAGACCCAAGACTGATGACTAGGCCAGCAGAGACACACAGGCCGGGCCCCAGGGCGGTGGGGGGAGGGCACAGGGAGCAGCACAGCAAGAGGGCCGAGCAGCAGCACAAGGGCGCAGAGAGCAGTGGAGCTGACCCCAGAGCGCAGGCCCCAGCGCAGGCAAAAGGCGTGGTTGGAGCCCATCCGGGACGGTCCTGAACCGCAGCCCCCCGCACCTCTGGCCTGTGCCCCAGTCCTTGTATGCATAAATAAATAAATCTTTAAAAAATAATAATAATATAGGGCCTCCCCAGTGGCTCAGCGGGTTGAGTTCAGCGCTGTGAAGCTGTCTGCAGCCTCTGCAGTGCGGGTTCGATTCCCAGCTGGCCAGGGAGATTCCCACATGGCTCAGCAGACCTCTCCTGTCTTGCCCACTGCTCCCCTCAGCAGTGTATTTCGTCAGTCTGCCTGTTCTGTTCCCCGCTCTGTCTCTGGTGAATCCCCTCACCATCCCACACTTCTGGCCTGTACCCCAGCTCTTGTATAAAAATAAATCTTTATAATAATAATAATAATAATAATATCAAAAATAAAGATTAAAAAAAATAAATGTTAGCTCAGTACATTATTAAAACTGATTACAAAGGAAACATTTCTGGCTTCACCTACTTCTTAATGTAAATTTCTACGTTAGCTGCATATGCTGGAAAAGTAAACTAATGCTGCATCACAGAAGTTACCGTGTGCGGAGAAGGGGGGCCAGAGACGGAAGTCCAGATGGCTGACGTGGAGGCACAGGTGCTCAGCTGCCAGTTCGTCCCTCCACTAGCATCCGTCTCTATGCTGGCCCTGAAACGGGATTCACACATCAGCCGCTCTGGGCTTTGTTTGCAATTCCTTCTTCTTAACTCTTACCTGACAATCAGCATGAACAGTGCCTCAAATGTTATAGCCTGAAAACAGCTGTTTGTCTCTGGGTGCTTGTCTAAGTACTGAATTCTAGAAGTAAATGTCACTGAGAACTTTCAGCAGCTTGAAGTATTGTCCTCTAGCTCTTGTGTTGCTGTTCAAGGGCCAGTGCTACACTTCCTCCTGGCCCAGTGTTAGTGCTTTCCTCCCTGGCATCTCAACCCTTTAACCTTCTGGTTCAAAAGGTCACCAAACAAGTAAATGCACTGTGATGGGCGTACTGGTGACGAGGCCGTGAGAGCCCATAAACGGTGCCTCTCATTGTGAGCAGCCCCTGTTCTGCTTAGTGCTTTCACCTTATGTGCCACATTATTTCTTATTATCACGTCCATGTCTGGTTTCCATGTTCCTGTTTTATTTTTTTGGCTGGAAATTTAGGGGCTCACTGTCTGAAGTCACACTGGGTGTCTTATGAGGCTCGGCAGCTCTACCTGGTAGGGAGGGTCTCCCTGGTGGCTCAGGCCGTTGAGTGCCGCACTGTGAAGCTGTCCACAGCCTCTGCAGTGCGGGTTCGATCCCCGCCGGGGAGAAACCCACATGGCACAGCAAACCTCTCCTGTCTCGCCCGCTGCTCCCCTCAGCAGTGTATTTCGTCAGTCTGCCTGTTCTGTTCCCCGCTCTGTCTCTGGTGAATCCTCTCACCCTCCCGCACATCTGGCCTGTACCCCAGTTCTTCTATAAATAAATAAATCTTAAAAAAAAAAAAAAGCAAGAGGAGTGCCCATGTGTAAGCTTGGATACAGACAACCCTTCAGCTGAACCGTGGGGGGGTGACCAGCCCCACATCACACCATAAACCAAGAACTCGACCTACGAAAATTGGGATGATGTAGAACAGGTAAGTTTTCTGCCTTAAGTAAAAAAATCCATGAACTATAACGAACGCTTCCTATATTTCATTTTAAACTAATTCTTTTCTAGTTGTTATGCTCAATTCCTTCCTCTGAATGCGCATTTATTGGCTGTATTTTTTAAATAACAAAACTTACTTGTTGGATGGCTTTTCGCCAACGTTAAGATCTGTTTCATGAAACAAACACAGATTTCACATTATTTTTATGCATTATTTTTACTTTATTCTTAAAAATTCACTTAAAATACATCTAAAATGTTGACTTAGAAAGGATGCCTACCCGTATTTTGCTGCTCTGCTCCAGCAGGCTTGTGGGCTTGGAAGGGTGAAGATCGTGTAGGGAAAATAATCTGGAAATAAGGAAGTTACGTGAAAACATAAACCCAATTGTTATCAGTACTGTCATGACATATATGTACCATCCTAGCACAAATTAGCAGAATCGCAGGTTAGATAAATGAGTATAGTCATGCTAGGTTATTCATGAAATGAATTTAAATTACAGTTATGTGCCAGATACTGTAGTAGGTGCTAAGGACATAACAGTAGGTTGTACTAGGTGCTAATAATATAGCAGCAAATAAAAAAGTTCAAAAAAATCTCTGTCTTCCCTTCCTCAAAGAAATAGAGCAAACATTACTGAAATTTATATGGAACCAAAAAAGTGATTTAGAAGAAAACGTGGTTTCAGTTGACCACAGGATTTTCAACTGAGTCACCTCAAGCAAGAAGCGTTAGGCCGCCTGGCGAAGCGTGAGTTTGCTCATTTGGGCTGTGGGTAATCACTCATCAATCGCTACGCTTAACCTCTTGTAAAGCAGCTGTTCTTTCAGGAAGGGCAGTTCTGGCTATGCTTGTAGCTTTACACAAAGAACTTAGGCTCCTGGCAAGATCAAACTCACCATTGGAGATGCAGAAGGTATGTCCGTTGGGAATGTGTACAAAAGAAAGATAAAAACACTTAAAATGGATACAGTTGAAGTCTTCACTTATGTCAACAACAAACTTTTAATTCAACAAAGTTTAACGAACCCACAGGCCTCCCTGGTGGCCTAGGGATTAAGTCTCAGGCTGTCACTGCTATGGCCTGAATGCGATCCTCTTCCAGGGAGCTGACCCACAGGGCGCAGCAGACAGACCTGTCCTGTCTCCCTGCTGCTCCCCTCAGCAGTGGATTTCAGTGGATCCTCCTGTTCTGCTCCCCACTCTGTCTCTGGTGAATCTTCTCACCCCGCTACCTCAGGCCTACACCCCAGTTCTTGTGTGCACAAGTAAAAATAAACAAAGAAAAACCAACATACATGAACCCCACAATAACATGGAGAGTTGAGTAGCAGCACTGAAACACCATCACCATGAAATACAGAATACGGCTGAGAACAAGAGCTCACGTGCTGGTAACTGCACAGCAACCGTGGCTCAGCGATGAGCGACACAGCCACGTCGCGGATGTACATTACCTGCAAACCAAGTTCTCCTGGCACATGCGTTGCCAGTGGGGCGATATGGGATGGACAGGGTCACTGTGTGCTGGAGACTTAAGAGATAAGAGACGTGAAACGCCGCGAGAATAGAATCCCAGAGAGCCCACCCCGAGAGTCTACATGCTACATCCATCCAGCTGCACACTGACCGCACCTCAGTCTGTAGCAGACAGTTGAGAAATAATTAGTATAAATGAACTACAATCAATGTAGCCTAAAAGTGGAACAAATGAAGAATGTATGACTGTTGATTACATTTTGAATACTGGAAAGTACCAAAAAGAAAATTGAAATCGACTCTAATTTTTCCGGTCAGAAACAGCTGATGTGAGAAAAAATAGCTAATGAGAACACTGAAGTACCTCCCAATTAGTACTACTGAATTTATTCATATGGCGTGCACACGT
Source organism: Talpa europaea (assembly GCF_964194135.1). Lineage (NCBI taxonomy): Eukaryota > Metazoa > Chordata > Mammalia > Eulipotyphla > Talpidae > Talpa > Talpa europaea. The sequence goes on along the minus strand of NC_140081.1, from coordinate 96,038,391 downwards.
GCATGCGCGCGTGTGTGTGCGGTGTTGCGAATGTTTTGTTTGAAGACCTCTGACAATCACCTACACTAGTCTTTCTCCCGAGAGGGGCCCTAAGGGGACAGCAGAGAGAGCCCACGTGAAGACACCCACTTACCCACAGGGACACAAAAAGTCCTTTTTCTCTTCCAAAGACGCTAAATGCTGTTGTAGGGCTTCAAGTAAACTGCAGGGCGCCTAGAAATCACATCTTTGTAAGAGTTATTTTCTTAGCAAATTCATGCTCTCCCACATAAGAGTTTGAACAAATGTGGGCTTGCCGCCCCCCAGGCAAGTGTAAACCAAAAACTGAGCTTAGTGGGGAGGAGGGGAGGGGTGGCCCTACCAAGAACCAGGAAGAAACAGACGCTCACTCCGAGGCGCAAATCCCGCTGTCTGTGGCCTCCGCTTGGTGCCCCTCCCAGGGGCAGGCCTTGGCCAACCTGGCACCGTGCTGGCTCCAAGCCGCAGACAGCCAGGGAGGCCAAGCTGAGACAGCAGGGCAGCCGGAGCTTAGGGCTCCACAGGAGTAGGGGGCCTTTCTGCGGCCGGGGGTCTGCCAGGGAGAAGGGAAGGCCGCCCGAGCTAGGGACCCACGCGATGAAGCAGTCGTGGCCACTTCCAAAGCACGGCCTGCGGCTACTGTGCCGCATGGAGCGCCCCATAGGGGATGGCCTGTCACGGCAGCTGCGCCGGGCGCTCTCGTGTGTCCTTCACAGCCGCGACGACACACGCACGAAGAGCAACAGGAGAGACACACTGACCTGTGTGAGATGCGGGATGCTGTTCCGGTCGATTCCAACTTGCTGAAGTCATAAAAAAGGAGGGGGGTGCACATTATGGCAGGAAGGGGTGACCCACCGTGACACGGACGGCACGCAGGACACAAGCCGGCACCATGGCTCTGGCGGGCTTCAGCACCAACATGCCCTCGCCTGAAGGGCCAGGGCTCAGCAGGTGGCGCTTGCTGGTGCTGCCTGCCAGGACCTGGGTCTCTTTGTATGTGTCCCGCGTGGGGCGCTCAGAGGGGCAGGGCACCCCAGAAGGGGGGCACCCCTCAGGCACCACCGACTCGTGGCATGTCTAAGGGAAGCCTCCGGGGCACTTTTGAAATGGCCGATTTTAGTTTTAAGTCTGCTATTGAGAGAGTCGTTAAGACAAACTGCGGTCACAAGGTGTGGGGGGGGCGGGGGGCACAGCGCAGGCGACTGCAGAGAGGGGCAGTCACACGTGGGAGGGTGAAGGCCAACTCCCCAAATTAAATAGTTGTGCGGGCGGCTGGCAGCTCGCAAGACAGGACAAGCACAGGGTCAAGACAGGACAAGACAGGGTCAAGCACGAAAAGGGAGAAGCGGCCACACCTCCGCCACCCTCAGGAAGCGCGTCAGCTTGGCGGTCCTTGCCAGGAACTTGGCGTAGAGCTCCAGGCTCTCCCTGCACTGGCTCCTCCGCATGTCAAAGTACTTGCCTACAAACAGGGGACAGGAGCGGTGGCCCGGTCAGTGCTCGGCGCTCACCGCCAAGCGGCAGTGCCACACTCCTACGGACACAAGACTTTCGTCAGGCAACGTTCCGTGGGCGCCTCTGGCAGCGGGCGGGTTACCTAGCAGATTCAACATGCCCTCGTTGTAGGCGGCAAAGAGGCGGAGCGAGTCCTTGAGGAGCAGCCGGAAGGCGGCACGGACGATGCCGTTCCTGAGCTCGTCTGGGTCGGCCTAGGGATTGAGAAGCGATCAGCCCCCTTGCACTAAGAGCCGTCCCTTCTCCCGCAGATGCAGACGCGCCGGCGGCGGGCGCTGTCTGCAAAGGGTGGTCAAGGGCTTACCGCAAAGCTGAGCAGAGCATCGAGCTGCGTCTGAATGACGGGAAGCGTGTGCAGCAGCCTGTCCGTGTCCATGTTTCTCATCACGCCGCTCGCCCTGCAAAGCAAGCGCGAGAGTGGGCACATGCCAGCACGCCGCGTCTGTCCCTTGCTTACAGAGCGGCGGCTGACTGACCCTCTCTTGACTTTGGTGACGTCAGATGCGATCTGTCTGTATGCCAGCGACCTTTCATTCAGGTACCTGCTGTATCGTCTGATGAAGATGGACATGGCGTAGCCTGAAAGTGACACAGCGTCATTATTCCCAGGGTGCCACACAGGCCCGGGCCCTGCACCCCTCACAATCTCTCTGAAGCACAAAAGGGAGAAAGGCCTATGCTGATCACATAGCCCAGCATTTCTCAAACTTCCTGCGAAAGATGCTTTCTCCTTCCCTGAAAGCCTTGACATCATCATGGATGCTCACACGCGCCAATGGCAACTTTCTGTACAGCTAAACCTGAACTTGCTCAACAACCTCTCGCATCTGCAGGGAAACCACTGTTGACCTCAGCATTCTCCTTAAGCTCCCGGCGGGTGAAGCCCATTTCCTGGCCAGTGGCACAAGGAAGGCCTCCCTGAGTAAGCTGTAGGTTCCCTTCCTCCCCCAACACGGGACACACCACACGGTCACCAGCGCTTTTCCCTTGGCGTCGCATGGGGATATGCCCATCCAAGAATCATCTTACCTTCTGCGACACTTTTATCCAGGAAGTTGTGTAAAGTGAACAAAGAGTGTCTAGCTGCAAGATGTCGGATAAAACGCTGCAAACAAACGCGTCAATTCTAAAGTTACTTGTTGGCAAATACAGTTCACGAAGGACTGCGTCATTGAGTGCGTATTCACCCCAATTCTACTTCAGCTGCTGGAGGTAAGAGCACCCGTAGTCTGCGCTCCCCACCCCAAGGATTTAGTGTCCTTGACCCTCGTCTGCTGGAAGATAAGCCAGTGTCCTGGCACAGTCTCCCCCTTTTCCATGGAGCCATTTCCCTGGTTCTGATTTTGATAAATGTCAATGAATTACAGAATGATTTCATGTGATGTAATAACTTCACTGAGAATTAAAAGCTGCTGCAGCTGCACATCCCGCTACCCAGAGGGGACAAGTGAACCATTACAAAGTCAAAGGTGCACTTTGCGAGCCTCCCTGGTAGCACAAGCAGTTGAGTGCAGCGCTGTGTAGCTGTTGGCAGCCTCTGCAGCGCGAGTTCGATCTCCCACCTAGGGAGCTACCCACAGGGCACAGCGGACTGCTCCTGGCTCACCCGCTGCTCCCCTCGGCAGTGTGTTTCAGTGGATGTGCCTGTTCTGTTCCCTGCTCTGGCTCTGGTGAATTGTCACCCTCCTGCGCTTCTGACTGTCCCCAGTGGTTGTATAAATAAATAAATCTTTAAAAAAAAAAGTGCCCTTTGTGCTGCCCTCAGTTCACTTTCCTCCTGTTGTGTGGAAGTAACTGGCATCATGATTTACAGTCCAGTTACTTCATGGTTTCCTATGTGTTACTTCCATGTGCAAGCACTGAATGCGCATGTTTCGGTGGACATGAGCGATTGTCGAACACAAATCTGCAAATACATGGTTAACGACTGTTGGGATTTCAGCATACAAACCCAGGTATGTTAGGTGCCTGTTCCCTGCGTATGGGGATTTTGGTGACTTGTGCGGGTTTTTTTTTAATATAATTTTTTTTATTTTTATATTCCCCATACAATTGCGACCCCCTTATTTTGACCCCAATCCCTCCCCTCCCCACCCTCCACCCCCTATAGAGTGTCTCTGGTTCATAGTGTACGTTTTGATTATTAGAGAAGTGCTGGCAAGCACACCTGTGGGCCGATGGGCAGCAGGATCGCAGCAGCAAGTTCACAGCAGCTTTCAGTTTAATGGAGAATTTTATTGTGTTGGAATGATTTTGTGTGGGGGATAAAGATGTCATTACACTTCTGCCATCACCATGCTATTTGTAGCAAGTTTTTATTGTTAATGCCATAATTCCCTTATGTGACCGAACTCCCGTGAGTACAGTTTAGTGAGGCCATGTTCTCTGGATTTTGAGCTTTTAATTTTGCCATCATGTGTAACTGCTGTAGTTTTACAAGTGTTAAAATGCTATTTTTTTCAAAATCCTAATTTTTAATAGAAAGTTTACTGACACAAATGTTAGGTTATGCACTCAGGCGTTCATGTTGAACACCTGCTACTGGCCCGGCCCCAGGAGTGGGAGGTGGGGGTCACTGCAGCCCTAGGCGCTGTCCGGTCTGGTGGGGGTGAGGGGCTCACCTCGTTCCCATGCACCATCAGGTGGTGCACCGTCACTAAGGCCTTGAACACAACCACCCAGCTGCTGCTGCCCGTTTTCTTAGACAGGATGTCGGCCAGATGTGCCACGCTCATGTGGGTTTCGTTGATGTACTGTGTTAGATCTGCGTGGCACAGAGAGGATGTCACAAAGGCGCTGCGGTGCAGTCGCCCTGCCCAGGGACAAGCGACACAGCCAGGGGCACGCGGCCAATGAAGTTGCAGGGCCAGGATTAAAATCAGATTTGTTGAAACCAAGTCCGTTGAAACCGTTGGGATGACAGAAGCAAAAGCTGTCCTGGGGGCAGTGAGGTTGGGGGGGGGGGTGCCGCCGCGGTGGGGGAGAGGGGAGCCTGCGGAAACGGCTGTACACCCTGGCCTCTTCGTCCAGAAACGTCTGTGAGGTCTTGGCTGCATTGTTCCTACGTCTAAGCGGAAGCATCTGGGGCTTTGGAGCTGAGAGCTCTGGAAGAAGTCGGCAGACGAACGCGGCCACTGTGTCCGCCAGGGTGCTGACGGGGGATGAAGCGGGTACTTACCCGCCAGATGTTTAGGCCCCGGCTCCATGGGCTCTTCCGTGGTGGCCGCGAGGGCTGCTTTGGACGCGGATGACCCCATGCTCGGCAGGGGTGCCTCCAGGGGCTCCCAGGTGGTGCCGCCCCTTCTGGACGCACCGCGGGCCGAGGCAGCGGATCTGAGCGGATCTGGATGGATGTGTGCATCTTGATGCCCATGGCATTGTGACGTACACCCCCCGGGAGTGACGGGACAACGGCGCCGGCGCCCCCACGCCGCGCATGCGTGCCCATCCCGTGCACGCCCCCGTGGCGTCACCCCGTTTGTCTACCTTTTCGCGGGGCGTGCTGACCCAGACCCTGACCCCCAGCTACAAGTCTGCACCTATGACCAGAGGCCCCAAGCCCGCGGACCCCGCCGTGGCACCCAGGTCCACTGGCGACTTCTGGGCTCACCACTCGGCTCCTTCCGGCCAGCGATGGTTTGGGTCCCCGTGCACGTGCGCGTGCTGCTTCTTCGCGCAGTTCCTTTCCTCCTACGTCATCTTCTGCACTCGAGGCTCCGCCATTTCAGCTGCCACGTGCTGTGGCCTTAGGTCCTGAGCTGCTGCAGAGGCCCGATCACCTGAAATCACCGCTTTGAAAGATGCACGTTTGCGCTCAGCGGGGGAGTGATCCTCATGGGCGCTGTGGAGAGCGGGCCTTCGCGCAAGCTGCACATCACTGCTTTCTCTGCATCTTCAACTCCACTCATCTTTCCTCCTGCACAGTCTGCTCCCATCCGGGATAAACCGAGACAAGTTCCACTGCATAGCAGAAAAATACAAGCTTCCACACATGCGGCTGGAAGCCATGGCCACACCTACAGAGCGGGGCACAGAGAATGTCACGTCGGTGGTAAAGAAGGCCTTTCTTCTGCTTTCATGTGTTTTTCTTTTCCGAGCTCCCGCAGCTGTAAGGCTCCGCCGTTTGAAATAAGCCCGTGCTGCCGTAACCTGCCCCTATTACTGCTCGTGCTGTGCCCCAGACATCTTGGCACAGACGATTTTCATTTGCCCCCAAATGCTTTTTGACTCCTCCTTCGGTTGCCTCAGTGACCCAACTATTGTTTGGCAACACGTTGTTTATGCTCCAAATATTTCTCTCTTTTCCACCTTTCTTCTGATTCTAACTTCATACCATGGTGATCACAAGATCCTTCATATGATTTCAACCTTCTTAAGTTTATCAACACATTTCTGCCCCAACATGTGATTTTTCCTTTCAGAATGTTCCATGTGGGCTTGACAAAAATGTATATCCTGCTGCTTTTGAATGGAATGCTCTGTATATCTGTCTATGTGTCGTTTCAAACTGACTTTCAGGGCATATTTTCTTAAACACCTTTATTACTATATAATGCACATCATACCATTCGCCCACTTACAGGAGACTGTTTCACCCTCTGGAGGCTGTTTCTGTGAGTGTAGGGGTTACTAATTTCTGCATGTTCATCTGCTAACCCACTTCACTAAACTGCTTTATTCTTGCAATTACTTCTTTTCTCTGAATTTTTTACAGGTCTCTCTATTGTCATGTCATCTGCCACCTCTTGCTTTCATTCGCATTTCCCTAATGACAAAAATTTTTACACAATCTTTTCATATGCTTTTTGGCAATTTGTGTATCTACTTTGCAGAAAGACCTGTCTACATGCTTTGCCCTTATTTCAATTTACTTGTTTATCTTTTAGTTTCAGCTTTATTAAGGTATAACTGACAAATAAAAATTGTTTAGATTGTACAATGTGATGCTTTTGAGGCATACAACTTGACGTTACCCATGTTGGCCGCTACATCTGTCCAAGACATGCGAGCCCGTCGCTACTCGGCCCCCTCTGGCTTACACCGTCAGCAAAAGAGAGATACTGAGGCCCAGCTCAGGCCTCATCCACAAATGCCAGGCGCTCCAGCACCCATGAAGCCGTGCCCATGGCTAGTGAGGCCCCACTGGCCCAGCCAAGCACTTTCACCATCGCAGAAGCTCGGGAGCCACAAGGCAGCCCAAGTTGACACCGGCACCTGCCACTCCCCACTTCATCCTTCTGTGCACAGCACTTGCAGGGAGAGCTTCCTGTGCCGCCCCATCTGTTTATTGTTATCACTGTGGACTGATTCTTACATTACTGAAAGGGTTAAAATCCTTAACTCACATTATTTTTTTTTAAAGATTTTTAGTTTAATGCAGTCCCTCTCTCTCTCCTTTTGCTTTTATTTTTTTTAGATTTATTTATTTATACAAGCACTGGGCACAGTCAGAAGCGCGGGAGGGTGAGAGAATCCACCAGAGCCAGAGCGGGGAACAGAACAGACAGACTGACGAAGTACACTGCTGAGGGGAGCAGCGGGCGGCAGGAGAGGTCTGCGCGCCATGCGGGACCCTCACCGGCGGCCCAGGGATCGAACCGGGGCTGCAGAGGCTGCGGGCAGCTTCGCAACCCAGCGCTCAACCGCTGCGCCACCGGGGAGGCCCAACTCACATTATTTTGATGCAAATTGTCCCAGATATGCTCACTGGTCATCCGCGGCCTAAGCACCGCAAACGCCTGCTTCCTCGCCCACCAGCACTGGCTCCCCCACCATGCCTTATGTCCTGGTCCTTCATTGAGCTCTGCTCCCCCCCACAGCGCTCCCCCAACCCCTCCATCCCCCCCACCCCCGTCTCCTGGGCACGCTGATAAACGTGACACCTAGACCAGACTTTATTGAGTTTCACCAGATTTCACGTGCATTCACATTAGGGGTGTGCACGAGACAGTTGTCCCACCCTCCGGCCCCACCCCTGCGACCACTATGTGCTCATATCCATGATTTTGCCACTTGAAGAATGTCAGTAAGTGCGGTCGTATGCTGACCTTGCGCCTGTGTGCGTCGTGTGCATCGCATGCCAGTCCTCCTCCCTGCGAAGGAGCCGCCCATGGCTGCACGGTGGGGCCACGCACCGCGCTCAGCTGCAGGGTGGCGGGCTGCTTCCGCTCTGCGGCCACTACAGATAAGCTGCTAAAAACATTCGTGTCCCGGTGTTTGAGCCAAGACAGGCTTCCATGTCTCTGGGATGTGTCCAGAGTACAACTGCTGGGCGTGTGGTTAAGGGTGTGTGTTTCACTTGACGAGACACTTCAAACGCCTTTCACTCACACTCTCACCAACAACGTGTAAGATGCGTGTCCACGGTCGGCGCATCTGGTGTCCTCCCAGACCCATGGTCTGCAAGTGATTTCTCTCAGTCCATAGCTTGTTTTCTCAAAATTGTTGCAGAGCAAAAGTCTTTGATGTTGATGAACTCAACTATATCACCCTTTTCATTTTAAGGTTGTGCTTTTGGGATGAAGGCCAAGAGCATGTTGCCCAAGATTCTGCGGATACCCCTGTGAATTTTTCTAGAACTTTCATAGTTTTACACATCGCATTCAAGTCCATGATACATTGTGAATTAATTTTGGCGTAAGGTATGAAGTTTAGGTGAGGGCTCACTTTTCACCTGTACTGTCCTATTCACCCGGCACCCCCAGGGGAGAAGGCCTCCCGCCTCTGCCTCGCTTCTGCACCTTTGTCGAGGTCACTGTCGTGACTGCGGCCAGGGCAGGACAGTCCTCCAGGTGTTTCTTCTTCAGAGTCAATTTGGCTTAATTTTATATGACAACAGTGGGAGACGAGAGAGGAGACGGTGCCCTTCCATGTGCTGGGAGCGTGGGTGGCAAAGTTGGCATGGGCTGGGGGTTCATGAAGATTTCTGGCTCCCACTCCCAGATAAGAAGTTTGACCTCCAGGTGACTCTGTACAGGTGGTTCTGGACTAGCAGTGATCTGGGGAGAAAGAAGGAAAAGGAAGAGAAAAGCAACGCCTGTGGCTGCTGTAGGAGTCGGGCTCCCTCGGCTCGTGCTTCTCACGTCCTCAGGCCGCTCGTTCATCCGTGGTTACCTGTGGTCAAAACACTGCGACCGAACTTTTGAAAGCAAGATTCCTGTTGCAGCTTAAGTCCTGATTTCTCCTGGAAACACACATTTGCGTTATAGTGGAAGTTCCTCGATAAATGGGGTTTGCGCAACAGGAATTTGCATCAAACTAGGCCAGAATTCATTTGTGGTGCAAAAGGGCCCACAGACAGTCCCTTCAGAGACGAGGGCCTCCTCTCCACCCCCTGCGCCTCGCCGCTGCAGGCTCGTGTACTTCTCTGACACGCACACAGTGACTGCGAAATTGAAACATGCAACACTGCTGCTCCTTTAGCTTCTTCTAGGGAGTAAGTATATCTAGACATGAAAATAAAGGCTCCCAAGTCAAACACGGGAACAGTAAACATTGAAATATACTCCCCAGATAGGTTATGAAAGCATATCTTTCCCAGCATGCCCCCCACGGCCCAGAACAGAAGCTGCATATCCAACTTCAAACCATCTTGAACATGCTCCTTGTGGGTGTTACAGGTAGGCGGTGCCAGGAAGCCCCCGAGGCCCTCAGGCTACCGGGATAGGGTTGCAGCGCGTCAGCCGCATGCACACCACGTTTACCACACACATCAAAACTGTTTTCTTACCTGTCTTGTCTGCTGCGTTACTCTAGAGAAGAAAGTTCTTGCAGAAGCTCTTCCTTTTCTTGTTGCAGCTCCTGCAAATGCTGCTGGTTTTGCTCCAGTCTGTCCTCCAACCACTGCAGGAGAGGCCCGCTGACCGCTGACATCTGGCTGCACAGGTTCTTGGTAAACACTTCAAAAGGAAGAGCACAGGCGAGGTAGGGGTGTGAAGGAACCGCCCCCAGGCTGAGAGCACAGCGAGCAAGAAGGCAATGCTCCAGACAGCCTTCTGCCACGTAAAGTGCGCCTTTCCTTCCGAAGGGCTGTCCGAGGATATTTTATTTTATTTTTATTTTTTTTTAAAGATTTATTTATTTATACAAGCACTGGGTACAGTCAGAAGCGCAGGAGGGTGAGAGAATCCACCAGAGCCAGAGCGGGGAGCAGAGCAGGCAGAAGGACCGAAGGACACTGCTGAGGGGAGCAGCGGGCGGCAGGAGAGGTCTGCGCGCCATGTGGGATCCTCCTCCGGTGGCCAGGGAGCAGCTGGGGATCGAACCGGCACTGCAGAGGCTGCGAGGGCAGCTCCGCAACCCAGCGCCCAACCGCTGCGCCACCAGGGAGGCCCTGTCCGAGGATATTTTAAACATGATTTTCCAGATTGAGCCAGACCCTACCTCCCCCACAGCCTCACCTCAAGGTTGTCCCCTCAAGGTCGCCCTTGGTGTCACAAATGTCAAGATTTCATCTTTCTTTAGACCACATCTCCTTTGTCCACTCACCCATTGACGAAGGGATGGAGGCGCGAGATACAGAGACACACGTACATGCACACAACGGAATAAGGACAAGAGCCAGCTGCTGACGTTTCCGGGGCTTGCTGAGCCCCACTGACAGTGGCAAACACGAGCACGCAGGGCCCTGTGCCTGGAGCTGCTCGTCAAACAAGCACCGACCATGAGCAAGTGCAGCTCGTCCCTTCCCTCCCACCTCACTCCAGATAGAACTTGCAGTTCAGAGGCGCACATGGTTTGAGAGAAAAACCAAGGCAGGACATTCAATCACCTCAATTACTTTACAATGAATATGCTCTGTCTGCTGAATATTTCAGGGGTACCTGCCACCACGCCAAGAAAATCTCACCTGAGCCATTGTGTATTTTGGTCACTGAGTCCAGATGTGTAAGGCTGAAGGGATAAGATGGTAGAGGTTAGCAGCCATGTAGCAGTGGCGGGAAATGCAATGTGTGGAAACTAGAAAGCGTGCTACACCATCGCCCGCGGTGTCAGACGAAAGCGGGTCGTTGTGGAGCCCGTGATTTCATCTCTAATGAGCTTGGGAAATGACACTACTCAGGACTCTGAGGTAACGTAAACAGATAACTTTTGAAGGTACTGTCGCTGAAGCATTCGTGTAGCAAGGCCCACCGCTCGGCAATGGGGCTACTGTGATTTCTCTGTAACAACCAAGAAGGCCCTTCTGTCCTCAAAGGGCCCGAGCACAGCAGGGAGGGAGGAGTCTTAGGGACTGGGAAGCGGCTGGAGGAGGGGCTGGAGCAGCAGGGCAGAAGGGCGGGCTGGGCCCAGGCGCTACCTGTGGATCCGCCTGTATGCATCCTGCTCCTCCTGGCACAGGATCTTGGGCAGCTCCACGGCCGACTCCAGGCACACCTTGCCAATGCTGACATGAGGCACGATGTGGATGGGGATCTCAATTCTCTCGTACCTGCAAGAGCAGCGGTTCAGTGAGTTTCTTGTTCGTTATCATGGAGGTGTTTTGTGCAGCTGATCTGTGTGGGCATCTCCACTTTGTGAAAACTGATTGAACTGGACACTTCTCTGCCTTCAAATGACTAACAGAATTACACTGATGTAGAGGGGACAAAAGACCAGACCCAAGCAAAATGAAGACTAGGCTGCTATGAAATGGGAATAGCCACCAAAGAGAAAGATTAAAAAACAAAATGCAACCACGGTGCCTGGCATGTAGTAGACACTGGGTCAGCAGGGCAACCTCAATCGACAGTCTAGCGTGGAGGTAGATGAAGCATTTCGATGACATGCTGTCATTGTGACCATTTGTGGCCCGGATGGGAGCCGATGCCAAGGGCACACCCCCTACAGGCAGGAAGGCCCGGGCCGTGGGTGTCAATGGGTGTCATCAGCAAGAGAAACGGTCAGTTCCCTGGAGTGGACATGAATGCGGCGACACACGTGTGCCTGTTATACTCACTCTGAGCTCTTTTGGGCCTGGATGGACTGAAAGCAAGTGTACAGCACCCGGCCAGTCTAGAAAAAACAGCGTGAAGGAAAGAAATGTCACTCTCTGGAAGGAGGTTAAGAGACTCCAGAGATAGATACAGCCGTAAATCAGCCTTTCTCGCAAGGGCTGTGGTGAGTGTGAGAGGCACGTGCAACATCTTCTCCACGCATGGGAGGCTGAGGGTGTGGCATCTGTGGTGGGGCGTGCAAGACCCCAAACTGCTGCAACATTTCTCAACACGCCCACGCTGACACACATACACGCGCGCACACACACAATACCTTTGTGTTTTTATCTTCTATGAAACATGAAAAAATAAGCCCCACAAAGCCTTGATCCATCATCTGGTACATGGCCTGTGTGCGGACATCTGCACGGAAACAGAAACAAACACCTGCGGTCAATTACATTGCCCAGACTTGGAGATTTCACAACAGAGGTGCCCGGTTCCCTGCAACTCTGGCCTCCAGGCAGAATGGGGCATGTCCTCTGGCCCATGTCAGTCAGGGTGTAAGCACCTCACTAGGCGAGGGAACCACCGTCGTGACCTTAGGCTACAGCCCAGAGAGGAACTGGGCCTGCCTCCTCGCGCTGCTTGCTCGGGATTCAGTGTCACGTCCTTCCAGTTTTCACTCGACTGTCAACATGTCTACGAGGCCTAATTGTGTCCTTGTGCCACATTCTGTGCTCATGTGACCATGTATGATTGTCTCCCAGGAGAAAGTGTTGTGTGTTTTATCGCAGCTGCTTCTCTGTGTGCACCCCACACGTGAGCCCCGGGAAACTTCCTAATGGGCTGGACTGTTCACGCTGCAGCTTAAAATAAAGCTGGGAAGACCCCAAAACACGAAAGGCAAATGAGAAGGGAAGGAACTGGATGTGAGGATGAAAGTTTTTTCCAGGCTCTGTCCTGAGCTCAGGGCGCCTCCTAAACGCCAAATCCAAAAGAGGCCCTGTCCCCTAAGTCACCGCTGATGCCGCAGCCTCCCGCCAGTGTTTCTGTCAGCACTGGACCCGGCCATTACGTATCCACATAAAGCAGCTGCTGGCACTCAGAGGCCAAAAACAGGTATTTGTGAACACTGGAGACATCCTGATGGTCGGGCACCATCGTGGGCCATGAAGCTGATAGATGGACAACAGTCACACCCCACCGTCGGCACCCAGAGGCCCAGCCTGGCCCTCGGCCTCCGGTCTCCCTGATAGTTTCTTCCTAAGTCTTGGAGGTAAGAAGCTAAGAAGTACCTAGAAATGGACCATAGTGTTGAAATGTGTCTACAACGACTCTCTTGAGAACCGACCAGCAGCCTCCAGAACAAGAAGCTCGGCTGGGAAGACGCAGTTTGTCGACTGGCTAGCTCGCAGAACAAGTCAGTATTGGGCACATCACGCTGACAAAGGGGCCTGTGCCACCGGTGGTGACTGGCAGATGTCTAAATCAGGAGCAGAGCTGAGGGCGCGGCCCCTCCTCGTATACATTTGCAAGCATGAGGGCCCCTGAGGGCTGGGCTCACCAAGCTCCGAAACAGCCTGCCGGCCCGTTCTCTCTCTCTCTCACTCTCCAAGCACAGGAAGATTCGGTTAGTGTCTGACACGCCTCCACTTCCGCCTCCACCTCCCACTTCAAGTGTCTGTCGGTTCTCAATCCGCTCCTCACCCACTGGCCAGAGCCTAGGCACAGTTCCATTTATCTATCTATCTATCTATCTATCTATCTATCTATCTATCTATCTATCTATCTAGATATCTATTTATACAAGCACTGGGTACAGTCAGAAGCACGGGAGGGTGAGAGGACTCACCAGAGCCAGAGCAGGGAACAGAACAGGCAGAATGACGAAGCACACTGCGGAGGGGAGCAGCGGGCGGCAGGAGAGGTCTGCGCGCCATGTGGGACCCTTGACGGTGGCCGGGGATCGAACCGGCGCTGCAGAGGCTGCGGGCAGCTTCCCAGCCCAGCGCTCAACCGCTGCGCCACCGGGGAGGTCCCGCAGTTCCTTTCTTAAAAGCCACACACACCCCTGGCTTGGGAAGGGTTTTAAAGGGCAATCGTGTCCACGACTTTCTCTTGAGCTGTGTGCGTGTGTCCGCGAACATGATAAAGCAAAGGAGGCAAAGGGCTACCGCCCACTAGACGCGCCTCTTTCCGGGCGCAGCTTCTGTGAGTCTGAAATCCAGCATTAGAGCCGTGCTGTGCGCGCTTGGGCCTGCTGCCTGCCGCGCTCTGCTCGCACCCTTTCTCTGCCTCTCAGGCACTCCCAGAACCCCATGGAGCCCATCACCGGCACGCTAGCACCCCACCCTTCCCCTTGGACATCCAGCTGCACATGTTCCGGGCCCTGAACTGCCAAGTGCTCTGGCAGGCAGGGCTTGAGAGGCCCCGAGGGGACGCCAATGCATCCCTGAACTTCCACTTTGCCTTTAAAGGGTCGGTATTCCCAGGGGGCCCCACAGCACAGCGAGCTGAGGGCCCAACACTCCAGCGCCCAAGTCCACCTGTGCTGGGCTATCTTCACTTGGCTCCTCAGTCATTTCATCTCGGCTGATTTTCTTCAGTGACTTTCTGTCGCATGACTCGGATTTTCTGTCCGAGAGAAAAATTCGAGTATTCTCTGAACTCTGAACTTCCCGTTTGAGCATTCCACTTCACAGACCAGCGTGGTTTTTTTTTCCAAAATAAAAGTGAAAAGCGCCTGTATTATTGTTATTGCAACTTCTAGATTCCAGCCTTTTCCCCCTGGTCTCGAGGGCTGCCACACGCCGTGGCCAGGTTTCTACCTCATCCGTTAAATCAGCATTTACCAGGGGCTCAGCACCGGCCTTCCTGCGGCACCTGCACCCAACCGGCCTGGGCCCCACGTCAGAGTCTCCGTGGTCTGGACTGGAATCTGCCCACACAGGCTAGTGCAGCTACAGGAACTCTGACTGCAACTACAGCCTGACACTGCACCTCGGTGAATTTGGAGGGCGGGGGGGGGGACATTACTATGCCCTCACCAAGGAATATGGATCCTGTGATCAACTCAAGCCCTTAGGACTGCAAATAGGAAACAGCAGTGGAAGGAACAGACCCCACGGGACCAATCTGGGCCCAAAGGTCAGCTCTACTTAAGCCACGGGAGCCTCTGACTCACACCCAGATTCCCATGAGCAGGAGAGAGAAGCCAAGCCTCTCCCCAGGTAAAGACATTCCGCTCTTTCTCCAGAGTCCGTGTCACGAGCTTGTCAGCATCGGTGCTGTCGTTTCACCCTTCACACCCGGGCAATTTGCAACGAGAATTTTGTTCATTTTGTGACTAGAAGCCAACTGTCGGGCTTTCAAACAAAGCGCTGAGATTTTATTAAAAATACTCAATGACATGAATCATTCTTTTTAAAACATGGAGAAAGAAATAAAAATGAGGACGTATTTAAGGTTAAATACTGCTTTAAAATAATCACAGGGCCTCCCTGGTGGCACAAGGGGTTAAGACACAGCCTATGAAGCTGTCCGCAGCCACTGCAGCACGAGTTCCATCCCCGGCCAGGGAGCTACCCACACGGTGCAGCAGACCTCTCCTGTTTCACCCACTGCTCCCCTCAGCAGTGTATTTCAGTAGATCTGCCCGTTCTGTTCCCCACTCTGTCTCTGGTGAATCCTCTCACCCCCCACATCTGTGGCCTGTATCCCAGTTCTTGTATGAATAAATAAATCTTTAAAAAAAAAATAAAATACAGCCCCCGGAATGGAGAAGAAAAAGGAGATTCATTTGCAGGCACAGTAAATGCCGCAGTCGCTCGGTACTCACCGACGTGGGAAGGCCACACCGTGATGTGAGGGTGAGAGTGATACCAGCCCACAACTCTCATGGGACGGCCAGTTAGTTCAGCCAACCTGTGTGTCTGTCAAGGCATTTCAACTTGTGGGAACAAAATCTGGGATGCCAATGGGGGTTCAGAAAGCCCCATGGTTGAGGCCAACAAAACAATGAGGTCAGATCAGGGCCCGGCTTCCGGGCAGAGCCTGTGGCCGTATGTGGCTGCACCACCAGGCTCTCAATCCACCACTGCCACTTAGCAGCGTGCCCGCCGCAGAGAAGCGGATCACGTCATCTCTGGTTCCAGCCTGCTCCCAAAGGTGCCCTGACGGAACATTCTTGAGGTGACATTACAGAGATGGACAAGACAATGTCAGGTGGAGTGGGGAAAGCAGAGCAGGAGCCTGACCATGGCAGAAATTGTATCAAGCTGTGCCATAAATCATGTATAATGTAGCCTTTGGGGAACTGGGTACCAGCACCTGTCTATACTTTTTTTTTTTGATGAATCCACAATTATTTCAACATAGAGTTTAAAGAAAAGGTGCCAGAGCTACACAGGGTGAGAGGAGACGCATGCATCTCGCTACAGAAAGATGGAAACACAAAAATTGGGGGGAAACACATGGTGAGTAAACTGAAGAAATTTACTGTCCCGACTGCAAACATCTAGTTACCTTCATCTGTCGAGTACCTGTAACCCTTTAGGAATGATTTCCAAATTAACAGAAAGATGGGCAAAGAAAATCTCCAGGAAACTCACTCTTGAAAGTGAAAACTGATCACATTTACTGACAAGAAGAAAGTGGTAACAAGGTGATAAGAGGTGATTCTTGCCCATCCCATGGTCAACAGCCCAAAACCTTGGCTACACCCAAAGCAACGGTGTAGGGAGAAAGAGATGCCCGGGGTTTGGGGCGCCTCTCTCCCAAGGACAGACAGCAAGCTCAGAAAGGTCTAGAAATGAAGTAATCTTAGCAACACTGGGCAAGGCACAGAAGAATGGAGAGGTCGAGTGGGGCACGGCAGGACAGACAGTGCCTCCCACGGCGTCTGCAGTCACCAGGCGGCGGTGGGGGGGGGCGGTACCCAGGGGGCTCTGGCTTAAAAGCAGGAATGTCATAAGGAAGTCATTCTTCCCCCTCAAAGGAGAATGGGGGGAAATGCTGCTTAACCGAGTGATGGGCCCTTTGGGGCAGCCTGCAGAAGCGGGAAATCCTGGGGCAGGTCGGGACACAGCGGAAGGATATCTCTGCCTCCGTGGAGGCCGCGGACAGCTGCTCGGGGGAGATCTCCACCCGGTCCTTCCTCTTGTCAGAGCGTCGCAAGATGATGACCGAATGAATGTGAACGATTCTCACGGTGTCCACCTGCAGGAAAACCCGCAGACACTTACTTCTCACTCCAGTAACATCTTCCATGGTTAGAGATTCCGTTTGAGAAAACACGTTTTTCTCATGAATAACAGAGTATTTCAGATGAAAGACATCCAGCGTCAATATGTACATTCCAGAAACAAAAATATAAAAACCTAGCATTTAGATCAAGGAAGGCCTTTCTGAATAATCAACTTCCACTGCTAAGCATGTGACTGCAGTGTGTGTGTGTGTGTGTGTGTGCGCGCACACACACACACACACAGAATTTCTTAGATTCCAAATGGAACTGAGTGAGGTACTGGGGAGGTAAGCGGGTTAGACGCAGAATTTAGGTGGCAGAGCTGATGGCAAGACAAAGAAAGAAAGTTCGAGTGAAAAAGTAGCGGGCTTCAAAGCCACCAATGCAGGATGAACACCCAGGGAAGGAGGCAAAGTGTTTCGGCTCTGGGGCCAGGGGTGGTAGGAAGCCCCGGCGAGGCGGAGGCAGCGGGACGTGAGGGAAGCAGGCGCATGGGCCAAGGGCGACAAAGGCCAGAAATTGCCGGGAATGATGCTCAAGCTTCCCGCTGTGCTTGGTGGGACAAGGGAGGCAGAAGTGAGTCCAGAAAGGCTCAGAGGAGATGCAAGACCTGGGACGAGAGGAGGTAAATACAGGACGAAGGCAGGGAGGGGTAAGAGGGCCAGGCTGACTCAGCCAAGTCGAGGATGGGTACTGGGAAAGCAGCAGAACAATGGAAAAGGTCAAGAGTTTCAGGGGAGACTTCCCTAGTGGCGCAAGGGGTTAAGACACAACCTATGAAGCAATCCACAGTCTCTGCAGCACAACTTCGATCCCCGGCCAGGGAGCTACCCACATGGCGCAGCAGACCTCTCCTGTCTCCCCGCTGCCCCCTCAGCAGTGTGTTTCAGTCAGTCTGCCTGTTCTGCTCCCCACTCTGTCTCTGGTGAATCCTCTCACCGCCACACCTCTGGCCTGTACCCCAGCTCTTGTGTGCATAAATAAATAAATCTTTTTTAAAAAAAGTTTCAGGGGGATAGAGGCCAAGCGCAGGCCTCCTCCAGGCTGGGAACTCCCTGTCTGGTCGTTCTGCCATCTCTCTCTCTCCTCTCTCTCTCTCTCTCTCTCTCTCTCTCTCTCTCTCTCTCTCTCTCTCTCTCTCTCTCTCTCTCGTGTGTGCGCGCGCACACACACAAACACACACACACACACGCGTGTGCTGAGTGTTGCTGCTCAATTCATTTCACATGTGACTAAGAGCCGACTGTCCCCACCCTTGAGCAAGTGGCTGGCATCATCCCCGTTTTACAGATAAAGGAAGTGAAGCTCATAGATGTCAATGTAGAGCCCAGGTCACGTGGCCAGTCACAGAGTCCGCAGCAGGGAAAGGATTTTCACTGATCTGCCTGACCACAAAGTCTGCTACAGCTGAAGTCTCAGGGGACACGGGCCAGGGCAGAAGCTTGGACAAGGGTAAGATGCGTGGGCAGGCGGGGGGCTTCCATGCAGGGAGCTTTCATGCAGGGAGGAGAGTGCAGAGGAACGGGAGACACAGCAAAAAGAGCAGACATTCGAGGGAAAAATGAGGCAAGACGTGCACGCAGAAGTGACCCCTGCTGGCTCGACAGCAGCTGGGAGGGACAGGTGGAGAGTTTGGGGGGTCTGACTGGAGATGAAGGAGAAGGAGCAGTCCATGTGTTCTTTCAAGAGGCCTGGCTGTTGAAGAAGGACGTGAGAGTCATGACTGCGGATGACACAGGGCTGAGAAGTTTGTTTTCTCTCCTTTTGCAAAGGGAGTCAGCACAGCTCACCCACAGGGGAAAGAGCCGGGTGCAGGGCCTTTCTTCCCTTGATTTGGGGAGCAGGCAGGCAAAGTGACTACCACCGAAGAGTGTGCTGGTGGGGCCGTAAGTTTTAGCACCTCCGTCATCTGCTGGCTGGGAGACAGACTGTGAGTTACTTCGAGTGTATTCTGCCAGAGAGTGGGGTGCGTCACCCTCGGGACAGTCAGCCGGCCACACGACCTGTGTAGGCTGAGTGGGCAGAGCAGGAGCAAAGACAGTCTAGGAATACCAATGGGGCCATCGTGTGCTGTAGAAAACAGGGCTGGCCCGTGCAGAGGGACGTGCTGCAGGGAGAAAGAACTGGGCTGGAGCATAACCCAGCCCGAGGTTCAAGGAAGGCAGAAGAGCGCATGGCGGCGAGCAGGGGGCTGAGAGGGCTGCTTGTCGCTGCAGAGAATGGGAAGTCTGTGTCCTGGTGAGTAGATTCTTCATCTGAATTTACCAGAGAAAACACCCCGCCTGGCCACAGAAGTGGACTGCACCCCCCGAAGGGTGCCTGGCTGACCCCGGCAACACAGGTCCCCGCCCGCTGAACCCCAGCACATACCTTTTCAGCGATGGTGCGCACTTCAGGCCCAGTATATGCAAATTTGGAGTCGCTCCTTTGGGCGATAAAAATAAAAAGGACGTGAGACTTAGATGATAAAGAATAAAAGCAAATAGCATGAGCACTTTGTGCAACGAGAGTAGCAGAGAGGACGCGGCAGGAGGGTAAAATGAGGTGGCGGCGCCCGAGTGCTCAGGCACAGAAGGGCAAAGCCAAGCTCCTAGCACCGTAGCCAGCAGAGAGGTGGACCTGCAGGTGTGCATGTTGCCAGCCTTCAGGGGAGTAGGGGAAGGCCCAGCCCTGGCAGTCAGCACATCTCCCAGGCGACTGCTGCAGGGACAGGTGACACGCAGGAGTGGAGAGGGGGGGAATGTGCCTTCAGATTACCCGCCACAAAGAAGAGTCTGGTCTGGTAATTGCTGGGGAAGAGGTCACGAAACATGTCAAGCAGGAAAAGAAAGCACAGGGCCTGGGGAAGCCACGTGGTGGCCTTTGTCTCCGATGGACACTGTAGTTTGACAGGTTCACTCTGGGCGTGCCCCACCGGAGCCACTCGCACCGCGCCGCGGGAGCGACCTTCAGACTTGGGTGGGGCTGAAGGGAGCGCGGGCTGAGCGGAAGCTGCTCAGCGGCGGGGCCAGGGTTGTCATTCGGAGAACCGCCGCAGAGCGCCCCGGGGCTGGGCCCGCGGGCTCTTACCTGGTGTCGTCGTTGAGCTAGAGTGGAAAGAGCAGAGAACAAGCGTCACAATGGGCAGGGGCTGCAGGGCTGAGACGTGGGGCGCTCGGTTTCCTCTTTCGCCCCTGGGCAGCGCGTCGCCGCGAAGCCGCTGGGGGCCTGGGAAGCCGAGTCCCGCGGTTCTCGGACACGCTTGGGCGCCGCTTTGCTACCTGCGCTTCCCAGGAGGGAGGCCGGGCTTGTGGACCGGGTCGGGGGCTGTTGGGGTGACCCCGGGACCGCCTCCGGCCGCTCGGGCGGTTGGGACCCGGCGCGCTCACTGCGCACGGAAACCCCGGCCGCCGGCGCCCAGGGGACAAGGCAGGGCCCCCGCGGCCCGGGCGGAAGGCCAGGGCCGGGCGGGAGGCTCCAGCGCGGAAAGCCGACCGCGGAAACCGGGTCCCTGCGGCAGCGCGGTGACAAACCTCTGCCCCCGGATCAGCATTAGGGGTGCGGGGACCCTGCGGGCCTGGGCGCGGCCGCCATCGGGCGGGGGCGGCCGACGCCCCGGGGACGCACTCACCTCCCCGATGCACAGCCCCATCACCTCCTCCTTCTCGGTGCTCAGAGCGTGGTTGAGACACACCAGGAAGGCGTCCGACTCCAGATGCACCGCCTGCACCGCCTGCACCACCTGCACCGCCATCTTGGTCCGCCGCGCTCGCGTCGGCCGGGGCCCGCCTGGCCGGGCCAGCCGGGGCGGGCCGGGCCGGGCGGGGCGGGGCCGGCGCGCGGCCGGGGCGGGGCGGGGGCGGGGCGGGGCCTGGGGCCGGCCGGCGCGCGGGCGGGGCGGGGCGGGGCGTAGGGTGCGGACGGACGTGCTCCGTGAGCGTCGCCGGGGCGGCGGGGCCGGCGTCGGCGCCTCCCGAGCGCGGGCGCCCATTTTGCCCCGCCGCAGAGCAGCTGCGCGCGCGGCCTACACGCCCGGCACAGCCCTGGGAAGCGGCCTGCGATCGCGGGACGTGCTTTGGAAATTGGGCCCTAGCACGGTTCAGGTCTCACTTCCCGGGGGTTGAGGAGCAGGAGGCGGCCCCCGACTCTGTCCAACTGCCCGGACCTCTTCCGCCGGCCTCGTAACTCGGGGGCGGGCGACCTGGGCCCGGAGGCCCCCCCGCACCGGCTCGCCCGGCTGCCGTGCAGACCCAGACCCCGACCCGACCCCGATCCTGATCCCGGCTGCAGTGGCCCGGGTGGGGCGTCTGGAAGTTTGAGCCTCGCTCTTCCCGAGGCGGATTAATTAGCCCAAGAAACATTACATTCATGTGAGTAACCTCTGGCAGATGCACTGTTGTTCTGTAGCTGAAAGTCTCACTCTTTAGCTTGGCGGCTGCTCCTTCTGCCGAGCCTTCTAGATGTCTGGTCCTTGGATGCAGGGAAGGGGCAGGGGACTAAGCTTGGATTCAAGGTCGGCGGGCGCCCAGGACGCACACTGCCCGGCGCACCTGCTCTTGACCCTGTCAGACGGGGCGGGGTTGTACGCAGCAGCAGTGCCTCGGGTAGAAGTACAGACTCCCCCCCCCTCCCTGGGGAGCACTTCACGTGGCCACAAGAACGAGTCTGGACCCGACGGCCACCTTCCCGCGTGCGCAGCCTGCTGTGTGGGTGTGTGGCGGCCTCTGCCCACGGCCAGCGGACATGGCACTGCTGGGCAAGACATGCGGATGCGGGGCTTTGCTCTTTTCTCCCAACGCAGCCCAGCGCGAGTCTCCCACGGTGATGTGCGTGCAGAATTCACCCAAGGCGCGGAGGGTCCCGGGCCCCAGCACCCCACCATGACTATCGCTCATGGGGAGGCCGGGCTGAAACTTCCCTCACAAAACCCTGGGGTCATGTCAGTTTTCTCTTAAGGTTCAGCTTTGCAGCCTGCGGCCTTCCTTGCCCTCCTGGTGGGGCAACTGGCCTCTGCTCTCCCTGGGGCTTGCTGAGGGCTCTGCAAACTTCGCAGCAGGTGAGGCCTCTCTGCTCGCAGCTGGCCACTGTCTCACACCCCAGGGCACTTTCACTGGCCCTGTCATACTTGCAGCCACAGGGCGCAGCCCTAACATTCCACACCTGTCACAAGGGTGTCGTGTGACGCACTCAAGTTACCATTTCTGCAGCTTCCAAGCTGTGTGATCTGCAAGCTACCTGACTTGTCTGTGTCTTCCCTGCCCCTTAACTTGGGGTGCTAGAGCATCCCCCCAATCAGGTGCTGTAACGATTACACGTGGAGCACTCAGGAAGTGGTAAATAAGTTACTTGTCCTGACACCCCTGCAGCTGAGCTGTGCTCACAGCCAGTGGGGCCGACTCAGGATCCACAGCCAGGTGCCTGAGGCGGGCCCAGTTCTGGTAGTTTCCTTCACTGTCACTGGATGACTCCATCGACTTCAAATAAAATGTGTGTATTTAATGGATTAATGCTTACAAAGTATTCAAACACCTGGGGGGAAAGCAAATTAGTCTTTTCTAAAAGACACCAAACAGCTCATTCTGTGAAGGAAAAAAGGTGGTTTTGCTACCTAAGGAAGGAAGCCCTTGTGTGTTGGGTGTTGGCCACTGAGCACGTAATTTACAAATGCCTGAGAAACAGCCTTCGTGGACCATAGTGTATGGACACGCTGGCTTCAATCCATTTGAATGTGTAGCCGGACGCATCCATGCAGCGGGACACTTGGGTGTCTATGCGTTGTCCTGCCCCCGGAACCGAACTTGCACTAGAACTTTTAAGAAACTCACGTCACTTAGGGGCCCGCCGTTTTCTGAACAGACGGCCTGTGAGGAAAATGCTCTCTGCTCGGTATTCACCATGCTGCGAGCCCGTGACTGCTGGGCCCAGGCCCGTGTGGCCAGGGGAGTGAGGGAGGCAGGGAGCCACTGCCAGTGCCTGTGATGATGCTGGGCTCGTCCCTGCCGCTCCATCTGCGGCTCTGGCTGTGGGCTGCAGGCCCCCACCCGCTGACAGCCGCCCATCAGGCCGCCTTTCTTCTGAGAACGTTCAGTAGTGATTCATCAGCCTCTTTGTAGTGATTCCGAGTAGCCCAGCCGTGGGCTCCGGCGTTTGTGCCCTTGCGTCCACTGGAATGATCTCCCTTTGACGTCAGTGCAGCCAGTAAAAGTTCGCTTTGCCCTGAATCGCACGCGTCCCATGCTGCTGCAGGCCCCGGGGTCTCTGAGCTGATCCTGAGCCGTTAACCCTTGGGCACTTTTTAAAATAGATGCTGGACGCAGGTTTCTCATCTGTTCCCGTAGCCAGACTTCAATGCTAGCAGACGCCCTGGCTCCCCGCTCACGCCGCTCCCCCCTCAGGCCCTGGCAGGAGACGCAGAGTAATTCCAGGCGAGAGAACTGGCTTTGACAAAGCAGTCTGTGTGACACGCCAAGCACGTGCCCCCCCCCCCAGGAAGCCCCCTCTTCTGTCGCTGCTCACCACAGCGCTGATGACCAGGCCTGCCGCTGACTGCACAGAGAGCAGAGCGGGAAGGTCGTCAGAGGCCAGGCTATGAGTTGTTTTGACACAAAGGCTGCGATTGCCATAACTGGCAAGAGCTGTGCATGGGGGAGGCAGATACCTGCACCCTGTTCCATGGGGCACACAGGCGGGACCTAGGAGGAGCCCGCTGTTTGGGGGACGTGTGTGTCCATTCGGTGGTGTTCACTGCACCGTGACCGCTGGGAGGTAGTCACTGAAGACCAGGAAGAAACCTGAGCTGGGGCTTGGGATCGGGAGAGGCAGTGGTGGTTCCGGAGAAGGGCCTTCGCTTTCCGGCCTGTGACATGGGAGCACGCACAGGCGAGGGCTCACAGACCCCCTCACTACGGTGGCAGAAAGGCCGTGGTGGCTCCCTGAGGTGAGACTGTGTCCCGGCTCTGAGCAGGTTCACTTTCCCTCCAGGGAAGGTGAGCAACACGGCCCGGAGCACAAACAAACCCAACGCAGGCAGTCGGCCTGCGCGCGAGGCCTGGCTTGGCGCGTTTCTCCTCGCAGCTGCCCCCAGCTCGCGTTGTTCGGCCTGGTCTCTGCTCTGGCTTTGGGGTGGGGCAGCCGCCTGTGCTGGGCTGCAGGTGCCCTAACGGCGCGTGGGAGCAGGTCTGTGTGGCAGGGGAAGGGCCTCCCCCCCCCATGCCTCCCTGTGCTCTGCCAGCCGCAGCAATGCGGGGAGCGGTGCCGCGGCACTGCGGCCGAAGACCCTTCCTGCCAAGTGTGGCTCGAAATAAAGCCAGGACGTGGATGAATAGCTCTCATTTGTTCTCACTCATCTCTCAACCAGCACGGTCCCAGAGGCCTCGCAAGGCTCGACACCTCCCGGCAGCTCTCAGCCTCCCTCCACGAGCTCCCCCGTGGAGATGCGCAGCCACTGTGCCGGGCCTAAGCACACTGGCACCTGGGCCGTTTACCCTAAAGCAAACTTTTGATCAACTTAGAAACCCCTGCCTCCCCAGTCTCTGAGCGTGGGGACTGCCGGGGCTGGCTTCGACCTGGGGGACACAGCATGTGTCCCGCCACAGAAGTGGGCTCACAGGACCGTGGGCCGAGCTGCTCTGGGCTGGCGACGCTGGCGGGCAGCCACGGATGCCCGGGCTCTTAGGCAGGAGCTCCCGGCAGCTCTGGTGGTGCTGGGTGCTCGCCAGGCCGGGTCACCGTGCCCACTGGCGAGTCCTTTCAAACCCAAGTCACACCTGTGTCCTGTGCGCGGGCGCTGCAGGCTTAGGTGCAGAAAAGCAGGGCTAGAATTGGAACCCAAAGCCCAGAATGGCAGGAGAGGATGTGGGGGCTCCACCCGATCGCCTCTGGGTTCACCAAGAGGGCATCTACCGCGACGAATACCAGCGCACGTGGGTGGCTGTCCTGGAGGAGGTAACTGCTGTCTACCTACTTACTCATTTTGCTTTCAAACCACTTCCTTCCGGCCAGCCCCGAATTCTGAAGTCTGTGCTCTTGTTTTCCATCACTTCTTCCCACCAGGACACGAATTGCCTCAGGGCACGAGTGAAGCAGGTGCAGGTGCCCTTAGGTGACGCGGCCAGGCCAAGTCACCTCCTCACGTCCCAGCTGCCTCTCATGTGGCAGCTCTACCCTGAGGGGCGCTACATGGACAACAGCTCTCGCCTGTGGCAGATCCAGCACCACACAATGGTACGCGGGCGGCTGGGGCGCTTTCTACTGCGGGGGACTCTCGGCAGCGTGCCCTCTAAACTGTGCTTTTCCTGACAGGTCAGGGGGGTACAGGAGCTGTTGCTTAAGCTTTTGCCCCACGATTAACCTGGTACGTACTCAGCTCCCCTCACCCCACCCTGTCCACGTTGCCCCGTTGTGCCGGCGGTGACCGTCTCTCTCTTCTGCAGGTGCGCGGCCCCAGGACGATGCGCGCCTCCGCCCCTTTCAGTATTTGTCCATCGCCTCGCCCCCCACTGCGGTCCACCCACCGGTGGGCCCCGGGGCGGGAATGGGTTGAACAGCTGCTCACGGACGCAAGTTTAGGAAGGGTCGTGAAGAAGCCCGCAGGTGGAACTGCAGAGAGGGGGCGCAGGCAGAGAGCCAGTCCACAAAAGCACGTAGTCAGGACATGTAACTTGAAATTGACTCCTTTGGAGCTCGCCACCGAACCTTCCATGGACGCCATCAGCTGGACCTGGGGCCCGATGAGTCCCAGAGAGTCAGCACCTGCTACAGAACAGCTGCCCCGCTCGCCACGGACTGGGTACTGCCCTCGAGAAGAGCGCGGCTCCTAGGCGGCAGCGCTACCTGTCGCTTCCTTGCCCTGCAACTCACCTGCCTTTCCTTCTCCCAGCCTGTAAATATCTAGGTTTGGCTCCACCGTTCCCATCCCAGCACTGACCTCACTCAGGGGGCCGGGGTGGGGGGTAGGAAGCTGTTTGCACTGATGAAACTAGCTGCGAAGGCTCCTGGGCCCTTTTCCTTTCTGAAAGTGTGTCTTCGAATGTTCAGAAGTCGCTGCTCAAAATCACGGGCACTGAAATCCCTTCTCTGGCTACAGAGGTTTTAAATAAGTTGGTTTCTGTGAGAGCTCCGCAGTTCGCCAGCACCTTCCTCAGGGCCTGACTAGCGCCACACACTGCTGATTCCTAGGAAAGCGTTCGCTCGCTGATGAGGAATGTTCTCAGTCCAGTACTCGTGATGGTTTGAATACATTAAAAGAGAGCTTTTCCTTTTGAAAACACCTTGGGTACACCAGCTGCGGTGTGGCGAGTCGTTCCTGCCTCGGGCACTTTCTGCCCTTTACCCATTCGCCCTCCCCAGGGCTGTCAGGTGTGAGCCCCCTTTACACAGGAGTCATAAGGAAAAAGGCTCAAGGAGCTGAACCACTTACCCTGCGGGGTTCTGTGAAGGCTGAGGGGTGGGGGGCTGCCGCAGGGCTGCGGCTTGGGCTCCAGGGCTGGCTTGCAATATTCAAGACGATCGAATCGAAGGGTTTTTTGGTCCATGTCAAGTTATTTTTATCTCCCAAACTGAATGAGATGGATGTTGTAAAAATACAGTTGGTTCATCCTGAGTGGGAAGAGTATTTTTAGTGTAATCGTTTTCCAGCAATTGTAACTGCTTGTCTCCAAAGAAAATTCCATCTAGAAGGGCTTTAAAATCTTGATAAACACAAAATAAACATCTCTTTTTTTTTTCCATTTTAGCTCTCTGGAAATGCCACAGAAGGATCCGTGCCAGAAGCAAGCCTGTGCAATACAGAAATGTTTACAAGGTTGTATTAGGCTCCATTTCTACACTATGAACTCACTAAAAGAGACCAAACATTCATTTTCTCAGCAAAGAATATTGACTCCTCTCAGAATGTAATGTCTCTGTAACTGTGTCATCAAAGATGCCGAAAATAAAAAGTGAGGTGATCTCCATCTGGCTCAAGGCCTGGCTAGGCCAGGCTCGCCTGGAGGGCTTCAGCCCTCGCCTGCACAGTCGCAGGGCCCTGGGCTGGGAGGTGTGATCTGAAGCCAGATGTGTGATGCAGGGATGCAGCCAGAGGTGTGATCTGAAGCTGAGCAGAGTCCTGTTTTTAAAAAAGACCAGTTACAAATAGGTCGTACTTCACTGCGGCTGACAACTTGCTTTTTTTAAAGCAACCGCATTTGAAGGGGCGGGGTGGGGAGATTAGGGGTCGAAAGTTAAAAAAAAAAAAAAAAAGCAGCCAATGAGTTTTACTGACCAGCGAATGGTTATTGGCAGGACACACAGGACGCACTTGCGGCCGAGCTATGTGAATTTTAAAACCGGCCCCTTCTTCTCATTCTTCCGCGCACCAAAAACCCTTGTTTGTTGACCTGTTCTCACCTGTTGCTGCGCAGTGGCCGTTTCATCTGCCCTCTCCTTGCCTTCCTACAACTTTAAGAAAAGGGAAGAAAGTTTTTTATGATTTCTCTTCCCCAGTAAATCCCCCATGGTTTGAAGGGGAGACAGGGAGGAGGCCAGTGGCGGGAGAACCGGCACGGCCCTCAGGGCTGTACACAGACTAAGCGATTTGATTCTTTCTTCGCCTCTGAGCCCATTTCGTGTGCGGGGCACGGGCATGGAGGTCTGCAGTGCTGCGCTGCGGGGCCAGTTCTCTCCTGTCCCGAGCCAACCCCCCGCGCAGCGCTGGCACTCCTGGGGTCGGGTCCTGGGGTCGATGCAAAGGGCCAGGCAGGACTCGCTCCTGGGGTCCAGTGGGCCTTCTCCGTACGTGTCCACAATCCTCTCAAAGTGCAAAAGGCCTTCTTAGCCCACAGCTGTGCAAAGGGTTGCAGTAAGCAAGCCCTGAAGGTCTCACTGGGGAGGGAGGGGGGCACTGTGCGAGCATTCCTGACTCGCCAAATTAGCAAAGGCCCAGTAACCAAAAAGGAAAGAAAAAAAGAGGGTTCCGAGCCAGCACCCCGGCGAAAGGAGAGTAAGTGTAAACACCTTTGGCCACTTTGTAAATCATGCTCCTTCCTGACAAGCCTCCCGAGTGCTCCAGTCAGGACAAGGCGGCGCATGTGGGTGCACCCTTCTCCCACGCCCCTAGGCGAGGTGTGCAGGGCCGCTGGCTCCCAGAGCCCATGACTGAGCTTGGCCTTGTCTTTCAGCCAACAGCTACGCGGAGGCCAGGTGCCAGGCTGTCCTCCAGGAGCTGCGCCAGTGCTGTGCCCGCCTTCCCAGGGGCAGATCGCTGGTCTGCTCAGGGTTTGAAAGAGAAGAGGAAGAAAAGCTGGCACCGAAGCCACTGCGAAGCCAAGTTCTTCAAGAAGTCGCCACCGCCCCGAGGCCTCCAGGCTGCTTCTGCTTCTCTCCGACTCCGCCAGGCAGCGGCCAACACCAGACACACGGGTCAGCTCTAAGAGTTAATGGCTCTGCTATCCACGCAGGGCAGATGGAAACATGAGCAGAACAAATGTGTGGAATGTAATAAAACTGAGCTGCTAAAATAAACCTGTTAAGCAAAAGACTTCGGCTCATACTTGTCTCCACCCCGGGAGCAAGCCAGTGTGGCGTGACGCTAACAAGGGCTTTCAGCACACCCGGGGCCGGGAAAGGGGGAGCCCTAGGCCGGGCCGGCCCCCCAGCAGGGCCTAGGGCAGGAGCTCAGCTGCCACTGATTTCATCAGCTGTGCCTGGGAGAGGAAGCCCCCTAAAAACGGGAAAGGATGGGGTCTGGACAGTTTCCAGTTTGGGGAGCCAGGACATATGCCCTGGGGAGGGCCCCCAGTCCCACAGGGACAGACACCCCTGCACGCAGATCTCCCCATGGCCCCTCCGCCTCTCGGCATCAAGGAAGCGCCGCACCGTGTTCGGGAGAACACTCGGGGACAAGCCCGCGGGCACGCGCTTCGGACACTCGCGTGGCCTCGATGGACACTGCTCGCAGCAGCGCTAAGGGAACGCGAAGCTCCCGCGGAGCCAGCTGCAGAACGGGGCACTGGCAACACTCAGGACAGGTCTTTCCAGTTTGGCCTCACCCAAAGGCGCTGCATCCAAGGCAGGCAGCCACAGAACTGGCGTCCCGGTGGCTGATCGACTCTTAGAAGCAATTTCAGCTGTGCGCACACAAAGATCAAATTGGTTTTTGTAATAAGCAATTTATGGACCGGGCAGGGTCCGTCAAGCGAGTAGGAACATGCAAAGCAGAAGGTTGCTCTGAACAGAAAGGTGGCGCAGGCGTGCAGAGGGCATCGCCCCACCCTCTGGGCACGGGATGCCGCCACATCACGTCAGGGACGCACTTCACAAGTGTGTGCAGGACCCACGTGGATGGCAGGGCAGCACAGGGGCAGGGGCTTGGAGGCCCCAGTGGGAGCAGAGGGCGGGCCGGCCTGATGAAAACCAGGCAGTGTGTAATCATGTGTCTGCCGCGCAGACAGGGTTCTCGGGTGCTTGTTTCTGGTGAAACCCTACATGGGCTCAGAACCCAGCTGTTCTTCGAGTAGGTGGGGACGGCCACTGCTTTGTCAGGAGTCTCAATTCAAAACAAGCTGCGTGCCGGTCTGGGGAGCGTTGTCCCGAACGTCTTCGGGGAGGTCGATCCTTCCAGTTGAGGTGACTGATCACTTCACTATTGAGGTCACTTTCTTTGGGGGGCTGGGAGGGCCTATCGGGCAGATGACGTGATCAGGAAATGGTAGGCTGACTAAGAACTCCCTGCTGGGCCTGCTAGCTCGAAACATCCTTAAAGTGAAACTCACCACATGTTGACACAAGGCTGCAGCGTGCTTTCCTCAGGTTCTAGAACCACCACTGAGCATGCCTCCACCCCCACAAAAGATGACTTCTGAAGCAAGAGCGTATGTTCCAACAGGTTACCTAGGCCCTTGGGCTGCTGTGACAACATACGACATTTGTATTGCCCTGTTCTGGAGGCTGCAAGGCCAAGGCCAAGGTAGATTCATGTCTGGGCACAGAGCCCTTCCTGCTTCGAGGGTCAGCTTCAGGTCAGCACATGCTGGGAGGGAGCCTCAGGGTCTCTGTGGAAAGGGCACCAGTCCACACACACGAGCCAATCAACTCTGACACTGTCACCTTGTGGGTTAGGACGTGAAAATGGGAATTTGGGGGCAACACCAATATTTGGTGCTTAACATGGGGACCCTTTGTCCGTCCCGCTAGAGGCCGCCTGTGCTGCTATACGCACACACTCACACTTGAGACCGTTTTCCAAAGCACGGTCCTGGGTGTCTAGGAACTGCTGGTGGGGGGGGGGGCGGTTACTGTGTTCAGGAGTGTGGGTACTCCACTCAGGACATTTCACATGCCAGTGCCGGTCTGATCCTGGGGGCCACTGGACGAGGACGCGCCGACAGCGACCCTCCACAAACGTGCTAAAACTGCAGGAAATCATTTAAGCCAAGTCTTGTGTGAACAGGAAGGCAGTTTAATAAAGCATTTACAGTGTCCACATCACATACAAATCTAAACTACACTTATCAACTGACAGCAGGGCTGGGGCCGGCGCTCGGGACCGCGGCCTCCCGGGCTCCCAGCAGCTCGAGGCTTGAAAGCGATCGCCCTGCTCCTTCCGGTCTGCTCAGTCCGACCGCAGAGGTTCGCCGAGCCCTTAGGAGTCGCTGCTCACATCTTTCTCCTTGGCTGCTTTGACGGAAAACGAAGTGGCTGCCAGAGCCGCTTCACACACACAAGCGTCTTCTGGGCTTGGGGCTGCGGTGGGACTGCCCCTCGGCCCTGGGGCCCCTATCTCACCCTCTAAATGGCCCGGGCCGCACCACCTTCACCCCAGGGCTTCAGCACGGCTGCCAGACCCTGTACCCGGCCCTGCTCCCCCCGCCCCTGCTCACCCTCTCAAGCAGCCTCTGGAGGTGCCTGAAGCTGCGGTGTCTGCAGCAGAGGCAGCAAGGCGCGCTCATTAGCCCTGCGACTTCGTGGACACCGGCGTCCAGCGCAGAGGTCCCCCACGCGAGCTGTCAGTCACCTTGATGGCACTTTTTACCAGTTCAAGTCCAGAAAGGGAAGATTTGCCGCATCGACAAGCTGACTTTACAGTTCGACAAAAGTGCACTTTTTGTCAAAAGAAAAAAAACACTGTCGGTTTTCTTTACAGAAACACTGCTCTAACGTTCAGGGCTGTTTAAGCGTCATACATCACGGCCATAAGCGCCACCACATGATTTATGGAAATTACATCCAAAGATTTCCGCCCAGTTCTCCGAGTGCGCACGCTCACAGTGCATCCATAATGAAGGAGGAGGACAGCTGTGTCAGTGATTCCTTCTAGAACACTGATCCCATGTGGTCCTCCGTCAGCCTCTGAGACAGTAACTGCCCAGACCCACACGACCACCCAGCTGAGGCGTCCCAAGGCCAAGGGGGAGAGACTGGAACAGAGGGTTGGCCCAAGCAGAGACGCACGGGAGGGGCAAATGCACCCGGTGATGGGGGCCTACGTGGACACATGTTCAAACAAAGCAGAGGGGCTCTGCACACTCAGCAGGTGTATGATGTGGTTTGCTGTGTAACTGTCTTTCCAGGAAGAGCGCTGACCTTTGAGACGTATGGAACGCGACGAAACAGCACAACGGGTATATGTTTCGAAGTTGATAAACAAGGTGCAATGGTGACACAATTTCAGTCTGAATAAAAATAGGCAGCAGAATGTCATATCGTGATTGCAGGAGAAAAACACAAATGGATGAATTCCATAGACTCTACAATTCTAAACTCAATATGGCATCCCCAGAGAAGTTAAAAAACACATTTTAAAGGCAGGTCTTAAAAATACACACTTCGCAGGGCACTGTGCACGGCAGACGTGTGCTCAGAAGTCGAGTCTTGAATAGCTGTCACGGTCCCTTCTCCAGACACCCTCTATGAGACCATTCTCACATATTCAAGACACTGAGTCCCATTTAAGAGCTCAGCTCTGCGGATGGACTGCAACCAGGTATTCTAGATGGCGACAGGCCACTGCAGCAAAACGTGCCAAGAGCGTGAGTGTTGTCTATAAACTTTTAAAGAGGAATTCCAAGAGCTGGGGCCCTCAGGAGGCAGCGAGTGACATTTGCTGAGGGGCAGAGTTGTTTCCCGAGGGCCACTGGTGCCACCCCCGTGCCTGCAGCGTGGCCTCAAGTGTTCGGCTGCTACTGACTGAACAGAGAAGTAGCATCGGCACTCGGGGGCCGCGGCTGCCCCGGTGTTTGGACAAGAGGTGAGGACGCTTCACATTTCAAAGCTCTATGATCAATGAACCCCAGGTCGCATCTCGTGCGGCCAGGCTGCATGCCTCCCCGGCTGAGGACAACCCTTCAGCACGGCGGGCATGAGGCCCTCGTGCCTCCACTCAGAGCTAGTTGCTGCGGCCCCGTGCTCCTCTTCCCGCGGCCTGGAACCGGCTAAGACAAAGCGGACACCACAGCAACAGCGTTTCTGCTTCAAGACAAGTGTATTCCGCTCCCCCACACGCACACACAAGGCTGCCAGGTGCTCTCACTTCTTTCCCAAATCACCAGTTCGGGACAACTTTGAGGATCCATTCACCCCTCCCCCTGCCGACCATCTTCCAGCATGTTCTGGGCAGTGCGTTACATGGGGGGGGGGGGCGGGCGGGAGGGAACCTTCTTGCTGACATACAGGTTAGTCAGCTGGGGAGCGTGCCGGGGAGTGGCTGGGAGCAGAGCTTAAGACTACTGTCTCTTCTGTCGCCGTCAAGCTCTCGGGTAACCTGCGCCTACGGATGCCTGCAGAAGCCACTCGGCTACACCATGGCAGGGGAGAGGAGGAGGAGGAGGAGGAGGAGGAGGACGGGCTTCATGTCCTACAATGGAGTGAAGAGGCTGCTGGCTGGAGGAACACAGCAGTCACGGAAGCAACGTCGCCCTCTT
This sequence comes from Talpa europaea, assembly GCF_964194135.1. Taxonomy (NCBI): domain Eukaryota; kingdom Metazoa; phylum Chordata; class Mammalia; order Eulipotyphla; family Talpidae; genus Talpa; species Talpa europaea. Next base: position 96,005,818 of record NC_140081.1, on the reverse strand, counting down.
TAGGATGCCATGCCAAGCAGAAAGCCTCCGAAAAATCCACCAGTCACCAGAACATTCTTCTTCACAAATGTCACCACCTAGAAACAGAAGACAGCGCGATGGGTTATTGTGCTAAGGACGTTAACGTCGGGATCTCTCTGCTAGCTATGCAGTCTTCAGGCCCAACCCCTCACCTGCCCAGTCACCTGTGCAATGGACCCTTGAACAACATGGGGTGCAGGCTTAGGCCCTCCAGACTCACAGAGCCTGGGGCAGTGGGACTCAGTGAGAGAAAACAGTGCATGTGACGCAGGTAGGACTGAAAATGACTGCGCGGGCGGAGCAGTGCCACCCTCGCCCCAGCCCTGTGCTGCCCCAGCTCCGACGAGAATGCAACTACACTGGTGCACCCACAGCCGTGCACCCCTGCACGCGCAGCCCCGAGGAAGGTCGCCCAGGGGGATTACAGGATCCAACCAGTGCCGTGAGGCCAAGTGGCGCTAGCAGCTGCAACACGCAGCGGCTGCCTGTGCGGGAGCAGCTGGTCTCACCTCCTCCGCTTTGCTCTTGACCTCTGTGGGGAGCTGGTTGCTCTTGCGGATCTGCAGCTGTTCCTTGGCTTTCTTCATGTCCTTCTCCACTCGCTGCCAGTCAACTTTGATGTAGCCAGTATGGTTTGCGAGCTAGAGTTCAACAAGAAGTTGGGTAAGGAATGCAGGCCTGCCTGCCTTCCTGCTGCGTGAGGGACTGAGGTGCGGCACCAAATGCCCTGACTTTCCCTTCCAGTTCTTCATAGGACAACGACAGCAACGACCACTCAGAACCGCCCTCCAGGGAAGGCCCCAGGCCTGGTGCTGGAAATTGGCGCACCATCTCCACCAAGTCCCGGTTTCAAAGCCAGCCCCAAGGGACATCCGCACTGGCAGTCGAACATGAGGTGACAAGAAGGCCTGAGCTTCCTGAAGCCGCAGCTCTTCCCCGACAGGCCCTGGAGGGGCACGTCCAACAGACTCTCACGCTGGACCGCCTTCCCCAGGGAAAGACAAAGCCGGAGAGAACGCGCGAGCAGGAGAAGGCTGACCCGGACGCCTCTGGGAACCGGCGCCAGCCACAGCCGAGGAGCGCGCCGCCAGTCCACCGGCCCGGAGCGCGGCGAGGTCTGGCAAGCCGTCTCTACCACACGCAGCTCAAACAGCTAAAAGCGAAGCTCGCCCTGCCCGTCCTAGATTCTCTGTCGCAGTTCGCGTCACCCCCACCTGCTCCCTCACCCAAACAGCCGGGCAAGGACTGCGGTCCACGAGACACGCATGGAAGTGCGCGAACCGCAGCCTTCTGGGGGGGAAGCCGCTTCAAAAACAGGTAAAGGCTCTTGCAGTTGTGGGTACTTGGGGAGCCACAGGACCCTGGGCGGTCACGGCGAAGTCCAAGAGCCACTCTACGCGTGACCTGTCCCGCCAGGGCGGAGAAATGGCGCCGAGGAACCGCGAGCACAAGGCGATGGCGCTGGCCCCCGGGGCGACGGACAAGGAAGCCTGCGGCGGGGCGGGCCCCAAGAAAAAGGGGGGGGAAGACGCTGAACGAGGAAAGGGGCGAGAGCCGCAGGTCCAACGGCACAAGGAAGGGGGCGAGGAACGAGCGTCGAGACAAGGGAAAGATGAAAAGCACCCGGCGGTGGCAGGGGCAGGGGCGTGTGGGCACGGAGCGCGCACACGTTCACGCAGGGCAACGGTTAGCTGGGAGCTGGCACCCGGAAACGACCCGTTAGCCACGCACACACACACGGACACAAAGCGAGGCACATTCCCATAACAGGGAGGCAGCGGAACCAAGCGCTCCGAGCAGAACCCAAGCGCGAAGGCACCGCCTCCTCCGCTGCACAGGCCAGGGGCACGCAGCAGCTGGAGGGGAGCACAGACCACGCGCCACCCTGGCCCCCGGCCGTCAGCCTGGACTCTGGGCAGGAAGCCGAGCCCTCTGACTAAGTGGAGACCATCACGCGCGCACACTCGGCAGGAGAGCAAGGCTCCCCCAACTGCAGCGGGCACTGTAAGGGCAGGGTGCTGGCCATGGAGTTGCCACTGGCCCAAATGGCACAAGGAGTAAGCGGCCTCCAGGGGGGAGAGGAAGGTTGGCGGCAGCCAGGCGCACCCGGGAGGCCCTTCCCACAGTGCAGACGCGTCTGTCCGCAGGGAGGACGGCCAAGCAGCCAGCAGAGCTGGTCTCGGCGACTGTGGAGATGCAGGCTGGAGCAGACCACGGGGGCAGACCCACAACCCCACCAGGGCACGCAGTCCAGACGGGCACGCAGAGCAGGGGGACCTGCACCCCGGGTCAGCCCAATGCACAGCTCCGCACGCCGCGCCCGCCTCCCTTCCCCCGACCACACACGTCTCCCAACACTTCCCATACAGACCTGAAGGAGAAAAAATCCGCCTCCCACTGCAGTTGCGGCCAACTTTCCGACCTTCTGGAATATGAAACCCGTGCACCTAAGGGAGCAAGCAAGAGCAGGCAGGTTGGTGGCTGGCGGGCTCCCAGGCAGGCCTCTCCAGGGCGCAGCCAGCCCTGACTCAGCTAAGCGGCACTCTCGAAATCCCCCTTGGGTGTTGCTGCTCGGCCTGGCTCCACCATGGAGGCTGGAGGGAGGAGGGAGACCTAGGCTGTACCCTAGAGGTGGCGCAGCAAGGTAAGGGGCATTGGCAGGGGAGGGCAGAGCTGTCTGGGAAGCCAATCAGGGAACACGGGCCTGAGTGTGGGGGACAGGGTGGTGGCACTTTTTATGCTAGGAAAACCCGAGGGAGGAACAGACAAAAAGGCAGGGTGAGGAGGGGGAGAGTGACACTCACACGGGACCCTGGGCGGACGTGTTCTCCCCCCACCGAGTGTGCGGGGGTGGAGATTCTGCACTGTCCGCTGCCGTCAAGACCCACCTCTGTGGCAAAACCTCTTCTCTCTGCTCCCCTTTACAGCACGACTCGCAGGGTGGCTACTCACACCTCTGTCCCCTCTGCCTGTGCTCCCAACCCACTCTAGGCAAGCCTCAGCCTTGGCACGCCTAGGTATTTACCCAAAGGACACAAAAACATTAATTCCAAAGGGCACCTGCACCCCTATGTTTACTGCAGCACTGTTGACAATAGCTCAGCTATGGAAACAACCCAAATGCCCAAAAATAGGTGACTGGATCAAGAAGATGGGGTCCATATACACCATGGAATATTACTCAGCAATCAAAAAAGATAAACACATGCCATTTGCAGCAACATGGATGGCGCTGGAAGGGATCATGCTCAGTGGAATAAGCCAGAAAGAGGGCCTCCCTGGTGGCGCAGCGGGCTGAGGGCCACGCTGTGAAGCTGTCTGCAGCCTCTGCAGCACGGGTTCAATTCCCGGCCAGACAGGAAGAAACCCACAGGGCGCAGCAGACCTCTCCTGTCTCCCTGCTGCTCCCCTCAGCAGTGCATTTCGTCAGTCTGCCTGTTCTGTTCCCCACTCTGTCTCTGGTGAATCCTCTCACCCTCCCGTGCCTCTGACTGTACCCCAGTTCTTGTATAGATAAATAAATCTTTTTTTAAAAAAAGAAAGAAAGAAGGAAGCCAGAAAGAAAAACAAAAAACAAAGTACCGGATGGTCTCACTCATAGCAGGAATTTAGAAAACCTAAATAAGGGATGAGGAAAAAGACTAATTATAATAAAGTAAAAATCAAAATCAACAGGCAACTATAAACCAGAGACATACTACGGGGGCGGGGGGATGGGGGGGAGAAGGGAGTAGGATCAAAACAAGGGGGGGGTGGGAATTTTATGGGGACGATAACCAACATGGAAACTATTCTTAACAAGGTGACCAGTGACCCTGACCTTGCCAAATGCTAATGTCCACTGCTCCGCCTCCATCTATCTTGACCTATCAACGGCTTTGACGCCTCTCTGGAGACACTTCTTCCTACCCTCCAGGTGCCAGCGGCTCCTCCTCCCCTGGCTTCAGGCCCTGACCCCAGAGTCCTGTGCCTCCTCCTGGCCTCCATCTGGCCCCTGTGGCCTGTTGGCAACAGCTACAGATGCAGAGCTGAGTAGCTACCAAGCCTGAAATAGCTGCTATCTGGCTCCTCGTGGAAAACTCTGCCGCCCCTGCTCTAAAAAGGTCAGGTCACCTCACAATTCTGCTCACCCCCACCCACCTCCGAGCAGGCCAGTAGCGTGAGGGGAGTTAGAGGGAAGTCTTCCAGGCAGAGGAAAAAGATACCAGATAGAAATCTGGATCTCGACTCACGCATGAAAAGCACAAGAAACAGAAATCTGTGAATGCGATGAAGGCTTCTGAGCTGCCCGCTTAAGTCTCGTTTTATGTCACGTGAATTTCACCTTGACGAAAATTACATGTCCCCACACACGTATATATCATTATTTGTGCAGCTGTACCTGTATATTTACTCCAAACTCAGATTAATACTAAGTCGGTCAACGTGAACCACGTCTGACAAAGTGTCACGCCAAGAGTCCAAGGGCCCCCATGCAAGGGAGCCTCGTGGGCTCCTGCCTGCAGCAAAGCCACGGCCCTGGACTCGGGGGTGCAGGCCTCCTCCTTGGGCTCATCTGAGTCTCTATCCTTTTGCTGCACCACCTCCTGTGAGCTCTGTGTACCCTCCCAGAGAAGGATCAAACCTGAAGGAGGTCTTGGGCGCCCTCAAACGCCACGGACTAATAGGGGCAACTTTGTCAGGACTGCATCAGAGGAGGTCAACAGGGACACACAAAAATCAATTGCTGGGGCCTCCCTGGTGGTACAAAGGGTTAAGACACAGCCCATGAAGCTGTCTGCAGCCACTGCAGCACAAGTTCGATCCCCGCCCAGGGAGCTACCCACATGGCACAGCAGACCTCTCCTGTCTCCCCGCTGCCCCCCTCAGCAGTGGATTTCAGTCCGTCTGCCTGTTCTGCTCCCCGCTCTGTCTCTGGTGAATCCTCTCACCCTCTGCACCTCTGGCAGTACCCTAGCTCTTGTATGCATAAATAAATCTTTAAAATAAATCAATCGCTTTTCTATAGGCAAGTGATGAATAGGAAATTAAAATTTAAAAAGTAACGCCATTTCAAATAGCATAAACACATGGAGCGTGGAGGGACCGCGCCGATACAAGCAGCACTGGGCCCACCAAGCATTTCTTGGAGAAGGAAAAGGCTCTCACCAGGCATGTGTGTAGAAACTGGCAGCAAGCGGAGTCTAAAACTCATACAAAAACGCTAAGAAGCCAGAATTGTCAAAACTTTGAGAAAGAACCAAGGCGGAAGGCTGCCGCTACCTGGCCGCATGCTGACAGAGGCACAGCGATCACAGCAGTGTGACGACGGCACCGAGGCAAACAGATCCGTGGAAGACTGCAGAAGTACACACCTAGAAAAGCGACTTCCTCGCAGGGGCAAGGCCACTCAGCGCAGAGGACAGTCTCCAAGACAGCCACCCACGTGAGAAAACAGAATGCAGCACGTACATGAAGGAAAGCAAAATGGATTGTGGGCCAAAAAACCCGACCCTATACATCATCTAGAAGGAAATCTCGGTGACCCCGAGGTATACAAATACTCTCAGACAGGATTCCAAAAGGCAGACCTATGAAGGAAGGAGCGGATACACTACAGCTCAAGGCTAAAAACGCCCGCTCTTCAGAAGACAATAAAAAGTGACAGTAGAGAATACATTGGCAGGTCCCCTTCTAAGACCTGTGCCAGAATAGAGAGCCCTCAGCCCAGTGAACACATCAAAGACGCCTCATGCAGAGATCGGACGGCAGGAGTAAGCCCAGGGAAAGGGGCTCGAGCTCAGCAGTCATCGGGGAAGCGTAGCAAGCGCAATGAGACAACGCTCACACCCACGAGGATGGCAAAGACGTCAGACCAGGTGCGGCAAGGCTCTGGAGACCCCAGACCCTCACTGCCAGTGAGGCGCGAAACAGGACAGGCACTTGGGGAAAAGTGAGGACACTCACCTACTATGTGATCCACCCCACTAGTTCCAGGGATTTACCGCAAAGAAATGAAGGCAAGTTTCCACACCAGGCTTGTGCACGCGTGTTCACAGCAACTTCGGCCCCACAGCAGAAACGAGGCAATAGCCAGTAAAGGGGAATGAATACACTGGCTCCCCACAAACGGAAGAGCCGGCAATTAAAAAGAACAGATTCAGACTCGGCACAGATGAACCGTGCGATCGGTGTGTTAAGTGAGAGGAGCCAGACAAGAAAACACACAACTGTATAATTCCATTCAGGAGGACGCAAGAAACCTTTCGAGGGATGGATATATTTATTGTCTCGGTTGTGGTGGTTTATGGGGGTGGGACATGGTAAAAGTTGTCAAATGTATCCTTTAAATATACACAGTTTATGCCATGTCAAGTTTTTATTAAACAAAAAATAACAGTCAAGAAGCTGCTTTGGAACACAAAGACCACAATAGTCACGGGCACCCGTGGGGAGGGCGGGGAGATTTTGTAATAGGATGAGTTGGCACAATTGGTGTCCCACACAGCAAACACAGAAACAGCTCGGGGCACACTGATGGCCCAGTGACTGCACTGAAGGAAAAGCCGGGACCCAGCCAAGGACACCTGGGCCCTGAGGACTGGGCGCGCCGAGCTTCTGGGGAGCTGGGCAAACCCTCGCACCCCGTCTGTCCCATGGTATCTGCGCTCGCCCGAACGCCACTCATTACAGGCACCCGTGTATTCGGGTGTCACCACACAAGCGAAATTTTCGGATGTAACAAGCAGTGTTCGTGAGCAGGATGGACAAGATATCCCAAACTAAGTTCACTACTACAACTTTTCCAATTTCATACCAGCAAGCCCTCAGCTGTGCCCCACTTCAAGGGAACCAAGGAGCAGCCAGCCTCCTCCCAGCACTCGCACGCGCCCGGGCGGGCAGCGGGCCTTTCTGAGCCGAATTTGCGTAAGATGAGGGCGATCTCAAGAGGCCAGTGCCAGGTAGCAAGGCCCGCATGGGCCCTCAAAGCCGCGCCCGGGGTGTCGGGGTGGGCACTGGGGCAAGCGCCCGGAAGGCCAGGCGTGCTGGCTGCTTAAAGGAGGTGGCTCCTGCAACACTCACGCTAAATCACGCACGAACCACGCAGACGCCCCCCACGTGACTCACCAACCAGTGACGCCGCCGATTAGCAGCTGGGTGGCCACGCTGTACTTCTCGGCGGAGGGCCCCGACTCCTGCCCAAACAGTTTGCGCCACCACGGCTGCTTCTTTGCGAGCTCGGCCAGGTCCAGGGCCTCGAAATTTCCTACAAGAACGAAGACACCGAACAAGAAGTGTTACTTCCAGCAATAGTCGTCACGGTAGGCCTTGGCCGACTGAGATTTTAAGAGATAGTCGTGTTCAGACCCTCCGAATCACTCTACTTTAAGTCATAAATAACCTCTGAAATTCTGACTAGCAATTTCTGAAAATTAGGCTCAAATCAATACCTGCTAGAGAGAAACAGCCCTAACAACTTAGACTGAGAACTCCACTTTCCCTCTCCGATGTGAAAACAGCCAAGGACCGAGCAAAGCTGCTCGCAGATACTTCTTAAGGCGCCCTGAATGGAAGAGCCAGCCCCACTGGCCTCTCCTCTCTGGCCCGTCGGCCCAGCAGCCCGCAAGTGCCGGCACCCGTGGAGCGACAGCGAGAGGAGCGCTAAGCCAGCAATACAAATGTCCGTCCCAGTAAAGCCACTGCCGATTACAGCCCATCTCATAAGAAACGGAGGTTCAGCGGTCGAACGATTTGCCCCAAAGGAAAAAGAGTTTCTCTGTGGGAAGACGCCTCTCTGGAAACAAACCGCACTGAGAGAAATACGAAGTGTCAGCAGCTGCCCCTCACAGCCGTTTCCTGTCGGTCTCGCCCTAAATGACCGTCCCTCTGGCACACGGCCTTCACAGTCCTTCCTCACAGCGCCGAGGGGGCAGTCTAAATTCCCCACACCAGGAGGAAAAGCCTTATAATGGAAAAAGCAAGAAGTAAGGAAAACAGGAGCAGAACCAGAGTGATGGAGATGTTACCGCGAACAAACACCAAAGTTAAGGAAACTCTCAGGCTGCGCGAAGAGTCGCGGAAGAGCACGAGCACGAGCACGAGCCGGAAGGGCCTTTCAAAGAGGCGTCTTCAGGCTGAGAAGACACGTTGCTGATGAAAGCATGCAAACACTTTGGGTAACGCCCTTTACCGGGAGCGCGCGAGCTGGGGATACACGCGCACGAATACTCACTGTGGCGAGACACTGCAACGTGAAATGGAAATTACTGGAGAAATTAAATACACTTCTAAGTCATCAGAAGGTCAAGGAAGAGATCAGAGGGTTCGTTAGAAAACAGGAAGAGGGCTCTTTTTCAATCTGGTAAAGGGCATGTATGAAAATACACCGCTGACATCACACTGAGGCCAGGGAACAGCTGCTGCTGGGGCTCAGCGGGTGCAGACACGTCAACACGGCCTCCTGCTGGACACTGCAGGTGCCAGGCAGAGCAACAGAGACATAGTGCAGACCGGGAAGGAGATGATAAAACTACTTAGCAGCAGATTGGCCTGATGGTGTGTACAGCAATGCCAAGTAATCTACCAAAAACTACTGGAATAACTGAATTAGCGAGGCCACAGGATACAGGGCAACAGTACAGCACTGGCTGAATTTCTAAGCATTAGACACGAAGACGGGAAAACGATGCCACGTTCATGGCAGCATGGCACCGGCTAAGTGTGACGAAGTTGCGTCTCTGCACCGCACACAAAGGAAACTGAGGAGCAGAACGTGGAGACGGGGATGTCGGGAAAGATGCGCCCTTGCAGTTTGTTCTCTGCATATCAACACAGGCCCAAGGAAGCCCAGTGAAAGGGGACATTTTTATCCAGAAATGCCACACTGGTTCCCAAATTCAGAGTTGCAAAGGACTTATATGTAGTGTCCCAGTTATTATGGCTGTCTGACAAATCACCCCACAATTTCAAGGAGCCAGATGGCGGTCTAACATGGTCAGATGAGGCGGACTAGGACTGCAACAGGATGTACCGCCTCACCGCTCACCTCAAGGGAAGACTTACAAGTGGAGTTGGGAGTCATGACAACATTCCCACACGCAGGCGTCCTCTGTGTGGGGGGCACTGTGTGGTGGCTGTGTTTGAGGGCACGAGGGGTGGAGGGCAGCTGCAGGGCCATCTAAGACCTGGCTTCTGAAGCAACACAGAGTTGCTGCCACAGCACCCTGCTGGCAGTCACCAACTGCTACCCAGATCCAAGAGGAGGAAGACAGAGCAACTCAGCAAGCAGCATGAGTGTCTAAGTCATGCTGAGATCATCTAGGAAAGAGAGGTGCCACGAAAGTGCCCAAACAATGCTGGGGGGAAAGAAGAAAAGTTGGAGGATTTCACGACATCTTGTAAAGCCACAGAGCAACATGGGTAGTTGATGTCAAGGCTCACAAGGGTGTGCGTGATATAGAGTAGAAGAGCTGTGAGGCAGGAAGAGTCCAGAGCAGATGCAAACATACGGCCACTTGATTTGCAATAACTTGGTAGAAGGTAATTCAAGTGGAAAGTCCTCCCCAGAGTCCATGAGAGCTAGCAGGTGTTGGTAATCACCAGAAACAGGCAGAAGAGGAAACCCAAAGCAGAAAACAAAGAGAATGTCAATCTTTGCGTGACACTATACAGAAAATATAACTCGAGAATTGGAAGACTGCAAATGTGGATCCAAACCAGGCAGACGGAGGGCCGGTACCCTGGGTGCACACAGTTATGGCAAAGTGTTATTGCTGTGGGAGAACAGTGCAGAGCCCAAGGGGGGGCTCTCCCCTGGAGGAAGCAAGAATGAGTCTTGACTTTTGTTTGGATATAGTTTTCCCAAGCCCCTTAGCGTATTAGGGAACGCCAGTCAATAGGGGGGTGTAATGAGAGATCCCCAGTGCCACCGCGAAGTTGGGTAAGAGTCTCCAGGCATCAGCAGGTAACCGGGAGGACCAAGCGTGCGGGCGACCTACGACGACAGCACGGCAGCTGCGTCCACAAGCCGCACAGCACGTCCTGGCTCCTGCCCCTGCGTGGCCGGGTCCGGGGCAGCGGGCCCGAGGGCAATCGTTCCGCCCGCTTCGTGCTGCGGCGTGTAAGCAGCACGTCTAGTCAGGGGGCGGGGGGCGGCGCACACAATTTCCAGGGTGCAGCTGTCAGCGAATGACGTGCAGGGCGTGACCTCACCCAGGGCAGCGGGGGACAGGGGGGGCGCGGGGAGGGACCAGGCGGTCCTGGCGCCCCGAGGCCCGGCCGAGAAGCGGTCCCAAGGTAACCGACCGGGAGACGTGGCGGTGACGACGCCCCCGCGGGCCGGAGGGCGAGGGAACGTTCTGGCCGCTCGCCCCTGGCTCGTTCCCGGCCGCGGCGGGCGCCCAGGCAGCGGCTGACCTTGGCCGGCCCCCAAGAGGCCCGAGCACTCGGGGGCCCGCGCGGCCCGCTCCCGGGGACGCCCCTCCAGGCCCGAGACGCGCAGAGGCCCAGCCGGCGCTCAGGCAGCGGACTCCGCGGCGAGACGGCGGCGGCGGCGGCGGCGCGCGCCGGGCGGCTCTTACCTTGACTAGCCGCGGCCATCTCGGCGAGCTCGTCTCGCGATGACACCCGCAGCGGCTCCGCGCAGCTGGACGCCGAGTGGCGCAGCGTCGTTGCCGCGCCCTGGCTTCCGGCACGTGGGGCAGATGTTTCCATTCCGGCGGCGGCAGCGGAAGAGGGCGGGCCGGGCGCGCGCCACTCCCTCCCCACCCCCGCGCGCGGCCGCGTCACAAAGCTCACAAAGGCGTCACCCGCCTCCAGGCCCCGCCACCAGGCCCCGCCCCGCAGACGCGCCGAGCGGCGGGGGCGAGGTGCGCGTGCGCGGAAGATAGCCAGTGCTCGGAAGTGCGCACGCGCAGACAGCGTCCCCTAACCCCCTCCGCCCGGCTCGAAAGTGCGCGTCCGCATAAAGCCGCCCTGGCGCCCAGGTACGCCTGTGCGAAAAAACGCCCTGGCGCGCAGGCGCACTAGCGTGCCTGCGCCCACCTCCACGCGGCCCTTCCTTTCTGAACACCTGCTTAATGGTTAGTTTTCTAAGATAACCAAGGCGGGCCCATCGTCACTGTTCGCGTAAGCCTCCAACAGTCACTGGGCGCTCAACATCCCATTTAAAAGCACCTTCACTACCAAAAATCTTGCCATCACCCCCAACTCCTCCCAAATGCTGTAAATCAAATTCCTAAGCAGCCCCCCAAAAGGAGTCAACCCTGCCTTTCCTATCCCTCCACTGCCACCACCCTAGCCCAAGTTGCACTTACCCCCCTTCACAGGTCACGCTGTTCCCATCTTTGTCCCCCTAACAAACATCTGTTCTCTACTTGGGGCTGCAAAAATTGCTCTAACACCAAGATCCCCACCCTTCTATACTGAGCCCCCCAGCATGGCCCCCTTTGTCCACTGCTTACAGCCCAAGTTCCTTTGCTGAAATGGAACCTTAGCTTAGAATCTTTCCATGGGCTCCCTCGTGCAACACTGCAGCCCTGCCACCCTTCCCTTCCCAGGCCTGCTTCCTTTTTTCAGCCCAGCATTTGCTTCACCTTCTGCATTAGGTAAACTGCCGGGGTGTCACAGCATTGCTTCTGTCTCTCAGTGGCTGTGCTATGCCCTTTCATAACCATTTTACCACTCCATGCCTCACACTAGAGCTCTGTCCACTGTGCAATCTCATTCAGGAACACAACCAATGACCGGAGTGAAGCGCCTGGGGTGCCGTTGCTGTTGTCCACCTGTAACAGGGTATTCTAAAAAGGGGAGCGGCCATGTTCCCAGTCCCAGATACTGATGGGCAGAGCTCAGCGACCAGGGAAAACTAAAAAGGACTTGGAAAGGGAGCCAAGGAAGACAGGAAGAAGACCTGAAGTAGGCCCGTAGAGCAAAGACATGTGAAGAAGAAGCTGCATTTGCCTCTCGGACTTGGACTTGCACCAGGGACTTGAGGGACATGGAAGGAGACATTTCGAAGACCCAGAGACGTGGGGAGGTTTACCATGGTAGCCTTTATCTGAACTAGGGTTTGATTTTGCTCCTTTCTTTCCGGCCTCACTGGAAGGTGCTTCAGACATGCGGCAGGCTTTCAGGCCTCAGCAGTCTGGCTTTGGGCCAAACCTGTTGGGCTGGGCGTTCACCCAAAGTCGGCAGCTTTGGCTGCTTGATTTGGATACCATCTTCTTTCTCTTCTTTCTATTGCACATAATTATTGCACACCGATGGTATTAAAGTTCTTTCATATTGAGGCCTTACACATTTATCCCGTGATGCAGTGGATGGCAGAAGCCATTTAGAGCAGACAGGTTTGGGGCTATCGGGGTGCCCCTAGTCTGCCCGCTAATACCGCCACGGACGCTGACTCCCACAAGGCAGGAACTGGTTTTATTCATGTCTATGACATGCACGTGAAGCCGGGGCTCAGAAGCGCTCAGGTGCTAGGTGGCACTGCAGGCTGCCCAAGCCCCCACGTTCCCTTTGCCACCCATAAAGTGAAGGTAAGAACAGCGCTTCCTTGCAAACTACTCGGAATAGTTGCTGGCATAGAGCCCACGCCGGCTACAGCCTCTGCATCCTGGTGGCAGACAGAGAAGGTCTCAGCCACTTTTTGCCAAAACAGCTTCTTCTTGCTTGTTGCCCAGCTGGACAACAATCACTGATCGTCCCCAAACACATTCTTATCGGTGCAAAAGTGGCCTCTGGGTATCGTGTTGGGAACATCCAGCGCCGTGAAGGGACACTGGGGCCAGACACAGTATGGAAAGTAGAGAAGGCGGGTTTGTTGAATTACTGTGGTGAGGCAGGGACGAGGTGTTTGGCCAGTGAAAGCAAAGCTTGACTCTTGCACTCTGAGTTTGTAGGTGATGTATCCGATTTCGGCCGCGCATCTGCTGAACGGGCAGGCCCAGAGCCCCGCATCCCCCCACGGCTGCAGGTGGCCTTTCTGGCCCTGTTTCAGTAACAATCCTTGGTTCCTGTCAGAGCCGAGGTCTGAGGTGCCGGTTCCCATGGTAACCCTCTCCCCGCCCCATCTGTTTAAAACCTCCCATCCTTGTCTGCTAGGTGGGGAAGACACTGAGCTTTTAACCCTACAAACCTCAACCCTTGGTATTATCATTTCTTGTAGAAACCCAGTCAGTTTTCTTCTTCTGATTAACTCCCCACTTTGAGGCCCCGGGAAAGCCTTCACCCCCAATACACCCTCTGAGCTGATGTCGGCGGATATACCCTATACCTGTCCAAATGGCAACAACTTAAAGAGCATCAGGTAATCATGCAAAATAAATAAGGACAGAGGAGGGGAAGGTGGCAGAAAGGCGGAACCCTTGAGTCATCACTCCCTCAGGGTAAGCACCCAGAGGGGGCAGCCATGTCTGGAATGAAGGGTCTCAGCAAGGACAGGCCAGAAACCGTGGGAAAAGGAAGGAGACACAGAAGCAGTAAGTCAGGACGGTGCCCCAACAGTCCCTCAGGCGCTCCCAGCTGCCTCGGCAATGAGGGCGCTGCCTGTTCTGCAGCTCAGCAAGGGACAGCAGGTGGCCAGGGGCTGGGCCTGGCAGTGGAGAGAGCGACACAGCCATCCCGGCGTGGACCCCACGGGGCCTCAGTCTGCACTTACTGGGTGGCCGCAGGAGGCCACAGCGGGCTCGTTCAGGGCCACCAAGTGAGGTGAAGGGGCACTTAGCTGCAGCCCCCACTTCCCTGTCCTGTGTTTCTGGAAAACAACTGCATTTCAGAGCAGAGCGACTCAGCCCCTAGGCCTTACCTCACACTGGACACCGCCACTGTAAACCTCCATGTCCCTAACCCGTCGGGGGTCTGGTGTTGTGATAAACAAAACTGACCAGATCTCATCACTGTACCTGTGAATTCCTGCCCCTTTCATAAACACAAGTGGTCACATCCGTTCAGGGCCCCATCTTGAGCCTCTGCCTCCTTGAACTAGGCCCCAAGGGGAGTCTCCCCTGGACCTGCCCGCATGCCTGGGTGCACCTTCAGCCTTAGTGACGCTTCTTTCTGCCAGATCGGGGAGTGAGAAACTCTAGGGAACTGCCACAGCTGGGCCTGACCCCGAAGGGCTTCCTGGGTGCTGCTGGGGAGAGTGGGATGGCAGGAATGGCACCCGCCTCCCCACAACCTGCTCTCTTAGGCGCACCTTGAAACTGAAGAAGGTCTAATACAGCAAAGTGGCAAACACGACAGACGACTCGAGACCTCAGGGAACCTGCGGCCGCGAGGAGGAAACAGCTCTGGGGCCGCAGTGCACGGAAGACCTTGTGCCCCATCAGCGTCGCTACAGTGAAGGCAAAGACATGGACGCAAGTGCAGGGAGACGTGAACGGCTTGAGAGATGCCATGGAAGGGCACTCATTACACCATGAACATGTCAGCAAGAAAACACGAAGCTGCGGGGCGCCAAATGACCGGTGGAGGAGCTAGAATTCTGCAGAAAACTCTGGAAGCCAGGGAGCCCCAGTGGAGGAACAATGAGCTGCTGGTCATGGGGATGTGAGCACGCATGCGCACCCTGGCGGCCGACCAGCCTGAAGCAGGAAAGAAGGCGCAGCGCCGAGGGGAGAGAGTGGGAGATCTGGGGTGGAGGTGGGGATACAGATGATGAGCACGGTCGTTAAGCAGACATAGGAAAGGGAAGGCCCTGACCAGGGCTCCTGAGGCCAGAACAGACAACAGTTCCACAAAGGAGTGGATCCCCTCTCCAGAAGGGCCCCCCACCAGCACACTGCCCACCTGCTGTGCCCGCGTCTCCTCCTTCCCTTTTCCTAATAAACCTGCTCTTTTAAAATGGGACCTGCACGCGCCTGCGTCTGTGCAGTGCCTTCCTCTCCTGGTGGGCGCGCCTTTGGGTGCAAGTGCCCGTTTGTGCAGCTTTGCGCCTGTCGCTCCCGGAGCAGATACAGTGATGCAAACCTGCTGTGCCTCCATAAACTGGAAAAAAATACCTTTTTTATGCATACAAGAGCTGGGGTGTAGGCCAGAGGTGCAGGGGGGTGAGAGACAGAGTAGGGAGCAGAGCAGGCAGATCCACTGAGATCTATTACTGAGGGGAGCAGCAGGGAGACCGGAGAGGTCTGCAGCACCCTGTGGGCTGCTCCCTGGCTGGGGATCCAACTCAGGCCGCAGTGGCTGGCGAGAGTTTGATGGAGCTGAGATGTAACCTCTGCGCCCCCAAGGAGGCCCTGAAAAAATAATTTAAAGAACTGTATTATTGGGGGGGGGTGTCCCTGAGTACCTGGCACTGACCCACGCACCCGGAGAAGGCGAGGCTGAGTGGAGACGAAGGGACAGATTGGGGCCAGCAGTTGGGGCACGAAGACACAGGGGAACAGGGCGACCGCGAGGCGGAGGTTACTGCAGCTCCTGCTGGTGGCTCCAGCGTCCTGGACAACCTCTGTGGCGGCCGCTCCCCAGGGCAGGGCGTGGAGTCAGTGGGCAGCACCGTCAGGCTGCCCCTCGCGTGGCCACCCCTCCCTCTGCCTTTCCTGGAGGGCCCACCAAGTGGTCTCTGGCCAAGCCCAGTGCTCGCAGAGATGAATGGGTTAAGCTTCAGTGCAGCCTCCCCTTCCTGCCACTGCCCCAAAGGAAGCTGGGTGACCTTGCCAGCTCTGTGTGGCCACCTCTGAGCTCTTCACTACACCACTGAATGCTGACTGTTTCCTCCTGGGAACTGAAGATATTTTCTAGAAGATATTTTCCTTTTGCGCCTTTTCCTGCAGGGACAGCCATGCACGCGGCGCTCTGCGCCTGCCTCTTCCTGGGCCTCCTGCCCGGTGCCCGGGGCGCCACCCGGAGGTACTACCTGGGCGCGGTGGGCCTGTCCTGGGACTACACGCGAGGCGACCTGCAGGGCAGGCTGCACGGGGACACCAGGTAAGGCTGGGGCGCGGGGCGCAGCTGGGCTGTGTGCTCCGACCCCCGGGAGGTGCTCGGCGGGCCCTAGACACCCTCCCCGTGGCAGTCCGGCGTTTGCTTCATGGCTTTTCTTTGTCGGTTGTCGCTCTGGAAACGAGAAGGGGCGCGGGGCCGAGCCCAGTGCTGAGCTGTCGACGTCCCTGCGAGCACGCACGCCACCTGCCCCGCGTGCGTGCATGTGGGGGTTGGTTTTCCCACCTGTGCGCCTCGGCGTGCCTCCAGAAGCGTCTCGCCTGGCCCCGGCTCCTGGTGTTTGCGAGAGTTGTGTTAAAGACTCTTTTCACTATGATTTATGGTCACCGATTTATTCAGATGCCCCCCCCGCCCCCCCGCTTCAGTCCATTTTGCTTTTGTTTTCTGGCCACCCAGCCTGCAGACGTGTCGGTCGGGTCACACACGTCACGCGATGACCCTGTACTCACGGGTGTCTGCAGCAGGTCGCCTCCCCTCCAGCTCCTGGGCTGTGGCTGGACCTCTCCTCTGTTCTCTAAACACAGGATTTCCAGAAGTGTTGTGTTGGACGCTTCCTTCTTCTTCCTAATTTCCTTTTGCCTCCTTGGCTCCATCTAGTTCTCGCTTACTGAGCTGAATGCAGAAATAATTTTGTAACTTTTTTACGGTCCCTTTTGTTCTTTTTTTAAAAAAACTTATTCTATTTCTGCATGCAAGAGCTGGGGTGCAGGCCAGAGGTGTGGGGGGTGAGAGGACTCTCCAGAGACAGAGTGGGGAGCAGAACAGGCAGACGGACTGAAATCCACTGCTGAGGGGAGCCGCAGGGAGACAGGAGAATCTGCTGCGCCCTGTGGGCAGCTCCCTGGCCGGGGATCAAAGTGCTGCAATGGCTGAAGACAGCTTCATGGTGCTGAGACTAATCCCTGCACCACCAGGGAGGCCCCTCCTTTTTGTTCTTTCTGCATTCGCCCCCCCCCAGGATGAGCTCCATGCTCACGCACACTCACACACACACACACACACGTACAAATGAAGGTTTTCTCATCTATAAATGTACATCCAAGAGGGCAGGTGTATTCTAAAGCGGGAGCGGGGAGGGCGGACGCCAGCCCAGCCCCCAGCACGCTGAGAGCGGCCCTGGCAGGGTGGGCCGGAGGAGAGAGACAGCTGCCCAGTCAGAGGCGGGCCTTCGGGAGGGTGGAGCCACCTCTCCCGCTGGGCAGAGGCCCTAGGCTGGCTGAGAGACTCGCCCGCCTGGGCCCAGGCGGTGGAAGGGCTGCCAAGGAAGGCTTTCTGGCCGTCGTTTGTTTCCTCGCTCACTGACATCTAGCAGCTTCTTCCCAGGGCAAGTGGTTTCCATTCACTCTCCTCTGCACACGCGTCCTTTGCCTTAAAGCCTCGGTGTCCAGGAACCTTGGGGGGTGCCCCGCATGGCGCCATGCTTGTTTCTAACATGAGGTGCACATAGGTGCCCTTGTCCTCCTTCAATCTCTTTCTCGTTCCTGTTGATCTTCCTTTAAAGATATGAAATAAGAATGTTTATATGGAAATCTTTGCATATCGTAACACGCATTCAAATAGAAGCCATCACCGTTCGCACTCCCTGTGACCGAGGGCTCCCGATTTCTAGGAGGTACTCATTTGCCACAAAAACATTACTTTTTATTGAGATAAATTGACAGCATTGTATTAGTTTCAGATGCACAGCAATATTCTGAATAGGACGCTTACACGGCAAGGTGATCACCGCGGCACAGCCGAGTACCTGTGGTAGCACAGAATCCTGCGCTGGTTTCTCATCACAGGAGAGTTTTAAGACTCAGTTTCAAACCAAAGCCTATAGATGGGATATGCTGTTTTCTTTTCTTCCCCACCACCAGCCCTTACCCCCTGACCCTTCCTCCTCTCCCCCGACCCCCACAAGCTCACTTCATTCACTAGCTGTTATGAGACCTTCGCTCTGTTGAATCATCTGCTGAGTCAATGTCTAATATTTGTCTTTGTTGTTGTGACTTGCCTTACTGTGCACCATTCCCCTGAAATCGCTCCACTTGTTGCAAACGGCAGCGTTTCCTCTTCCCTTGCGGCTGAGGAGAGTCCCACCGCCGGCTGTCCCACCTCCTCTTAGCCCAACACATGTTCGGCGTGGGGCCTGCTGCCAGGCCCTGCTCACGCACATCGTGCCGCAGGAAACACGTCGGTGCAGGTCTGTGTTGGTGGCTTCAGGCTCTGGCTAGATGTCCAAGACTGGGATCACGGGTCCTGTGCTACTGCCATCTTTAGTTTTTAAGGTTAACCCAGATGGCCTTCCAGAATGTCTACACCAGTTTATACTCCACTAGCAGAGCAGGAGCGCTCCTCCGTACCCTCTGCCACCTGCATGGTCACAGGTGGGCAGGCGAGTGCTCAACAGGATGTCTTGTTAATCTACTTAAATTTCCTACCACGGTGTAAAAGCTTTTTAACTTGAGGTCATCCCAACTGTTTGTTTTTGCTTTTACTTCCCTTGCCATAGGATCGAGTCTCCATAAGCATCTATCACTGGTGCCATAGAACGAGTCATTAACTTTTCTTTTATATCTTTTATTGTTGGAGATTTTAAATCTAAATCTTGAATCCACTGGGAATTTATTCTTGTGCATGAAATTAGAGACAGTGATCCCACCTCATTCTTTTTTACATGTGGCTGTCCAGTTTTCCCAGCATTATTTATTCAGTAGCTTCTCTTTTCCCATTACATGATTGTGGCTCCTTTATCATGAATTAGTATTGCTACATACATGGATTTACTTCTGGATTTTCAATTTTGTTCCACTGACCCATATATCTACTTTTCTACCAGTATCATATTGGTTTTTTGTTTGTTTTTTTTTTAAATAGAGGCATGTTTTATTTATTTATTTATTTGTTTGTTTGTTTGTTTGTTTTGTTTTGTTTATACAAGCACGGGGTACAGTCAGAAGCGCGGGAGGGTGAGAGAATTCACCAGAGCCAGAGCGGGGAGCAGAGCAGGCAGAAGGACCGAAGGACACTGCTGAGGGGAGCAGCGGGCGGCAGGAGAGGTCTGCACGCCATGTGGGACCCTCCTCCAGTGGCCGGGGAGCAGCCGGGGATGGAACTGGCGCTGCAGAGGCCGCGGGCAGCTTTGCAACCCAGCGCTCAACTGCTGCGCCACTGGGGAGGCCCCCAGTATCATATTGTTTTAATAACTGTTGCTTTATAGCGTAGTTCAAAGTCAGGTAATGTGATGCCTCTGTTACTCTCCTTTTTTCTCAGAATTGTCTTTGCTATTCAAGATCTTTTATAGTTTCATATAAATTTCACTATTTTTGTTCAATTTATTTGAAGAATATCATGAGTAGTTTGATGGAAATTGTGTTAAATTAATATATTGCTTTAGGTAGAACAGTCATTTTGATTATATTGAAATATAGCACGGGCTATATTTCTGTCTCTTTAGATAGCTATCCAAGTCCTTTAATAACATCTTGTAGTTCTCATTGTGTAGATCCTTCACCTTCTTGGTTAAGTTGATTCCAAGGCTTTTCATTCTTTTTGAAGTGATAGTGAATGGATTTATTTTCTTAAGTTTTTGTTGTTCTCATTCATTTTTTATATATTAAAAAGCTGCAGATTCTTTTATGTTGATTTTGTCACCTGGCACTTTGCTACATTCATCTCGTTTCTAGTAGCTTTTGGGTGGAGTCCTTAGGATTTTCTATATATAATATCATGTCTTCTGCAACTGGTGATAGTTTCTCTTCTTCTTTTCCAACTTGGGTTCCCTCTATTTCCTGTTGTTGTTGTCTGATTGCTGTAGCTAAAATCTCTGACACTAAGTTAAACAGAAGTGGTGACAGTGGACACCCTTGCCTTGTTCTTGATCTTAAAGGGAAAGTTTTCAGTTTTTCACCATTAAGTATTATATTGGCTGTTGCTTTGTAAAGATGGTGTTTATTATAGTGAGGTAGGTTCCTTCTATTCCCACCTGGTTTGGAGTTTTTATCATAAATGGTGCTGAATCTTACCAAATGCTTTCTCTGCATCTATCAATATTACCATATGATTTTTATCTTTACTTTTGTTGATACAATATAATACTTTCATTGATTTACATTTATTAAACCATCCTTGCTCCTCTGGGATAAATTACACTTGATCATGGTGTAGAATCTTTTTGACATGCTGTTGAATTTGACGTGTTGGTACTTTGTTGGAAGATTTTTGTGTCGATGTCCATCAGGGATATTGGTCTGTAATTTTCATTTCTTGTGTTGTCTCTCTCTGGTTTTCTATTAAAGTAACATTGGCATTATAAAATGTATTAGGGAGTTTTCCCTCTTCTTGGATTTTTATAAATAATTTGAGCAAGATGGGTATAGGTTCTTCTTTAAAGGTTTGATAGAAATTCATTTGTAAAGCTTTCTGGCCCTGGGCTTTTGTTTTGGGGGAGATTTTTTTTTTCCTGCTTCAGTTTCCGTGCTTGTGATTAGTTTTTTTTAACTCTTCTGTTCCTTCCTGGCTTAGTCTTGGTAAATTATTTTGATCTAGAAATTGGTGGATTTCTTCAAGATTGTAGAATTTATTGGTGTATAATTATTCATAATAATCTTGTATTTCCATGCTGTCTGTGGTAATTTTTCCTGTTTCATTTCTGATTCTTTTTATTAATGTTTTCTCTCTTATTTGTTAGCCTAGTACTGGTTTATCTATTTTGTTTGACTATTTGTAGAAAAGAACCAACTCTTTGTTTCATTGATTTCTTTGTATCACCTTTTTGATTTTTACTTCATTTATTTCTGCTGTTACTTTCATTATTTCCTTCCTTATGCTGACTTTAGGTCTTGTTTATTCCTCTTTTTCAAGTTGCTCTAAGTGTAGTATTAGATTGTTTATTTGTAATTATTCTTTTTTTTTAAAGATTTATTTTTATTTATGCATATAAGAACTGGGGTCTAGGCAAGAAGTGCGGGGTGGGGCGGGGGCAGGTAGGGGGGTGGGGTGAGAGGATTCACCAGAGACAGAGTGGGGAGCAGAACAGGCAGATCCACTGAAATCCACTGCTGAGGGGAGCAGCGGGTGAGACAAGAGAGGTCTGCTTGTGGGTCAGCCACCTGGCAGGGAATTGAACTCAGACCGCAGTGGCTGGCGATAGCTTGATAGCACTGAGACTTTAACCCCTGCTCCGCCAGGGAAGCCCCTATTCTTGTTTCTTAATGTGAACCTGTTCTACAATTATCTTCCCACTTAAGACTGCTTTTGCTGCATCCCACACATTCTGGTAACTGGTATCCTTGTTTTTGTTAGTCTCAGGTATTATTGATTCCGCAATATTAATGACCCTTAACTAGTGGTCTGTATGATCATTAGCCAGGTATCCAATGGAACAATTAGGCAGTTATCCATCAATGTTGGATATTAATAATTATAATTGAAATAACTAATTAATATATTGTGCCTTATGTTGTAGTTTCCCGGTAGCATGCAGCCTGAGGCATAGTGAATAATGGTCTGAGTGTAAGATTGAATGGAGGAAATGATTCATTTGTTATCCAGCTTTTTTCTTGTAGAAGTAGTCATGTGTTTACCAGGCAAAGGTTGATAGCATTTTTATTTTGATGATGCAGTCTTATGGTCTAGATTATTTTGATACTGATTAACAGGATAAGCTGACTCTGGACATATCCTGACAACCTCTGCCAAGGTTTGAAATAAACATCTGGGAAATTCAGTTTTCTATTATCTATTCCTGCAGCTGCTCAACTTCCAGTAAGGGTCAGGGAATATAACAGGTTTACTGATTGATTACAGATAAAATGTGAAAGAACAGTTCATGTCAAGGACATTGTTGCCAAACAAATTTGGCAAGATGTGTATGTCAAATCCCAAGGGAAATCCACAAACAAAACCCCCCACAACAGTCAGTAAAACCCATGAGCCCTGGAACATTTTGTCACTTACTGTGCAGATTACCCTGAAGCTGAGACAGGCAAATAAATCATGTCTGTGCTGCAGCACAAAGCAGTCTCTCTACTGGGGCTGGTGTCGAGGCGCCTCTGAAAGAGATGCATACAGCAGGTGGTGCTGATGCCCTTGGGAGTGTCTGCATTGTCCCTTCGACCAGGGGCCCACTCTGATCCTCAGCCCTCTTGATTTGTGCTTCTATGCCTTCTGTTTGTCCGTCTTGTTTCTCGGGCTTCTGGTGTTTCTGTCTTCCCACAGAGGGAGGAAAAAAATGTGTTTCTGGGCACCCTTGGTCCAATGAGGCCTAAGAAACAGCTGTTGCACATCTAGTTCTATGTCTTTTAAAACCTCCTTTTCTAGGAATACTACCAAATATGTTCTACGAAGCCAACATGACACTAATACCAAAACCAAAGACAGCACAAAAAAAGAAAATTACAGGCCAATCTCCTTAATGCACACTGATGCAAAAATCCTCAACAAAATCCTTGCCAACAGAATACAACAATGCATCAAAGGGATAATACACCACGATCAAGTGGGATTCATCCCAGGGGCACAAGGATGGTTCAACATACGAAAATTGATCAGTGTAATCCAACACATCAACAAAAAGAAAAATAAAAACCATATGATCATATCAATAGATGCTGAGAAAGCATTTGACAAAGTCCAACATCCATTTATGATGAAGGCTCTTGAAATTCTCGAGATAGAAGGAACATACCTTAACATGATAAAAGCCATATACGACAAACCCACCGCCAATATTATTTTCAATGGCGAAAAGCTGAAGGCCTTTCCTTTAAGATCAGGAACAAGACAAGGATGTCCTCTCTCACCACTGCTCTTCACTATAATACTGGAGGTCCTAGCCAGGGCAATAAGACAAGAGAAAGACATCCAAGGAATCCAAATAGGGAAAGAAGAAGTCAAACTATCACTATTTGCAGATGATATGATAATATACATAGAGAACCCTGAAAACTCCACAGAAAAACTACTCGAAATAATCAACCAGTTCAGTAAAGTAGCAGGATGCAAAATCAACACCCAAAAATCAGTAGACTTCCTATACACAATCAATCTGAAGAAGAAGGAATCAAGAAAACCATCCCTTTTATAATTGAAACAAAAAAATCAAATACTTGGTAATAAACCTAACAAAAGAGGTGAAAGACCTATACAAAGACAATTATAAAACACTGTTAAAAGAAATAGAAGAAGACACAAAGAAATGGAAAGACATCCCCTGCTCATGGATTGGAAGAATTAACATTATCAAAATGTCCATCCTACCAAAAGCAATATACAGATTCAGTGCTATTCCAATAAAAATCTCAATGACATTCTTCAAAGAAATAGAACAAATACAGATGAAATTCATATGGAACCACAAAAAAACACAAATAGCCAAAGCCTTACTGATGAAAACAAAGGAGAAAGGAGGTATCACACTTCCAAACTGCAATTATTATGGCTACAAAGCCATAATAATTAAAACAGTTTGGTATTGGAACAAAAACAGACACACAGACAAATGGAACCGAATAGAGAGCCCAGAAATAAAACCACACTTATATGGACAACTGATCTTTGACAAAGGAGCAAAGAACACGCAATGGAACATGGACAGTTTGTTCAATAAATGGTGCTGGGAAAACTGGACCCCCACATGCAAAAAAATGAAAGTAGAACACTACCTCTCACTGTGCACGAAAATCAACTCAAAATGGGTAAGAGAACTGGACATAAGACCTGAAACCATAAAATATGTACAAGAAAATATAGGTAAAACACTACAAGGCATACATCGCAATAACATATTTAAAGACTCATCACTCAAAGCAAAGAAAGTCAAGGAAAAGATAAACACCTGGGATTACATCAAACTGAAAAGCTTCTGCACAGCAAGAGACATTAAGCAAAACAGAGACACCCCAATGATTGGGAAAAAAATCTTTGCACTCCATGCAACTGATAAGGGACTGATCACAAAGATATACAAAGAACTCACATGACTCAACAAACAAAAACAAAATAAACAATCCAGTCAAGAAATGGGCAGAAGGGCCTCCCCGGTGGTGCAGCAGTTGAATGCTGGGTTGCAAATATGCCCGCGGCCTCTGCAGCGCCGGTTCGATCCCCGGCTGCTCCCCGGCCACCAGAGGAGGGTCCCACATGGCGCGCAGACCTCTCCTGCCGCCCGCTGCTCCCCTCAGCAGTGTACTTCGGTCCTTCTGCCTGCTCTGCTCCCCGCTCTGGCTCCGGTGAGTTCTCGCACCCTCCCGCGTTTCTGACTGTACCCAGTGCTTGTATAAATAAATGAATAAAAATAAATAAATCTTTGAAAAAAAAATGGGCAGAAGAACTTAAAAGACATTTCTCCAAAGAGGAAATGCAAACGGCCAACAGGCAGATGAAAAAATGTTCAACATCCCTTATAATCAGGGAAATGCAAATCAAAACCACATTGAGCGCCTCCCCTGGTGGCGCAGTGGTTGAGCGCTGGGCTGCAAAGCTGAATGCAGCCTCTCCAGTGCCAGTTCGATCCCCGGCTGCCAGCAAGGGTCCCACTTGGCATGCTGGACCTCTCCTGCTGCGCCCGCTGCTCCCCTCAGCATTGTGTTTCGTCAGTTCTGCCTGTTCTCTTCCCCGCTCTGGCTCTGGTGGATTCTCTCACCCTCCCGCGCTTCTGACTGTGCCCAGGGCTTGCATAAATAAATAAATAAGTAAATTTTTTTTTAAAAAAACACATTGAGATACCACCTTACACCAGTGAGAATGGCACTTATCAAAAAAACAAGCAATGACAATGTTGGCGAGGATGTGGTGAAAAAGGAACCCTCCTGCACTGCTGGGGGGAGGGCAAACTGGTCCAACCACCGTGGAGAGCTGGCTGGAGGTTCCTCAGTCTACTAAAAATGGAGCTATCATACGACCTGGCAATTCCAGGCCTAGGGATCTACCCAAGGACAAAAACACATTGATTCAAAAGACCACCTGTACCCCTATGTTTACTGCAGCACTATTTCCAATAGGTAAAACCTGGAAACAACCCAAATGCCCAAAAATAGGTGACTGGGTCAGGAAGATGTGGCATATATACACAATGGAATATTAGTCAACAATCAAAAAAAGATAAACTCATGCCATTCGCAGCAACGTGGATGGAGCTAGAAGGAATGATGCTCAGTGAAATAAGCCAGAAGGAAAAAGAAAAATATCGGATGGTCTCACTCATAGCAGGAATACAGGGGAACCAAATAAGACATCAGTGTAAAAAATACTAACAGCTCAAAAGACAGCAAAGCAAAAACAGACAATGATAAACCAGAGACATCCTGCAGGGGCGGAGGAGGGAGAGGAGGGAGAGGGAGCGGAGGGAGGGAGGGAGGGGCGCAGGGGACTGAGGTGAGGGTGCCCGGGTGCCCTGGGGAAGGAGATTCTATGGGGACGACACCTGAGGGGGTGGGGGGAAGCAGATATTGTTTAAAAATGAACAACGATGTAAAAAAAAGAGAAAAGAAAACCTCCTTTTCTAAAAAAAAGACAAAACTTGCAGGCAAAGCATAGATTGGAGACAGACCGCAGGGGAGGGGTGGGGGGGACAGTTCAGGGGTGGGGGGACCTTCATGGACACAGGCTCTAGCAGGTCTCCACCAGCACAGTCTTCACCAGAAGGTCATTTTGTCCTGCAGCCACAGGAAGGGATATATCTGAGTACATGCTGGCCACACGGTAACAGCCTGTACTTGGTGACAGTCACAGATGACGCTCAAGGAGCCTGTAGCTTTGCACAGTCTTGTTTGGCTCATGTATGAGATTTTCGGGTGGATCTTTTGCCATCACCCTCGTGTGCCAGAAGGGACAAGGGCAGCCACCCCACCGTGAGGCCTGGGCATGGCCATCTACAGCAGGGACTCACGCACAGCCGGCTCCAGCTCCTTGTTACCAATAGAGGCGGCGGGATGGGTACGTTTCTTCAGGCTGCTTTTCAGAGTCAGTTCAGAGAAGGGTCCAGCAGAAGGAATGCCTTCCACTTTCTCCATGCAGGTCTGCTCCTGCAGCGCCAGGGCCTTCTCCCGGCAGCTCCGTGCTCGCCTACAAGAAGACTGTGTTTGTGGAGTTCACGGATCACCTGTTCAGCAGAGCCAAGCCCAGGCCTCCCTGGATGGGTAATGGACACTGCTGGCTGCTTGTCTGGTTCCCAGCGGGGCCTCCCCGCCCTGGGGCTGCTGCTGGCTGCTGGCCGCCCTCGCCCTCACCGTGCCCCTGGGGGCTGCACGGCTTTTTGCTGGGTTTGCCTTTTCTGCTGCTCCTCTGGGTGTTACACTCCCTGGGTTTTCGATCTGGTTCATCCTGCTCTCTCTGTCCATCTACTTCCCAGCTGATCCCATCCAGTCTCGTAACCTAAAATACCATGTATGCGCCAGTCACACCCACGTCTATGCAGTCAGCTCAGCAGGCTCAGGTGTCAAAGGAGCAGGCCGTGAGCCGTTGACAGGAGCGATTTCCTGCCTCGGAGCCATCACTGAGCTTTCTTTGTGAGAAGCCTCCCCAGAGCACGCAGAAGCACTCGCTTGGGTCGCGGTTCCACAGTTCTGAGCCCTCCTGTCAAGCCTAGTGAGGGAGGCCAGAAGTTCCGGGGACGAGAGTTGTCTCGAAAGACCCCAGAGAGGGCTTCCCGCCAGGGCTAGGTGACCCCAGCAGAGACGGTCTGCCAGCAGCAGAAACAGAGGCGAGCTCTGGAGACAGCAAGGTGGGCTGCAGTGTCCCGGTATTGGTACCGAGAGTGTCCAAAGAGCTCGTAAGTAAGGGCCCCAGGAAAGGAAGAAGTCACGTGAGCACACCCCCCCCCCACCCCCGCGTTGTCAGAGGCCCGGGACGGAAGGACCTAGATTGCAGGGACGTCAAAAGTTCGACGTTCGACTGGACAGGAGTCAGTAGGGTCGAGAAATGGCAGTTCCTTCACGGAGGTTGCTGGAAAGATCTGAGGTTCTTCAAAGGGCAAGAAAAGGAAATTGCACACAAACGAGGAGAAATGAAGCCATTTCTAGTTCATTCAATAAACCCCTGTCCACACCTGATGCGCGCTCGCGCGCTCTCTCTCTCTCTCTCTCTCTCTCTCTCTCTCTCTCTCTCAGCCTTCATTTTCTTTTCAATTCCCCAAGTCGTGGCCCGAGTCCGAGTCCTGAGTCCTCTCTACTTATCTTCTACCCGCAACGTCCAGCCCATCGCCACGTCTGTTGGCTCTTCCTCGGAGGCAGGCCGCGAGTCTGCGGCTTCTTGCAAGTTCCCAACCCACCCAAGCGGCCGTAGCTGCACAGGTCCCGCGTGTGATGCTCCGGGCGGCCGCTGCGGCCTGGCTGTGCACGACCCGCTGGCCCATCCCCCTGCACCTGAGCGTGGGGGAGCCCCACGCCGTGCGCCGTCGTCCTCTGCTTGCCGGTCCTAGCCGATCTGCGCAGCTCTTGCTTCCTTCTCATTACTCACGTCTCTGCTCCAGTGCTGCCTCCTGCCTCGTCATCTCTAGCGCAGCGCCATCTTCTACGGCATTCACAGCAACCCGAGGTCTTGCTGTTTGCCTTCGTGTCCCATGTCCGTGAATCCGCTCCCACCATCCTGCAGCTCAGGGCCCAGGGCAGTTCCTTGGCAACACTACGGGCTTAGCTATTCAATGAGTGAATGCGTTGCATGAACTGCCAGAAACCTGTCCCTTTGGGGGACACCCCGCTCCCGCAGGTCTGCTGGGTCCAACCATCCGGGCTGAGGTTTCTGACACAGTGGTCGTCACACTTAAGAACATGGCTTCTCACCCTGTCAGTTTGCACGCTGTGGGGCTGTCCTACTGGAAAGCTTCTGAAGGTGAGTCAAACACCCTCCTGTTGTTCTCTCGTCCTGGAGACGGCAGGGCACACTGTGCATGCAGGGGCCCAGCGCTGTGTCTGCAGTCACATCGCTCCTCTTCTCCACAACTTACCCAGGGATAATAATAGTAACAGTAACGACTGGCATGTGTTCAGCATGCGGTCATAAGCTTGTGTAACTGGAAAGCTCCACGCAGTCAGTCGGGCCCGACTGGACCCAAGGAATCCAGTGATGCCCCCACCCTCTAACTGAACACCATAGCTGTCCCCAGCACGACTAGAACGTGAACATCTCAAGACGGAGGCAGTGTCCGTTTTTTTATTTTGAATCCTAGCGAGTGATCTGGCCCCTAGCTGGTAGTCAATGCTCAGCCAGAAGTGGGATCCAGTAGGCAGCAGTTACCCTACAAGTAGACGTACCCTCATGCCCCCGCCCCCAGGAGTTGCTTCTTCAAGTGCAACCTGCCACAGTGGTTGGCGAGCAGCTGATCCAAGAATCCAGCCTCCCTGGTGACAGTTGAATGGACCAGAGGCGGTTGCCCTACCTGAGCCAGGTCTAGGAAAGGAATTCCTTCCTACAGGGTTAAGCATGTGAGAAAGGCCCCACTCTAACCACGTCAGCCTGCAGTTTGGGGACGAGAGCCACGTATGGCAAAGCCAGGATCCACTACTCCATGGATTCCTCGTGGCCCCTTAATATTTGCGTGACTCCTGCAGCGACGCCCACCCCAAACAGCTAGCGACATGGCCGACACAGAGCCCAGCCCTGGCTCTCTTACGCCCACATGTAATTGGAGCATGAAATCCGGGAAGTTTTTCCAAAGATTGGTGCAGAAAATGTTGGTGAGAGAGCAAACTTTCGCAGCCCCAACTCTGAGAGCCGTCAGAACAGCAAGCACTGGAGCCTTCCTTCCAGGCCCCGCAGCGGCCTCCCTTGCGAACCCCGAGTGGGACCCAACATAGTAGCCGGGAGCCCTGGTGGCCACTGAGCTGGACCACTTCTTTTCACGTTTCTACTGGCATCACTCCAGCGCCTCATTTCATACCTGCTGGCCTGGGTTTCCTCAGTCGGCGGAAAGCCAGGTCCAGTCCTGCCCACAAGGGAAGAATTCTGGGCTGGGCCACTTACACTGGAGTCCTCAGCACTCAGCACACAACACAGCACTCCGGTCAGGGAAGGGCCTAGGAAGGGTCACTTCCCGCACCGCAGGACAAGCAGTCAGAGTGCCTGACCTCTTGTGGCGTGTGACTTCCTCCTTGCAGACCTAGGGGAGACCTTTCCGGGAAGCGTTGTCATTTCAGTGCAAGTTTAATTAGGCGCCCTGTTCGCCCTTGGGTGTCAGGCCACAGAGCCTAAAAATCCCACTTCCTCCACCTCCCTGAGCCCAGAAACCTTCAGCAATCAGAGAATCTGGGCCCAAGGACATCCCAACCTCTGCTGAGTTGAACTGACCTGAGTCAGGTAAGAAGACGCAAGCGCAGAGTCCGCTCTCAGCGCGTGTTTGCCTCTGTCCCCCACCCCGCCGGCGCCTGCGCCTCTCCCCACTAGAGCTGCGGATTCGCGCTGCTCCAGATTAACTTGCAGAAAGACCGTCTCTTGTGTAGTCTCCTGGTGTCACTGAGCTCGAGAACAATGTGTAGGGAAAGGCCCATTTTATTCCTCCTTGTTCCAGGGGCTGAATACGAGGATCAGACCAGCCCGAAGGAGAAGGAGGACGACAAGGTGGCCCCTGGACAAAGCCATACCTATGTCTGGCGGGTCCCGAAGGAGGGCGGCCCCGTGGCCTCCGACCCACCCTGTCTCACCTACTCGTATCTCTCTCACGTGGACCTGGTAAAAGACTTGAACTCGGGCCTCATGGGAGCCCTGCTGGTGTGTAAAGCAGGTGAGTGAGACAACAGGATGGCGGCGCTTCCTCCTCGTTGTTGCATCACTCGTTGTCCACCTGCACTCTTCATGGTGCAATCAGCCCTTTTGGGTTCCAGTTATCTATTACTGCTTCACCCACAATGTAGCAGTTTTCAAGGGCAACAGTCACTGACTGTTTCTCGGGGTCTCTCGTGACATTGAGTCAAATGCTGCCGGGAGTGCAGTCCTTTGAGGGTGACAGTGCCATGAGCCGCCTGCTCGTGGGAGATTCAAGGGGCTGGGCTCTCTGCATCTTTTAATGAATTTTTAAAAAGCCACAAAACTTTTAGGAACCAGCAGAGAATCTTCATGGCCTCAGGTTATTAGAAGACACCAAAAATCCATTAGAGTCATACAAAAGAAAAATGTTAAATTTGGCCTCATTGAATTATTTTGCTTTGTAAAAAACATTTTTGAAAACACTGGTAAGAGACTGAAAAAATACAGCCAGTGAAAAGCTATAGACCGGGAGAAACAGCTGCCAAGCTCCAACGTGGCAAGGGACATGTCCGCAATAAAGTTTTGTGGCTTTTCATTATACATCGAAAGTTTTATAAAGGTCAGTTTCACTATTTGATAATTTTTTAAATAAAATAAAAAGAATTAAAATTTTTGAGACAGCTTTACCTGAATGTCACATTTGTATGGGTGAGGAGTTCCAAACTATTCGTGAAGCTTGGTGTCTCCAGATTTTTTAAGCCAGCTTCTGATCAAGACGGTACTCTTGGCAACTTTTTCATCTGCCATCTCAAACTTGACCCCTG
The DNA here is from genome assembly GCF_964194135.1 of Talpa europaea. Lineage (NCBI taxonomy): Eukaryota > Metazoa > Chordata > Mammalia > Eulipotyphla > Talpidae > Talpa > Talpa europaea. The sequence goes on along the minus strand of NC_140081.1, from coordinate 95,975,387 downwards.
CTGAAAACCATCAGCGAAGACGGTGAGCAGAGAGAGCTGGACAGGCAGAGCCACGCTGAAAAGTCAGGTCCGTATCCCTGTGGCCCAGAAGCCAGGTACGCAGAGGCACGGACTGGCGGGAAGCCCCCATGACAGTCAGGCTACCTGTTCGGTGGTGGCCGTGGGCAGTGTCTCCCCCAAATTCCGTTCTAGTGCTTTCGAGCAAGGGAACAGTGATCACCACACCGTTAGCTGCAGCAACCAGAGAGCAGCAGCATAAAGCTCAGATTTAGTGGTGTGAGGGAAAGAGCCAGGTGAGGAGGATTAACTTAACCAAGAAAGGAAACTAGAGGGGCCTCCCTGGTGGCACAGGGATTAGTCTCAGCTCTCAGCTGTTGCCAGCCACTGCGGCCTCAGTCCATCCCCGGCCAGGGAGCTGACCCACATGGCGTGGCAGACCTCTCCCTTCTCCCCGCTGCTCCCCTCAGTGGTGGATTTCAGTTGGTCCGTCAGTTCTGCTCCCCACTCTGTCTCTGGGGAGTCCTCTCACCCCCCACACCTCTGGCCTGTACCCCAGTTCTTGTGTGCATGAATAAATGTTTATAAAAAAAAAAGAAAGAAAGGAAACAAGTTAATACAGGTCTTGGGGGAGGGTGAAGAATGTTGAAGAGGTTGTGCGAAGGGAGAGGCACGCACACGCGGTGGGGCTGGCAAGGACCCCTCTCCCTGGAAAGCCAAAGTTAACATGGGTTGCGCTGAGACGCCACCCTCTGAGCTCAGGCCCTGTGTCCTGCAAAGCCTGACGCGCACACGCATTTCGTCACCTCCTTAGTCCAGGCGACAACGTCAGCAGAGCGGGGCGTGACACTCACAGCTGTCCGCATGGCCATATGCGAGCTTCTTTTCAGGTGTGGACACAGCTGGCTGCTGTGGGCAACTGGCACTGCGCTCATAGCTTTTTGTTTTGTTTGTTTACAATCGCAGCAGTTTAGAAAAACGCTAGCAGAGGAGGACATGCTCCGTAGTGTTTGCCTCTGTTGCGCGTTTTGCAGGTGCAGTGTGAGTGGCCTTGTCACTTTTCTATTTGTTCCGGACACGTACGACATATCATTAAACGGACTCACATTTTGTACATCTTTTTAATTTTGTGGTTCTAGTAATTCATGTTTAATTCTGTTTTCCAGAAGTAGGAGTGTGCCACAACCATGACTTAAAAAAAGCCCTTGACCCCAGATAGTTCTAGAAGCGCTGGTACCGGGGACCCACACAGAGCAGAGCAGGGGGGCCAAGTGGTCTGTGGCTGCGGACTCCTGAGTGGATGGGGCGATGCCTCCCCCTGCAGCCATTCCCTCCCACAGCATCTTCACAGATGTAAATGCTCCCACGTCTTTTTCAGGAACTCTGGCCCCAGACAGCACACAGACCCGCAACGAATTCGTGCTGCTTTTTGCTGTATTTGCTGAAGGTTAGTGAACAGGCCCCTGAAATAAACCGTTTAATCTGGTCCTTGAGGAGCCTGTGACCATGCAGGGGCGGGATCAAGAGGGCCTGTGGGCGACACCGCGGCCCAGGAATGAAGGAGCCACAGGGGGGAGCAAAGTCTAAGAACAAAATGCCTCCTCAGTCCCATCGGCAGCTCAGGGGCAGAACTCAGGCAGCTGGCGACAGGCGTCCTTCGTCACCAAAGCTGCTCAAAACGTTGCTGACACTTGGTCCATTCGGTGCACCACATAGTCACAGGACACGCAGGGAGTGACCCGCCATCTTGGGGGCTGCGTTTGGGGGAGATGCTTGCGCCCTCCCACCGGCCGCGCCCCCTGCCTGCTGCTCCAGCCCTCGCTCTCAGCGACTTTGAGGTGTTGTCTGATCTGTGCACAGCTGCGGGAGCCTTAGACATCACATCAAGGCAAATACCAACAAGACGCCCCATCCTGTCCCCACGGCGCCCCTCTTCCTGCCTCCTGGCCAGGCCCAGCGCCCAGACTACTTTCTCTTTCACCCAAACACAGCCCTTCCTGCCTCCACACCTTTGCTTATGCTGTTGCTGCTTCCTGGAAAGCCTCCCTGACTCCCCCTTCGCACCAAGTGAATCCTCCTCCTCCTCCACACTTCTGCTCCCCTCCCTCCCTCCTCCCCTGGGCCTCTCATGGCTTCCCTGAGTCCTTATCTTCTTTGGCCTCACACCCTTCTCCTTTCAAGCCTAGCCGAGTTCCTTCTCCCCTCTGCTCCCACAATGCCCTGCTGGCGGCTTCTTTCCATCCCTCTTCACTCAAGGGTAGGTTTCAGCTTTTCTGTCTGGGGAAGCTCATTGTGAGCAGAGGCTGTGTCTTCCTGTCTGGCGTGCATGCTAGCCCCCAACTCCACGGCTGGACAGAGGACCAGTGAGAAGTCAGGTGGACTTGGGGTTCCTGAGGCGGGAGCTTGCCAAGGCACCTCAGGGAGGACTCGGGAAGTTTTCACACCGCCCCTTCCTGCCGATTGCACCTGCTGCCAGTGGGCTCCTGGCCAGCCACTGTCAGGGACAACATAGGGACAGAGAAGCAGCCGGGGCAACAATGTCTGCCCTGTGGAAACCATCCCCTCCCTTTGGCTGACCTCACGGTCCGCCGAGGGCACAGGCAACTGGTGGGTCCGTATTTGCCTCTCCCCAGGGAAAAGCTGGTACTCGGACACAGATGAGCTGCTGTCGCAGGCGCCCGAAATGCACACCATCAACGGCTACGCCAACAGGTCTCTGCCAGGTATGTGCAGGGTTCGGCATGCGTCACAAAGCGGGATGCTGGGGGGCTGACTCCTCCAGAGCGGGCCACGTTCACAGAGCCCACAGAGGTCTTTCCTGTGGCATAAATGTAAGTGGGCAACTGGACAAGCAGAGATAAGCAACAAGAAAAGGAGGCTGTGCCTAAACAGAAGAGCTCTAACTACTATTTTCATAAATAGTCAAGGCGCCATTGCATCAATAAAGTACCAATTGGATTGTATGACACAGAAGCAGAAAAGAATGTGCTCGAAAAAATCAGGACTATGTCAAAGTAGAAACTCAGTAGAAGGTAGAATAGAGAAACATTTCCCAGCATGCAGAAGAAAAGGAGATGGAGGGTATATCTTACAAACAGATTTTAAAACTCAAAGAAGTCATAGAAGGATTAAGAACTAGATTTATGTCCCAATGAAACTTGTCCAGCAGGATAAATAAATGAAGAAGGTCCTCACACAAAATCACAGTTGGAGCGTCTCAGAGAACAAGAGAGAGCATTTACATTTTCCCTGGGGGAACAGGTCACACACAAAACCCTGCAAATTAGAGGCAGTATTAACGAGCAACACCTGAAACGGTCCCAGGACAACTTACTTCCCAGTAATTGGAAACGACCGGGAGTACTCTTAGAACTCGAAGTCCCCTTCGAAACACGCGCGCCCCCACCCTGTGGGATGGAGGCCACCAAGGGGCCTTAGGCCAGAGGAACTGGGTCTCACGTGCGACGCCCACGGCTCAGAGCGAAGAAGCCGCTTCTGTGGTCGACACCGCGGTGGCAGGGATGGCCGACCGTGCCCGACGGGGCTGCCGTGCGGTGCCAACCCAGGCCGTTTGGGTTCAAATCTCGGCACACCCGTCTCGTCTCCTCCAAGAGGCGGATGGTCACACCTCCGTTCCCGGGGCTGCCGCGAGGAGTGGACGAGTAACACTTGCACGGTGCCTCTGCAGGCTTGCCAGGGCCAGCGCTCAGCGCGCACCACGAACAACCACGACCCGTGGTTGCTGCTGAAGCGGGTGCGAGGCGGGCCGTGGGGACAGGTCTCGCTCGCATGACCGCACGCGGGGGCTGAAGGCGGGAGCTCCCCGGGCCGACGAGGTTGTGGGGGTCCCAACACGCCTTGGGACGAGCGTGGCCACAGGTCGCCAGGCGAGGACTCGAGCAGGGACTGCCGGAGTCTGCGTTTGCTGGACAGAGGAGGAGCGAGAAGAGGGGACGGTAGGGGCGTCCGAGCAAGGGGCATGAAGCCCTGAGGCCAAGGCAGCAGCGAGTGTGGAGGAGTCCGTACTCATGAAGCCGCCACACCGGGGAGCTCGGCGGGAGCCCTTGCTTGACAGAAGCCCTGGCACGGGGAGCGCCCACGTCTGCACAGGAACTGCATCGTCAGGGTCCTCGAAAGCACCTTGTGAGTCCTGTCCCCACTTGCCGCCCTGTCCTGCCCCTCTGCAGGTCTGGTCGGCTGTCACAGGAGGCCGGTGTACTGGCATGTGATCGCGATGGGCACCACCCCCGAAGTGCACTCGATTTTCCTCGAAGGGCACACATTCCTTGTGAGGAACCATCGCCAGGCCTCCCTGGAGATCTCGCCGGTCACCTTCGTTACCGCCCAGACCCTTCTGATGGACCTCGGCCGGTTCCTGCTGTTCTGTCACATCTCTTCGCACCAGCACGGTAATAGGGGCGGGTGGAACTCGCTAGACGCCCCAGCTCCGCTTCGGAGGGACTTACTCGCCACTCCCCAGCGTAGGGCCACGCCAGGCCACAGCCGAGACTTCCGCAGAGTAGAGCTTTGACCTTGAGTGTGTTAGTGCTTCTGGGGGGGTGCCCGAGTGCCTCTGATGGAGGGAGCCCAGCTTAGGGAGGAAGGAGGTGGCAACACGAGGAGGGACTGCAGGGCACAGCTGAAGAGCGGTTCTGGGAACACCAGAGAGGCGGGGAGGGCGGCTGGGCCTGCGCTTGCTCGCTGGTCCCCAGGGGCCGTAGAGGCGCTCTCACATGTGGGGGTTTGTCTGAGGGCAGCTGGCATGGAAGCTTACGTCAACGTAGACAGTTGCCCGGAGGAACCCCAAGTACGGATGAAAAAAAATGAAGATTATGACGACGGCGACCTTGATGATTCCGACATGGATGTGGTCGGATTTGGTGACGACAGCTCTCGTCCCTTTCCCCAAATACGCTCCGTCGCCAAGAAGCACCCCAAAACGTGGGTCCACTACATCGCCGCTGAAGAGGGGGACTGGGACTACGCCCCCGAGGCCGTGCCCCGCGGCGACCGGTGAGCGCGCCCCTCCCCCGCAGGGGTGCAGAGCTTGCTTGTCCGCGGGGTGCAGAGGGACGCTAGGCCCGGCCTCACCAGCCCTGTCTGTCCCTCACGCAGAAGTGCCGGGAGTCTGTATTTAGAGAAAGGGCCTCAGCGGATTGGCAGCAAGTACAAAAAAGTGCGATTTGTGGCGTACACGGACGAGACGTTTGCAACGCGGGCAGCCGCTGCGCAGGAGGCGGGCATCCTGGGCCCGCTGCTGCACGGGGAGGTGGGCGACTCGCTTTTGGTAAGTGTGAGGAGCGCGGGCTGGCCGCGCGAAGGCGAGGCGGGTGGGGTCTGAGCTTTTCAAACCTTCATGGTTCTGCGCAGCTCCGCTGCTGGGACGGGGCATGCACGGCCCCGGAGTCGTGACCCTGCTCTTTGGGTGGACGCCAGCGCCGGTAGACGGTGCTTTTATTGACGTGCCCTTGCTTGACGACGCTGTGTACGTTTCAGACGTGCAGCTTCACGCCTGGCATTGAGCTGAGTGGTCTTCGGGCTTAATCTTCTGTCTCATTTATGCTTTCAGATCATATTTAAGAATCAAGCCAGCCGGCCCTACAACATTCACCCCCACGGAATCGCTGATGTCGGGCCTCTGCACGCAGGCAGGCTGCCGAAAGGTAAGCGCGCCTCGAGTTGTCTGGGCCTCACAGAGCAGAGCCACAGGCGGTCTCGCCCTCAATTGGAAATAATAAAAAATAGTACAAGAATAATAAAAAATGATAAAACGATGCTGGTCCCTGCCCCAGTTTTTGATGTAGGACCTCAAGCCCCAGGCTAACTTCATGCCAGTCATTTGTAAGACGCTCAGGCAGCATTTTTGCGGAGAGGGCAAGTGTGTTCCCCAACACTTGTGGAGAATACGGAGTGCGGCAGTGCCCGTCCTCGCAGAGGAGGAGAGGGTGCGGGGGGGGGTCCCACTGCCTGCTGCTCGGCGCGCGAGGAAGCAGGGGCTGTCCATGCAGTTGAGAGCAGCCGGCTGCATCTCTTTTGAAGACACCCTGCCTAGAACAGGGTCCCAGTAGCATTAGGCTTTTGGACACATCATTTGAGGTAAGAGCTGATGCGAGGAGGAGGGTGACAGAAATAAGCACCTTGCATGGCATGCAGTGCTGAGGTCCCCGCGGTGACTCCTGAGTAGAGGCCAGCACTGGGGCGCCCGCCACAAAGCGACCAAACAGTGTTGTCAAAGAGAGTGACTGTGGGCTAGAGCCCAAGAAGCAAGTCTGACTCCCACCACTCTCCTGGCTCCTGGAAGAGGGAAGGGGAAGGCTGAGAGGTGTGGTGAGCACACGTCTCCCTGTTCTTCAAGTCCCCGCCACAGGCCAGGCTCAGCCCCGGGGGAGAGGGCAGCTCAGTGCGGATGTCGAGCTGACGTTTGGTTTTGCGCAGGACCTGTGGGTACTAAAGCTGTCCCAAAATGCATTTTGATGACTACACTGAGACACTTCTTGCCCCGAGGACCCAGCAACCCGGGTCACACACACGCACGCACGCATGCACGCATGCACGCTGAGGCGCCGCCGGCGAAGCTTGGGCCTGCAGTCCTCCAGCATAAGCTCAGGCCCAAGGCACAGGGCGATCAGCTGGGGCTTCCACGGTCCTCTGTCTACCACTTGGGGCTCTTTTCTTCTTCATACAGTTCCAGCCATGCATTCTAAGTGTTGGGGCAGATTTTCTATCATTCCCATGCGTTTCCAATAGGAGGCAGACCTGCCCATTGCAACTCAAGCTGACAGGCTAACAGAAATCCCCCAGACCATCTTTATTACCTTCAAAATCACGTGACACTTAGACTTGTCCCAGGTGTAAAAGTAATTTCCATCCACGGAGAGACTTCACATGGGCATAAGGCTTGGTGGAGCCTTGCAACGGTGGCATGCTCGCCAGCTCACCGCGCTCTTTGGGGTTTGGGTGTGGGTAGGTGTGAAACACTTGAAAGATTTGCCAATTCAGCCTGGAGCCATCTTCAAGTACAAATGGACAGTGACCCTGGAAGATGGACCGACTAAGGCAGACCCCCGGTGCCTGACGCGCTATTACGCCAGCACCGTCAATCCAGAGCGAGATCTGGCTTCAGGGCTCATTGGCCCTCTCCTCATCTGCTGCAAAGAATCTGTAGACAAAGGAGGAAACCAGGTGAGTGCTGGTCTCCCCAGTGCTGCCTGGGAAACTGAACATGAGTGGTGTTTCCCCCAAGCCAGGCGGGCTCAGCTGTGAGCTGGATTCCTCACAGCTGTGGCTGTCAGGACTTTGCTGCAATAAACTTGCCTGGTGGATGGCTAGGAGAGTCTGGGCCCTAAATTATTTTTGTAAATTCCTCCCCAGTCTAAATTTGAGCTTTTTGTAGTGATTTTGCCCATTTGCACGTTCAATTACCACCTACTTATAGGTGACCCACAAATTTGTATCGGTAGCCAAGGCTGCTCCCTGGGACATCTCATCAAGGGTGACTCAAAGGCACCTGAAAATTAACATAGCCCACCGCATTTAGTAGGAGTTCAGTAGATACTTGTTGAGCAAAGTATTTGGAAAAATATTTCAGCATATGTTTAGAATCTGGGCCATTTCTGCTGCTTTGAAAATCAAGTATAAATTCTCTGAAGAAGAAAAGTGTCATTCTTCACTCATTGCTCGCCTCCAGGGTAGTCACTGGCATACGGCGGAGGTCTGGCTGCCTAGTCACAGATTTGGCCATGTGCCTGTCCTGACGAGTTTTTCCTAATTATAGTTTCTCTACCAGGTTTGGAAGAGGACTTAGCCTCTCAGCATTCTAGGTTCTGTAGCTGGAGATTATACAAAATGAAATATACATATTAGCGAAGTTTACAGAGTAAATCTTACATTCAATTAACAAGTGAATAACTCAACAAGTATGATTCATCTACAAACTGCTCTTCTGGAAAAAGTTTCAACTTTTTAATCAGAAAACTTAGGCAATTAGTGTTAGCTAGCATTTTATGTCTCATCTTAACTTTGTTATTTGATATCTATTTTCAATTTGGATTTTTTTTCATTGGTAGCTTTGCGGAAGGGTCCTTGCTAGATAGAAGTTTCAGAAAGACGTTCATCTGATTTGACTGACTTGTCTGAGAGGGACACTGAATGATCAGCTGGGTCTTTAAAGAGTGGAAATCCTTGAATCTGAACATGGAGAGGGTGAGGTTACGGACCATGAAGAAATCAGCCAGCATGTGTCCTTGAGTCCAGAAGAAACTAGCTTACTTAACAGCCTGCCCAGTTACCTTCTTGTCCTGAGGACACGTTTGCACTAAGCACATACTCATGGCCTGTAGCCCTAACTGCACTGCCAGGTCCATGTGATAATTGTGGCCCCAGGAAGAAATGCACTTGAACACGGGACTGTAGATGTATCGCACACGTGACCAGTCACTGTCCTCCGCTAACGCTAGCACTGCTTCCTCTCTTCCAATGCGTGTAACTGCCAGATGATGTCTGACAAGAGAAATGTCATCCTGTTTTCTGTGTTTGATGAGAATCAAAGCTGGTACCTCGCAGAGAATATGCAGCGCTTCCTCCCCAGCACAGATGGAGTGCAGCCACAGGACCCAGAGTTCCAGGCCTCCAACGTCATGCACAGTGAGTGGAGCAGCCCTGGAGTCCAGTGGGCCATGAACAAAGGGAGACCGAAGCCACAAAATCAATGTCCAGATAATGGGTGAACTTATATCCTATGCAAAGACATATTTCTTTAGAAAGCGTTACAGTTATATACTAGTTTATTGATGCATAAATATGATCATATAATGCATATTTTGTTTTTTCTTTAAGAAGATATCAACTGCTCAGAGAACTTTATTTTTATAGGATAAGTCACATAAGACTCAGCTTTCATTTACACAGATGTGCACAATCCATCCTTAATACAAAATGCACTCAATTGGTAAATGACATGGGAAATACAAAGGAAATACAATTTTACATATCTAAAACAGCTGCCAACTACAATTTAACCATCGAATTAATCAAAGTATTGTGCATCAAAAATAAACCCAACATCTCTCTTCCAACTTTATTAAGGTATAATTGACAAATAAAAATGGAATATATTTAAAGGCACAATGTGATCCTTTCAATGTTACTTGGTTGCCCCCTCCCCGTTATAGCCCCATCTCCTGTTCACACCTTTCCACTCATCCTCTGTGCCTCACGCTACCTGGTAAGCAGGTAACTCACGCTACCTGCTAAGACATACTTTCTCCATGACTATACAATCATATAAACACACACACACACACACACAGATTGTATCGGTTGTTTAGACTTAACAGAGCACCACAGATTTAAAGGCACATAGGTTGGAACTAAAGAAATAAAACTAAATGACATATTTATCTACATAGAAACTCTCAAGAACACCACAAAAACCTCATAGAACTAGTAAATGAGTTTTGCATGTTAACCTTGTGTTCTGCAGTCAGGATAAACTCATTTATTAGTTCTAGTAGTTGGTTTGTTGGTTTTTTTTTTGTGTGTGTGGAATTCTTGCAGTTCAGCAAACTTTTGGAAACCTAAATTACAAAAACTATATTATCATATAGTTCAAAAAATGAAATACTTAAGTATAAATATAACAAAATATGTGCAGTATCTATAAGCTGAAAATAACAAAACATTGATTAAAAAAAAAACTTGAAAAACCTGAGTGAAGAGAGATCCCACGTTAATGGATCTTGGATCAGAGGATGTCAGCTATCCCCAAATTGATCTTTAGATTTAATGCAATTCCTGTTACAACCCCAGCAGAATTTTTTTGTTGGTAAATAAAAGCATATTATAAGATGAATATATAAAGGCAAAGGAACTAGAATAGCCAAAACAATTTTGAAAATGAAGAATTAAGTTGGAGGGCTCATATTACCTGACTTTAAGGCTTACTATAACACTATCGTAGTCAAGACAGTGTGGTATTGGCAAAGATCAATGACACAGAATATGTAGTGCAGAAATAGACCCACCCATATAAGGCTAACTGATTTCTGACACAGATGGAAGTGCAATTCAAAGGAGAAATTATAAATTTCTCAACAAATGGTGTTGAAACAATTGGTCATTCATATACAGAACTACAAACCTCAACTCAACTGACACACCTGAAACAAAGACTAACTCAAAATGGATGATACATCCAAATGTATGAAGTAAAAACCACAAAAAGTTTCAAAGAAAACCTAAGAGGAAATTTTCAGGCTCCAGCACCATTTATTGAAGAGACTATCCTTTCCTCATTAAAATTCTTGACTCCCTTGTCAAATCTTAGTTGACCATATGTATGAGGGTTTATTTCTGGAATCTTGATTCTGTTTCATTGGTATGTGTGTCTATTTTTATGCCATATTGTTTTTAGGTACTTTCATTTTGTAGTATAACTTGTGGTCGGGAAGTGTGATGTATTGGTCTGTTCAGATTCCCCATTTCTTCATGATTCATTCTTGGTAGGTTTCATGTTTCTAGGAATTTACGCACTTTTTTAAGGTTATCCAATTTGTTGGTAGGTAACTAATTGTTCATAATAGTCCACGATTCTCTGTATTTCTGTGACATCTGTCGTACCCGTCCTCTCTTTCATTTCTGATTTCATTCGAGTTCTTTCCCTTTCTTAGTTTAGCTAAAGGTTTGTCAATCTTATATATCTTTCAAAAAAAAACAGATCTTAGTTTTAATTTTTTTTCTGATCTCTCATTTATTTTTGCATGGATCTTTGCTATTTCCTTCCTTCTGCTAACTTTGGGCTATGTTTTGTCATCTCTTTCTAGTTCCTTGAAATGTAAAGTTAGAATGTCCAATTAAGAGCTTTCTTTTTTCATAATTCAGGTTATAGCACCATCAATTTCCATCTTAAAACTGCTTTTGCAGCATCCCATGGGTTTTAATATGTTGTTCTTCCATTTTCACTCGTTTCCCTTTAATACTTAATATTTTATTTTGTATTTCCAATAAATAACCCAAATGGAGCTATGAAATTCATAAAATTTAACATAAATACAATGCATTTATTTATTTTTAAAGCTTTATTTATTTATGCATACAAGAGCTGGGGTACAGGCCAGAGATGCAGGGGTGGGGAGTGGGTGAGAGGATTCACCAGACACAGAGTGGGGAACAGAACAGACAGACTGACTGAAATCCACTGCTCAGGGGAGCAGCAGGCGTGACAGGAGAGGTCTGCTGCGCCATGTGGGTTGCTCCCTGGCCGGCCGGAGATCGAACTCGTGCTGCAGAGCCTGCGGATTGCTTCAAAGTGCGGTGCTCAACACCTTGCGCCACCAGTGAGGCCCCATACAATGCATTTATTTAATTGAAAGTCAATATTCCATATATATATATATATATATATGTTGTCTTTTGTAGCATTTTGCAATTATACATATATATGCAATTAAATAAATGCATATATATATATATATATATGTTGTCTTTTGTAGCATTTTGCCCACCCTGCATTGGATCTACTTGTCCTCATTCTTTGAAATCTGTTTCCTTGAATCTGGAACATTTGCAGATGTTAACTTTGCAAATGTCCTGTTCCTCATCAAGCTGCCACCCCCATAATATAACTTACCAATCTGTCTTTACCATGATGTTCTATGACTCTCCTCACTTTAGGATTAGGGCCTAGGGTGATCAAGTATTAACAATCTACTTTTGGAGGGACATATAATACTATGTCTTCTTGGGAATCAGATAATGGGTATAAGATATAATCAATTCTAATCATATCATGACAATTCAAAATAATCAGTCCAGGTAGGTCCTGCTAAAACATCTTGTTTCCCATTTATTTTGCAGGCATCAACGGTTATGTTTTTGATAGCTTGCAGCTGTCAGTTTGTTTGCATGAGGTGGCATACTGGTACATTCTAAGTGTTGGAGCACAAACTGACTTCCTCTCTGTTTTCTTCTCTGGATATACCTTCAAACACAAAATGGTCTATGAAGACACACTCACCCTTTTCCCCTTCTCAGGAGAAACTGTATTCATGTCCATGGAAAATCCAGGTTAGCTCTTTATATTATTCTTTTACTAACAGCTGCGATTGCTTCACTAGCCATCCATGTGTTCTTTTGCTCATGTCTGCGCAGACACCAAATGGTTCAAGTGATTTTGGTAACTGCAAGGCATTCATGACAGCACTGTATCAGGTCTTTAACGTAACAATTTTTCCGCTAAAAAGTGCCTTTACTTGCCATGGGCTAACCTTTCAGAGTGTTTACTAAGGGTAGTGGTGAATATACATTTATAACACATGCAGTTAACATGTGAGGACTAAAGATGTTTCTGTGTGGTTTGTGAACTTTGGTACTGATGGATAAACACTACTTAGAAGCCTTTGGGAAGTACATGCACACATACCTTCAGGCCACTGTGAAGCCTTCAGCATGAGGGTGACTGTCAGTTTCCTTAACAACTACTTTGGAGAGCACCAGCCCTGTGACCAGGAGGAGCACTCACCTGGCCTCTCTCCAGCACAGATTAACTCCACATTCGTGCAGCTTAGCAACAAGCACTAGGCCTTTCCGTGCCTCCTGGCCCTCCTGCCCCATAACCTGCAGAGGGAAGCACAAAAAACTACCTGCAGATTGTTGTTATTCTTTTACACTTAAGGATTTTCTGGAGATAAGTTCTAATCAGGAAATTTCTGGGGAATAAAAACCAATATCATCATATATAATGCATATCCAATATCATCATATATAACACATATTCAACTTCATACCCAAAAACTTAATCTTGCTTCGAGTGACATATGTTTGTGGGAAGTGAATAAAGACTCTGCAAGAGCTCCACTGTCCTATGCCAGAATAACTGTCACTACCCCCGGTGACTGTGCGGGCTCCTCTTTTTCTGTTTTTCCTAATAAACCTGTCCTTTTTTTTTTCTTTTCAACCTTTATCTTTTTTCCCCATTTTTTTTATTTTAACATTTATCATTTTTTACATTTTTTAGACAATATCTGCTTCCCCCCACCCCCTCAGGTGTCGTCCCCATAGAATCTCCTTCCCCAGGGCACCTGTGCACCCTCACCTCAGTCCCCTGCGCCCCTCCCTCCCTCCCTCTCCCCCCTCTCCCTCCTCCGCCCCTGCAGGATGTCTCTGTAAACCTGTCCTTTTAAAATGAAATTTTAAAAAAGAATGACTACCATCAAACAGACAAAAGGTAACACATGCTAGTGAAGATGTGGAGAAAGGGGAGCCCTTTGTGCCCTGTTGGTGGGGATACAAATGGGTGCGGCCACTATGGAAAATGGGGTGGAGCTTCCTCAAGAAATTAAAACTAGAATCACCATGTGATCCCACAATCCCAGCTCTGGGCACATAACCAAAGGAAAGGAAATCAGTATCTCAAAGAGGTATTTGTACCCCCGTGTTCATTGCAATGTTATTTACAATAGTCAAGGTACGGAAATAACCAAGGTGCCCGGCAACAGATGAGCGAATAAAGAAAATGTGATTCTCACACACACACACACACACACACACACACACGAATATTATCCATCCATAAAAAGGAAAAAACTGCCATTTGTAACCATCTGGATGAACCTAGAGGGTATTATGCTAAGTGAAATAAGCCAGACAAAGATAAATTCTGCATGAAATCACTTATGTGGGGAAATCTAAAAAAAGAAAAAAAAACTAAGGTAATAGAATAAAGAGTAGAATGGGGGGGTAAATGTTTTGTAACCTACTTCCCCCCCCCCAGTTATGCCAATAAATACTGACGAACATCTTCATTGTGAAAAACGCTGACTGTCCCATCCTGGGGGTGTTGCGGTGGCCTCGAAGTGTTGTTAAAACCTGCGATCTGCTCGTGCCCACTTATCGCTCTGGGGTGCTTTGATGGGATCTCATTTCAGGATCGGATAACATCTCACAAAGTCAGATGACTGGAAGTGATTGGCAGGAAGGCGATCCGTCTAGTTGTAGAACTTAGAAGTCTTAAACTTGGTCAGGAATCTTATGCCCGTGTCAGGAGCTGGAGGGGGAGGTTGGCAGCTGAGCATCACCAAGGGAACTGGAACGCTTTTCACTTGCTTTGTATCTGTGATTATAGTTCCTTTTTTATTTCAAATCCTGTTCATGTGGAATTTCCTATTTTTACTTAGTTATTTGTACTCTGAGTTTTATCAATTGTTTTAAATTTATTTTCAGTCACACATGTAATACAAAAATATGTTTCATTACCAAAATTCAACCGATGCAGAAATAACTGAAGCTCCTCCTGATCACTATCCTCAACACTGAGTTCCTCTCAGAGCTCGGATCTGCCTATTTATGGAGTTTCACTTCCCTTTTCTCACCCAATTACTATCCTGTTCAGCAAGAGGAAGGCATTGGTTTGTCTAAGTTATAAAACTTAGACCCAGTGGTTTTTTACCATAAAAATATGCTTTAAATATCATGAAATTTGGTTCTGAACCTCCAAATAGGATTACATTCCCTGTTTTTGTTTTACTGGAGCTTCTGATTACTTTGTTGTCCTTCTTGTAATGTTTTCCCTTAGTTATCCTCTTTCTTTTCCAAGAGCTCCACCAAGAGTGTGTCTCTTGGAGCACGGCCTCCTGCTCCGTACACCCACGTCCTCCAGTCTGGCTGCTTCTCCCCAAGCCTGGGGCACAGTATCAACTTGGGGCTTCTCTTCACCCTCCCTCAAGAGAGGTGCCTGGTTCCTGCATCCCTTGCATCCTATTTTTTGATATACTCCTTTATTTTGGTCGAAAATATTCTCTAATCACTTCTTAAAAATGGCTGCATTGAAGGTAGATTTTCTGAATCCTTGTATATCAGCAAAGATCTTTAGTCTCATTTCCCATTTGGTTGAGTGCCTGGCTGCACGTGGAGCGTTGATTCCCATGGGTGTAACATTCCTTCACAGAGCGTCATGGAAACATACTTTGGGGAAAGGCTTCCTCTTGGGAGACAGTTGGATTAATTATGGTTTTGTTTGCAAATATTGCTTAAGATGAGGAGGCTGTCGAGGTACCTGATCAACAGCTTGGCAAAGCCATACTTTACCACCATGGAATTCCTTCTCAGACAATCCTGGTTCTAGCAGAAGTTAACTAGTAGAAGTTAACTTCTACTGTAGCTAAATTGATGTCCTGCCCCTTTATGCACGCTTCTCCCGAGGCTGGTGATGGTGCACGCTATGTCCTGTGTTGTGAAATTTGAATGCATTGTGGGACAGGGTAGATACTACTAGCCTCATTGACAAATCAGAAAACTGGAGTCCAGAGAACACAAATGATACCACAGGTAAATGGTAGAGCCAGAATTTGAATCTGACTCTAGAGCGCATGCCACCATGCAATTCAGTGATAGCAGCCACGTTGGGCATTCTTGAATTAAGTCACTATCATTATCGAAGAGTTCTGTGTATGTAACGCCCTCCGCTCTGTGTTAATTACGTTTCTCCATTTTTATCCCAGTATCTATTCATTTCAATCACAGCCCTTTCTGGTGGTCACAAACAGGTGTAAATCCACTTGCTGGGCTAAAGTAACCCATGTCCGGTATGGCACCCAGAGGCCCGTGCCGCAGTGGCGGCCACTAGTATTTTTCATGCATCTGCAACGAGGAGAGAACCAGTAATACAGAACTTGCTTGGCACCTGCGTTATAAGTAACCAGATTCTTACTGTTCCTATTCTCTAGGTCTGTGGGTTCTGGGGTGCCACAACTCAGAGTTTCGGAGCAGAGGCATGACAGCACTGCTGCAGGTTTCCAGTTGTGACAGGAACACCGGTGATGATTATTACGACACCTACGAAGATATCCCAGCCTCCTTGATGAATGAAAACGATGTCATTGAACCCAGAAGCTTCTCCATGAATTCAAGACACCCTAGCACCCAGCAACAGCTATTCAAACCCAGCACAGCTCCAGAAGATGGCACAGCTCCAGAGACCGGCCATCAGTCTGGAGAGAGAACGCAGCTGCTTCCAGTGCAAAGTGTTCCCGTCAGTGACCTGCTGACACTCGTGGGGCAGACTCCTACTCCCCACGCGTCATCAGGGTCTGATCTCCATGATGCCGCAACCGAGGCGGCTGAGCATTCACCTGGGGCAGCAGAAAGTAACGAAGGCCCATCCGAGGTGTCGCCTCTCAGAGCAGGTGGGGACAGAGTGTTTACTCCTGAGCCAGAACTTCATTTAAGACCAAATGAGAACTTGGGGACGACCGTAACAGTAGAGGCGAAGAAACTTGATTCCAGATTTTCTAGTTCATCAAGCCATCTAATAACTTCACCAACAGTTCCATCAGACAAGCTGGCAACAAGTGCTAGAGAGACAGCTTCTGTACGACCCCCCAATATGCCAGTTCCCGTCAGCAGTCCAGCAGGCACCACTGTATTTGGCAAGAGTTCATCTCACCTGATGGGGTCTGGTGTACCTGTGGGCTTGAGTGAAGGAGATAATGATTCCAAGTTCATAGAGTCAGCTTCAATGACTAGTCAAGAAAGTTCACGGGGAGAAAATGTATTGTTAATGGAGAGTGATGAGTTGTTTAGAGAAAAAAGACTTCAAGAACCTGCTTCACTGAGCAAAGTTAACATCTCTCTGGTAAAGACAAACAAGTCACCGATGAACTCAACTAACAGGAAGATTCACACTGACGGGCCAACATTATTCCTTGAGAATAGAGCATCGGTCTGGCAGGATACCGTATTAGGAAATAATACTGAGTTTCAAGAAGTGACGTCTTTGAGTCATAATGAAACATTTATGGACAAAACTACTACAGCTTTGGGGTTAAGTCATGTGTCCCAGGAAGCGGCTTCATCAGGCAGCACGGAAATGGCTCAAACAAAAGAGAGTCGTGCGGAAAGCGCGGCCCTGCCCTTCTTCGATACATTCTTCTTGCCAGACTCAGCCAATCAGGTAAAAAGGACCCAGGACAAGGACCCCCTGAGCTCTGGGCAGAGGTCTGGCTCAAAGCAATTGGCGTCTTTAGGATCAGAGAAGTTCGTGAGGCATCAGAATTTCTCGTCAGAGAACAAGGTGGGAGGACGAGAGGACGCGTTTACCAAGGAAACGGGACTCGGCCTGAGGAGCCTTCCAAACAGCAAGAACACAGCGCTCAGGCCCGAAGTTAATGCCCAAGCAAACGATACACACGCTCCAGAAAAAGAGCCCCGGGAGGAGATGGGAAGGCAGGAGACAGTGACCCAAGAGAACGTAGTTTTGCCTCAGGCACACACAGTGCCCGACACCAGACATTTCCTGAAGAACCTTTTCTCGGGAAATGAAGCGACGCGGATGGGCGAGAAGGGCCCAGGGGCCGCGGAGAAGGCGCCGGAGCCGGGCCGACCGGACGGTCTCTCTCAGCGGGGTCAGCGGGACCCAGCGCGAGTCACGCCGCTTGTGGAAAGGGCGGCCGCAGAGGAAGGGCGCGCCGGGCCCCGAGGAGGCGGCCGCAGACCGGAGCCGGCGCGGGGGAGAGGTCTTCCCCGGGAGGCGGCCCTACCCACGGCTCAGCCCGAGGGGCGCAGAGCGGACTACGATGAAATTTTCCCGACGGAAACGAAGAGAGAGGATTTTGACATTTATGGTGACGACGACACTCAGGGGCCACGCAGCTTTCAGAAGAGAACACGCCACTACTTCATCGCGGCGGTGGAGCGGCTCTGGGACTACGGGGTGCGCGCGCCCCCCGGCGCCCCGAGAAGCAGCTACTACGGGTATGCTTAGGGCGCCTTTGTCCTGCTCTCCTGACGTCTGACCAGCCCGGGCGCTGGGACAGGCCCGAGACGCTGCCGGCGCAAGCAGGCGCCACTGAGGAGTAAATGAGGGGCGAGGTGACGACGCTCACAGCAGGGTCAGAGGGTGACGGGGCCAGATGCCGTGAGACAGACTGTCAGGCTGGGGGGGGGCACAGGGCAGCAGTGGGGAGCAGGAGTCCTGAGCGATGCGGGAGGAATCAGAGAAGCATGTGGCAGGATGCGAGGAAATGGTTTGCTGTGGAATTGGGGACCCCAGAGGGCAACGTGGAAGGATTTGAGTGTGAGGGGAGCAGAGATCTTGGGCAAGGGAGAGATTTGAAAGATAAACAAAGGAATGTCAGTGAACAAGTTTTTACTGAGCACCTACTGTATGGCAGACACTTCTGTGGGCGCCAGAGCAAAGTAGGAACACGCATTCTAGTGGGGAGAGCAGCAGGTGACAAATGAGTAGGAAATAGGTAGGGGACTCTGGGTAGTGCCGTTCAGAAGACAGAGGTGACTGACATGGTAGAGAGGGCTCGATGGTGCTATAGGAGCTGGGGTGCTCAGAGGAACCCTCTTTGTAGAGACCTAAATGATAAGAGGCCGGCTGGTGGGACTCAGGCAGGGGAGGGAAATGCAAAGGCCTTGACAATGAACCCAGGTTCACATGTTTGGGGGAGGTACAGGGGCCATAGTGACCAGCCTGCGGGGGCGGGGGGAGGGGGAGGTGGTCGAGATGGGCAGCAGGTGGTCAATAATGCAGGTCTGAGAGGAAGACGGTGGCCTCTGGAGCCTGGTCACTGCTCCCCAGCTGCTGTCCCGGCCACTGACATCCCCGTGTGCTCAAGCTCTGCACTTACCTTAACTGGCGACGCTCTTGCCCAGTCTGGAGCACTTGTTTCCACGCTTGGCTGACCCTGTGCACTAACCCTGCACAGACTTCCGGCCACACACACTGCTGCCCGTGTCCTCGGGTCACTGCACTGCCAGCAGCAGGGCCAGCGGTTCGCTGTGCTTTCAGGCAGATGGGTAACGGACTCTTGGAGCCGTTGGTTATAGCTACAGGCATTTAATGTTGAACCCAGGGGGCCAGCGGGCAGGTACAGAGTGATGCTGCCTGTTTATCCCGTGCCTCTCCCAGGCCCAGGCGTCCAGAGTCAGGAGCGTGTGCCCACACCAGCGCCCCTCGGCCCAGGGCATGTACCCAGCCCAGAAGGAGGGCATGGCTGTGGGTGCTGTCTGAGGCAGGTGGCAGGGAAAGCCTGACCAGCTCACGTGCCACAGCCACCGTCGTGCTTCCAACCACGGCTGACAACAGCCCACAAGCCAGGGCCGCCCTGTCCTGCGCTTGGGCCCACTTCAAACGTGGCCCCGCGTCTAGATGAGAGCCAGGTGCTCCCTCCATCAGGCCTCCTGCTTGATTCAGATTGTTGCTTAGTCAGGACCGATTAAGTCTTTCCTTTTTCCTTCTTTTGTCTCTCTTATGCTTTCAATTTCCAAGAGTAAGCCCAAGAAACCCTAGGCGCCCTCGCTTAGCGCTCAATAAAAGTAGGACCCATCCAGGCACCTGCTGGGTGCTCAGATAAATTTCCATTGCATGAGCTAGTGAATGACAGAAGCAGGCGAGCAGGAGTGGGGCTTCTGTGTGGGTCCGGACTGAGGAACACCTGGGTTGCTGGCAAAGTCCTTGATCTAGATGGTGGCTGCATTCCTCTACCCAAAACATATACGTCTATGCACCCTATTGTCGTTTCAGTTCACAATTTTAACCCTTAAAAAAAAAAAAACTTTAAAAAGGTCCAAGAACTGAACCTGGAGGCTCCCTGATGTTGACAATAGGCTTCTAAACCGTCCACCTAGTCGACAGGCAACAAACAGCCCCCGGCAAGTCTTCACTCTGGGCTCTCCGGCGTTCTCTGGCGGCCTCTGCTGCTCTGCTCTCTCGTGGTTCTGCTTCTGCTTCTCTGCTTCTGCTCGCGTCTTCGTGACACTGCCCTTCAAAGCCCAGTCTTAGCCCAGGTGAAGCCCATCTACCTAGGCCCACACCCCACTCCAGGTGCCGCCATCAGGCATTCAGGACTGCAGGGATCTGTCATCCATCCTAATGGCGAGAGGGCAGAAAAAGCCTGATACTTTTTACCTTACCCTACAAGCACCTACTGTGTGTTGGGTATTTGTTCCAGCTGCTGGGAATACAGCAGCGGACACAACAGACATTAGTCACTGCTTTTATGGAGTTGACATCAGAGTGAAGCCTGGAGACAATGTGCCCTTGGGGATGCTACACCGTCACCGAGACGCCGAGTAAGAGGACACACAAAAGCGAGTTGGCTTTGATGAGCTGCCTACATGGTCTGGACCTTAATCTAAATACGGACGATCACCTAGATTTCTCCTGTGAACTCACAACGTCTCTGTGTTTCCCAGTGGTAGCGCCAGCAGGCACAAAGCAGGATCTCTAGGATCCGGGCAGAGGGTAAAGGAGAGTCCTGGAGCCCTTCGGTGGCTTTTCAGGCCCTTATGGAGCTTTTTACGCCACTTGTAGTGCGGCACCCAGGTACATGGCAGGCAGGGGGCCCGGGGGCTGGCAGGCCTCCCAGCACCTGGTGGGTCTTCACTCTTTCTGGGCTCCCTGGCGTTCTCTCTTCTCTGCTTTGCTGCTGCCGCTGCCGTTGCTACAGCTGTTTCTGCTCTCGTTCTGGTTCTGCTGGCGCCACCGTGACGCCGCCCTTATAGGCCCAGTCTCAGCCCAGGTGCGCCACCTATGCATGCCCACACCGCGCTCCAGGTGTCCGCCATCAGGCACACATGTAGGACTGCAGGGGTCCATCATTAACACTAATGGCGGGAGGGCGGAAAAGCCTGATAACTTTCATTTACCCTACACCAGTGTCATTCACAGACGCGGTCCGTGTGTCCAGAGCCATACACCCCGAGCCACGCCTCCAGGAAACCCCTCTCAGCGAGTGGCATCGCCCTCCGTCCACTCGCCTAAATGGGAAACCTCCTGCTCCCGTCCTGCCCGTCGACTCCCACCTCGTTGTTCGTCCGCGTTGCCCCTACTTGGGGCATCGGGACTTACGTTTCCTCTGTTCTTGTCCCAGGGTGCAGAGCGGGGGCAGCCCTCAGTTCAAGAAGGTCGTGTTCCAGGAATTCACCGACGCCTCCTTCACTCAGCCCTTGTACCGGGGAGAGCTGAATGAGCACTTGGGGCTCCTGGGGCCCTACATCAGAGCCGAAGTGGAGGACAGCATCATGGTGAGTTGGCGCAAGTTTTGAAAGTACAGAAAATAAAGCACTTGACAAGTAACCCCACGTTGTCTTGCCGGTGTGTGTTCTCATCTTCCTATGTACTCGCGAGGTAGTCACAGTCGTACAATGTAGAATTCTCCGCTTGACTGAACGTCACGTCGTAAACATTCCTTAGGTCATGAAAAACACTTCCTATTTTTGTAACGACAGCATCATAATGTATGAAATTACCCATTTACTTTGAATAACCTTTTTTTTTTCCAGTATTTCAAGAATACTGCAGTAAGAAGACTTTTGCTAGGCTGAAATTCCAGTAGTGCCATAGACATGAGTGTTGCCAGACTTTTTCTAATGAGCTGACTGCTAGCATCCTTTGCACATTGTCTGTCTTGGGAAGAACGCTTTTTAAATGCATTTGTATCACCATGTATATTTCTGTATGTGTCTTAGCTCAGCTCATCGATACGTGAATGACCACTGGTGATTTAGTGCAGCGGATTCTCCCAAGTGTGTCGTGTCCTCATCGTAAATATAATGCTTCATGAACTAAAACAAGTTTGAATTTGTAAGTCGTTACCCATAAATCTTTAGTGTAGGAAACTTTCTTTACTTCTATGTGCATGAAAATCCTTCCCTAGATAGACATCTTTTCCGTCACCTATACTTTCTTTCCCGTCGCAGTACAGTCTTCACGTCCCACGAAACACGTACACTTTTTTGAAATCTGAGAAGCAGGTCTCTCTTACAGTCGTCACCATGGACTGGCGCTGCCGCGCCAGCTCCCGGGGTTACTCTCTCCAAAGCCCTGCGGTCATGTTTTCTGTGACCCTTTGGAGCTGCTGTTACCTACTCGCGAGTTTTCTCCTCTGCAACTCTGAGTTCATGCCTTAGAAGATCTGGCTCCCACCCTCCCTGGATCTCCAGGTCCGCGCTTCCTCGGGGAGTGAAGACAGACCTGCTGGGCCCGCTGCTCAGGCTGAGCCCTAAGCGGATTTACAAGATCCTGAAATATGACACTTGCTTTCTTTTTCCTGCTTTGCAGATAACTTTCAAAAACCAGGCCTCTCGTCCCTACTCCTTCTATTCTAGTCTCATTTCTTATGAGGAAGATGCGCAGCGCGGAGCAGCGCCCAGAAGGAAGCGCGTGGAGCCCAACGAGACCAGGAGCTACCTGTGGAGGGTGCGGGAGCACATGGCGCCCTCCGCACCTGAGTTCGACTGCAAAGCCTGGGCCTACTTCTCCGACGTGGACCTGGTAAGCAGGCCCGTGCGGCCTTCATGGAGCCCATGTGCTCTGCGAGGAAGCTGCACATTTGTCCTGAGTGGAAGGGAGGCTTCACTAGGGCAGGAGGAGTCAGGCTGGGGTCAGGGGGCCACAAACGCCCCTCGGCTTCACAGGGAGAGCTCCTCACGGGCCTGCTGTCTCACCTCTCAGGAGAGGGACGCGCACTCAGGCCTCATGGGGCCCCTACTCATCTGCCGCCCCAACACACTGAGCGCAGCCCACGGCAGACAAGTGACTGTGCAGGAATTTGCTCTGCTGTTCACTGTCTTCGACGAGAGCAAGAGCTGGTACTTCGCCGAAAACCTGGAAAGGAACTGCAGGGCGCCCTGCAACACCAACACAGAGGACCCCGCTGTGAAAGAGCGTTATCGCTTCCATGGTAACGGCCCCATGCCACCGTCCCCCGCGCTGCATGGGGAGCTGAACCAGAGGCTGGGGCTGGCGCGAGGCGGGGGGGGCCCCCACAAGGATCCAAGTGCCGCCGAGGGCTTGAAGGCGCCTGTGCTCTCCCCTCCAGCGGTCAATGGCTACGTGATGGATACACTGCCCGGCCTGGTCACAGCGCGGGGCCAGAAGACTCGATGGCACCTCCTCAGCATGGGCAGCAGTGAGAACATCCATTCCATCCACTTCAGCGGACACATGTTCACAGTTCGGAAAAAGGAGGAGTACCAGGGGGCCGTGTGCAGCCTCTATCCGGGTGAGCTGAGCCTCCTGAGGCGGTGAGCCGGGGCTGTGCCTGTGAGCGGCAGACAGAGGTGACAAGGCAGGAAGTGAACGAGCTCATTTCAGAATCAGATAGTGTGCCCAGGGGCCTCCCCGGTGGCGCAGCGGTTGAGCGCTGGGTTGCGAAGCTGCCTGCAGCCTCTGCAGCCAGTTCGATCCCCGGCTGCTCCCCGGCCCCCGGAGGAGGGTCCCGCATGGCGCGCAGACCTCTCCTGCCGCCCGCTGCTCCCCTCAGCAGTGTCCTTCGGTCCTTCTGCCTGCTCTGCTCCCCGCTCTGGCTCTGGTGAATCCTCTCACCCTCCCGCGCTTCTGACTGTACCCAGTGCATGTATAAACCAAACAAACAAACAAACAACAAATAAATAAATAAATAAGACATGCCTCTAGAAAATTAAAAAAAAAAAAAAAAAGATAGTGTGCCCAGAGGAAGTGGAACACATGGAGTACATGGAATAAGTGGGCGCTGAAGTCCCGCACTGCCCTGGGGGTCTCCTCCCACCTCAGATCCTGCCTGGCACCGGGGTGTTTGGCAGAGCATTTCTCGGGTGCTAATGAAGGCTCGGCCGTCACTGTAGTTCTCCAGCCTCCCTTTAAGGCCGGGGGAGGGAGGGGGTGGGAACAAAGGGGGGAGGGCCCATGGGCTGAGGTGGAAGCCTGTGGGTGCTGTGCCCCTGTACCCCAAATCATACTCTGTGTCGTCAACCAACGTCATCTGAATGCAATAAAATGTTACCCCCAAACCAGGTCTCATAACGAGAGTAAAGTCTGCCTGTTCCTGCATAAAAACTCTGATCATCTGTTGCCTTTTCTGCTCACTCCTGGTCATCCGCAGGCCTGCGGAGCCCCCACATCACAAACAGTTCAAGTCAGACGTCCCAGTGCCCAGGCCAAGCTACTCCTGGAGCTCGTGACGGTGGTTTCTGCCCACCTCGCCCCCAGCTCTCAGCGGCAGCTGCGGGAGCGCGGGCCCCCTTGTGAGCCTGGCGGTGCCGAGGCTGGCGCTCTGGCCGGGCCCTTGACACTCTCCAGAGACCCCTCCTCACAGTCCCCGGGCTGCCGTGGTTCCACCTCTGTTCGGGGTTCCTTGTGAGGTGTTCTTCCCACTCGTCACGTCCCTCCGCCTCTTGGCTGGGGTTGCCTTCACCCAGACCCACAAAGACCTCGCCTGGCTTCCCTCGGGGCACCGCACCAAGTCCGTGGCAGACAGGCCTTTGGTCCTGAAGCCCCCCGCATCCGCAGGCCCCGTAACCCCCCACCCCCGAAGGCCGCTGTCCTGGGCTTGGGGGCGGCCACCGGGGAGCCGCCGAGGGCACGAGGTGCCTGTCTGTCTGTGAGAAGAAAGCGTTCGTGTTGCTTCTGTCTCCCCAAGGCATCTTTGAGACGGTGGAGATGGTCCCATCCGAAGCAGGGGTCTGGCGGGTCGAGTGCCTCCTCGGGGAGCACCTCCGCGCGGGCATGAGCGCCCTGTTCCTGGTCTACAGCAGCGGTGAGTAGCGGCCCAGCACTCGTGCCCGGCACGTGACGACCCCCGACCCAGCCCGTGTCGCTCAGCTGCCCCCATCCCAGATGGCGGCCTCTCGAGGTAGAGACCCTAGTCTGGCCTTGTCTGACCACCAGCCGGTGTTCGGGGGAGGCCTGGGGCCCGGGGCCTGGGCTGGGCGCCTCCAACACTTCGAAGCTCAAGCTCTGCAGGGCAGCCCCTCCTCTTCACCGCCTGGTGGAGCCCCAAGGTCCCACTGCTCCACGAGGATGCGCCCCATTCCGTAGCGGCGCCGGCTCGGCTCGGGCGCCTGCTGCGGGGCCATGCGGGAGACAGTGGCAGAGCCATGTTCACTGGAGCTGAGTTTGCCGCCCTCCGGCCAGCAATGTTCCCTCCGTTTCTCTCAGAGTGCCGCGCTCCCCTGGGAATGACCTCCGGGCACATCCAAGACTCTCAGATCACGGCCTCAGGGCAGCATGGTAAATGCCGTAGTTTTCTCTCCAAGAATGGGGTGATTCTTTCCTTTGTCCTGGAGAAATTCAGACCACCATCCGGCATGCAGCAAGCCTACCCCAGAGCTGCCCCCTCCACTTCCCACGGCCACCTGCTGCCGGCCCCACGCCCAGCCCGGGCAACGCTGGGCCTCCCAGCCGCTCCCTGCCCCTGGAGCCACTGCCAGCACTCCCCCAGCTCACCCGACCCCCGACCCCCGTGGGGTGCCGAGAGCAGCACCATTCGCCTCCGGGGTGGGCCGATTTTCTTGTTTACTTTCATTTCACTTATGTTCTTTGCTTTTTGTTTTCTAACTTCCCTGCAATGAACACTCATGCAGGGATAAAGAACGAACACTATTTGGTGCTGCTAGTGATACATCCCAGTGCCAGCCAATCAGCGGTGCTAACCGCCCGCAGAATTATGTTTAGAAAGTAAAATGAGTGAGGACCAGGGAAATCCTTAGGTGGCCACTGGGACTGTGCTTCTGACTCTGTCTTCGTGGTGCTGGGAGTAACCTTTCTCGGGAGAATCTCGTAGCCCCAAGTGTCTAGGAGCACCCCACCTGAACCCTCTTTCTCCCCTCTCTCGGGCAAAGGGCAGTGGGCCCCAAAGCTGGCCAGACTTCACCAGTCAGGATCGGTCAACGCCTGGAGCACCAAGGAGCCCTTCTCCTGGATCCAGGTGAGGGCGCCGCGCACTCCCGTGCATGCCCCCTTGGCCGCAGCCCTGCCAGCCACAGCGCGCTCGGCCTCCCTCACCGGAGGCATCCTCAAGGCACCTTCTGCCACCTGCCCTCCTGAGCGCCACACCCCTCTTGCCTGGTACTTTCATAAAAGGAAGACATGCTCCCAGGAAGCCACCCAGCAGGGCGTTGGCACGGAAGGGGGCGCTGACAGGATGGGGAGTTGGGGAGATCTGAAGCATGCACCCGGGCCAGGCCAAGGGCTCCAGGCGCCTGCCAGCGCATGGTCCATCTGCACTTGCTTCCTCGTGGGCAGGAGGGTGTTGTGCTCACGCTCAAATGCCCAGCTGGGTGTCCAGGTGAAATGACGAACATGAGCTTCCCAGACGGCTCGGAGCTTCTGACCGCAGCATAGAAGAGCTACAAGAGGCGAAGTGGCCAAGATGGGCACTTTGCCAGGAACCCAGAATAGGCAAGAAAGGCTAGGACGCCAGAGGTCCACAGAGGCCTCTCACCGGCCGCGTGAACCAACAACTTAAGTCACTTCAGTGAAACCCCTGAACTTTGTGCCTGGTGCTCTCAGGTGATTATGCCACAGTGCCAAGAGGAAAAACCGGGTGTCTTCCTTTGGGAACACCATCTCCTCTGGGAAGAGAGCTCGCCCCTCTGCCCTGTGCCCTGCTTTGTTTTTCTCTCACACTGACCACTCCTTGGTGCCACAGAAGTGAAAACGTGTATGATCGTCCGGTTCCCCTACTCAAGCAGCGGCACCGCAGGGCGGGGCTTTTGTTGCTGGTCACTCTTCCGTGCCCAGACAGCGCTAGGTGCGCAAGCCTGAACACCTATCCTGCAGTGATCGAATGTGGGAGGACTTGGGTTTGGCTGAGGCGGAGATGCGTGCGTGGCCCACGCCCTCCTGTCTAAGAACAAGCACCCCTTGCCACTGGGCCGCACTCGCGGCACAACACTCGCTAGGCGTCGCAATTCGCTGCCAGGCCAGGTGCCAAGGCCGGAATAAATGAAGGATCCCGCGTGCCATGAGCTGAGAGCGCCTACAGCAGGTGTTCACACTTTCGTTCTTATGACAACCCTGTCAGACAAGCACCACGGTCATCTCCACGTTACAGACAAAGCCATTAAGTCCCAGTGCGGCTGGCCGACTCCGCCACGTTCACGGCCTGACCCTCTCGGACCAGCAGAGACCTTGTCAGGCGGTACGAGAGCTGGCGTTAGTGAAGTGACATACATCGCGAAGGCTCTAAATTCTAAATTCTTGGGGTGGGGAAACTGGCTTTGGCTGATGTGCGCCCCGAGCCCTGGGTCACGAGGATCCATGTGTGCAGCAAAGGATGTGTACAGAGAAGGCGGGGAGGCGGGGAGGCAAGAAGCACCCCTTCTGCTCCTCCCCGTCCTTACTCCCATGGCTTCGCAGGCAGCCACGTTTCCACATCGGGGTCTACTTCTCCCGCGTGCCCGGACGCTGCAGCGTCGCCGTCAGCAGTGACCCTATCAGGAGGCAGTTCACTCATTTAACACAACGTGCCGTTTTCATCGGCAGGTGGACCTGTTGGAACCAAAGATCATTCACGGCATCATGACGCAGGGCGCCCGCCAGAAGCTCTCCAGCCTCTACATCTCTCAGTTCGTCGTCATGTACAGCGTGGATGGAAACAACTGGCGCAGTTACCGAGGGAATTCCACGGGCACCTTAATGGTATGTGACCTGCCCTTGCGGGGGAATCCTTTAGGCATGAATCCTTGGAGGAGTGTTTGACAGATTTCAGTGTGGCCCAAACGCTCCTGGCTCTGACAAACTTAAAACCAGAGAAGAGTTTTCTGCTTAGGGGAGACAGGAGTGATCATGGACATGTGAGCGAGCAAGTAGTGGCGTCACAGCTCCCAGAGACGACAGAAACGCAGAGCGCTGTACTTGCTGACAGAAACGTGTGCCCGGGCCTAGAGGCACGGCTGCAAGCAGGCAGACACGGGCGCCGGGCGGGGCCCCCGCAAACCTCTGTGCTCTTTCTCTGGTCTCGCTCCGGCACTTGCTCACAGCTCGCGGTCTCGCCTTGGAGCGGTCCTCCTTGCCGCAGCCCGGCTCGTAGCGCTGCCGCCCTCCTGTCCCTGCGCTCTCAGCATAGGGGCTGCACGGCCACCCACACCACTGTGCTCCCTGGGCCCAGGGGTCCAGTCAATGGCACGCGCGTTCCGCGCCCACGCCACTCAGCCCGGGCATCAGGCGCGGCCCGGGAGGGCAAGACCATGGTGGGGCTGCAGAAGCAGCAATGGCAGGGCGGACGAGAGCCTGAGCGCGCCACTTCCCCGGCCCCGGGACTCGGGGGACGCGGGCGCTGGAGCACACCGTGGAGGCGCGCAGCTGGCCGTGGGCAGGCCAGTGGGCGAGAGACTGGAGGGTGGGGGAAGCCGCGAGTGGAGGTGGGGGCTGCACCTTCCATAGAAAGGGAAATGGGAAATGACATTCTCTGCAGGGCGCCGAAGCCCATCACTGAACAGGCTTAAAATACTGCCATCGGCCTCCCGCATATTACGCCTCCATTGATCTGAGCCTTCCACACCCCATTTCACTGGAGCCGCTCTCCCCACAGCTGCCATGTTCCTGCCACCTGCTTCCAGGCTCCGATAAAACCTGCACGTCAGTCGGGGGTAATCATCCCATCAGCTGCCTTCTTCAGCATGAATTGCAGTCGCTGCCCCTCAGAGACAAAACAGGACACATCCACTGTTGGTGTCTCAGGACAGACATGCAGGGAGGCCAGACATCTCCGCACGGCATGGGACAGCCAGACAAACACAGGTTGACATACACACACGGGATACACTTTGCACATACATGACACACGTGAGACGCATTTACAGACAGCATATATGTAACACATGTACGTATTTATGTGTGCACACGTGGAACAAGCGTGTCCTGTTCCGGACTGCATGGGGGGACCCCACTCTCACTGTGCACCAGGTCCACTGTCAGTTTTCAGTGCTTTCTCTCAATTTGGTTAATTAAAGTAACAACGCTGCATTTGACTCACAAGCACAGGACCCCACTTCAGATGCCCGTCCCCACACCCCACCAGGTCCTACCCCACCATCTGTCAGGCCCTCCATCTGGGATGGCTGCAGAGCTGTCACAAATGCTTTCTCTGCATCTCTGATCTGATCACTTGCTTCTCTTTCCTGTGGGCAAATTCCACTCACATCCAGTGGCTTAAGAAGCGGGCCTGGCCAAAGTGGACGTGGGAGCAGCCGGTTGGGGAGGCTCCAGTCCGTCCAGTTTGTCCCCTTCCGTCACAGCCGAGCACACGCTCCGGACAGGACGCCACTGAACACGGGGCCGGGAGGGCCTCCCGCGCGCGCGGGGCCCTCACAGCCAGCATGGGCTCCCGCCCGCAGCCACACTCCCCGCTGGGCCGCCCGGGCCGCCGCCCGGGCCAGGTGCCGCCCGCCCGTCTGAGAGTTAGCCGGCTGCACCTCCCCAACTTCCGGAGACGTCTGGTCCCCACGCTCGCTCGGCACCCAAACCGGCGCCTGCTGGGGGCTCCTTTCTCAGGTCTGGGCGCGAGGGTCACAGCACCCTGGAAACCAGCACCGCAGCGCTCCTCTCCCATGAGGCCCTCGCGCCGGCAGCGGCCGGACGTCTGACGGCAGCCAGAGGGCAAAGGCACGAGCCTCGAGTGTCGGGCCGGTCCTCAGCCGCCTGCCTCCCCTGCCTGGTCCGGGTGCAAACCGAGAAGCCACGCCGCAGAGGCCGTCGCGGCCCGAAAGGGATCGAGGCGCCCGGCCCGGGCCCCCGCCGCCGCCGCCGCCGCGGTGCCCCCCTGTGACAGCCCCACCCCCGGGCGAGTCGTCGACTGACAGGAGGCCAGGCCCGCCGTGCTCCGTGTGACTCGCCGAACTCAAGAGAGTGACGCTGGGCAGAAAGAACCACCACCCAGCGGGGCGGGGTGCACCGGGCCACACCGGACAAGCCGCCTGGGCAACGTCTGCACGCGGATGGCCCTCGCGCCTGGGGGACGGCGGCGGTCTGGCGTGTGCGCCCGAGACCGCGGCTGAATCTCCCGCGAGCGAGCGAGGAGCCGCAGAATGAAAGCGCCCCGCGGGGAGCGCCCGCCCGTGGCCCGCAGCGGCCACTGCAGAGGCCACGCGCCGTGGGGCTGCACCGGCCCGCAGGGCCTTTTCCGGCCTTCCTGGCAAGGCCCGGCTCCGTCAGGCACAGGCTGCCGCAGAGGGCGGGGGCCGAGGGCCCAGGACCCAGACCAGCCCGTGCCCCCTAACCCACAAGCGCCCCCAACAGACTCTCGCACAGCAGGCTGCGGGCTGCCGCCGAGGCGGCCCAAGCACTTTAATGACACTGGCTGGGGGAACGGACACCGGGAGGCGCCTGACCCCCGCCCCCCCACACGCTGGGGGAGCCGGGCACCGCCGGGGGCCACGCGGCCAAACGTCTCTGCGGGCGCGCGGCTGCGCGGGGGTCGGGGGGCACCGCCAGCGTCCAGAGGCCCGGCCGCAGGAGCTCAGTCTCCGCCTCCGCCTCCGGGGGGGGGGGGGAGGCTGTGGCCGCAGCAGACGGGCAGAGGAGGGCGCGCGCGGCAGGACGAGCAGGGAGCTGGCGACGACGACGGAGTCCACGGCGGCCTCCCGAGCGCGCGGGGGCGGGTGGCGCGAAGGGCCGCGGCCCCCAGGGGCCCGGGGGCGCGCGCACGCGCGCGGGCAGCGAGTCCCGACGAGGCCCGCCTTCGCCGTCCCGCCGGGCCCCGGCCCTCCGCGCAAGGGCTCACACCCCCTGCCCCGACGGGCAGACGGCCTCCTGCAGCACGAGGTGCAGCAGGTGGTTCTGCTCGGCGCTCAGCAGCGGCCACATGGCCACCTGCAGCGACTTGACGGCCTCCGTGTCCTTCTCGTGCGTGGCCATGACCAGCGACTGCAGCAGCAGGAAGAGCTCCTCGGGCAGCGGGCCGCCGCCGTCCTGCCCGTGGCCGTCGAACGCCTCCCAGGAGTACTTCTCCAGCGTGCGCGCGTGCTCGGGCAGCAGCTTGGCGGGCGGCGGCTGCAGCAGCAGCAGCAGCAGCACGCGGGACACCTCGCAGCGGACCAGCACGTCCGAGAAGGCGCCGAGCGCGGGCACCGGCGCGGGCGGCGGCGCGCCGGGCGCGGGCGCGGGCGCGGGCGGCGGCGCGGCGGGCCGGGCGGCGCCGGGCGGCGGCGGGGGCCCGGGCGGCGGCGGCGGCGGCGGGGGCCCGGGCGGCGGCGGGGGCCCGGGCGGCGGCGCGCCGTGCTCGCGGGCCAGGCGCTGCATGCGCGTGAAGAGCGCCAGGGCGCTGCTGTAGTCGCGCGCCAGCAGCTGGCAGGACGCCGCGTCGCCCAGCGCCTGCAGCGCGGCCAGGGGCAGCTGCGGCAGCTGCAGGTGGGCGGCGCGCTGGAAGTGGCCGGCGGCGGCGGCCGGCTGGCCCAGGTCGCGCAGGGCGGCGGCCAGCTCCAGGCAGAGGGCGGCGGCGGCGGCCGGCTGGCCCAGCTCGAGGTGCAGGCGCACGGCGGCGCCCAGCGCGGCGGCGGCGGCCTGCAGCGGCTCCCCGTAGGCGGCGGGGCAGGCCAGGCGCTGGCGCGCGTCGCGCTCCTGCCGCAGGAAGAGGCGCGCGGCCTCGGTCAGCGCCAGCGCCTCGCCGGGCCCGTGGAAGAGCGCCTGCTGGCAGCGCGCCACGGCCAGCTGGCACCAGGCCGCGTAGGGCAGGCACTCCTGGGCGCGCAGCTCGCGGCCCAGCTGGGCGAACTGCTCGCCGGCCTCCGCCACGTTCGGCTTCCGCAGGAAGCGCTTCTTCAGCTTGCTGGACACCTGGCGGTAGCGGGCCAGGAAGTCGGGGGCCTCGGGCCCGGGGCCCGCGCCGCCGGCGCCCGGCCCCGCCGCGGACGCCGCCATCTTGCCGCCCGGCGCTTCCGGGCCGGCGTGCCCACGCCCGCGTGCGACGGCGACGTGGCGGGCGGGCGTGCTTGCGTCACGCGCGCCGCGCGCCCGCCCGGCCGCCCGGCCGCGGGGCGGGGCGGGGCGGGGCGGGGCCGGCCGGGGCGGGGCCGGCCGGGGCGGGGCCGGGCCGGGGCGGGCCCCGCTGTCGCTAGGCGACCGGTTGTTTGCGCGGTGGCCAGGGCGTCTGGCCTCCCTGAGCGAACTGGGTCCCCAAACCGCGCGGTCGCCCCCCGTGACCCCTTCCGACCTGGCACCCGGCCGGCCCCCCGCGCCTCAACCTTCCCGTCCGAGCCCGTGCCCACGGCGCTGTCCACCCATCCGCCCCGCGCCCCGGTGACCGGCGCACGGTCCGCCCGTCGCCTGGCCGCAGGCCTGGTCTGGTCTGGAGCTGCTCCCCAAAGAGCCCCGTCCTCCTGGGGACTCATGCCGACGACGGCGCAGTCGGCCCAGGCCAGCCCCACGCCTCGCCCTTCCCCCGCCCACCCGGGGACACGCCCTCGCACCGTCCGCTCCGCTCCGCTCCGCAGGCAGGCCCCTGCTCTCGGCCAGCCCCATCCCGAACCCCCCGGCCGGGCGTCGCCCCGCCGCCCCCGCCCCGTGCCCCGACGGAGGGCCCGCCCGTGCGCCCTCCTGCCCCCCCCCCCGTGCCCCGACGGAGGGCCCGCCCGTGCGCCCTCCTGCCCCCCCCCCCCGTGCCCCGACGGAGGGCCCGCCCGTGCGCCCCCCAGGGCCCCGGGGGACCCCGCACCCCACGCAAAGCGACCGAAGCGCGCACGAGTTTCTCTCAACATTTATTGGCTTCCAGGACTGGGGGCCGGGGCTGCCGGGCGTGACGGGGGCCTGGCCGGGGCCAGGGCCCGCGGCCGCTAGTGGGGGCCCGGGGCCACCTGGGAGATGGTGGTGGCCCCGAAGAGGGGGCTGAGCAGCGCGTTGTTGTGCACCGCCATGTCCAGCAGCTCGGGGGTGATGCGCGTGAGGCCTCTGTTCTGGGCCTCGCTGCGCGCCAGCTCCAGCACGGTGGCCGTCAGGTACTGGAGGACGGCCGCGAGGAAGACCGGGGCGGACGCGCTCAGGCGCTGGGCGTAGCGGCCCTCCCGCAGCAGGCGCTCCACGTGGCTCACGGAGAAGGCCAGCTCGGCGGCGCGGGAGCTGCGCGAGCGGTCTCCCCGCTGCTCGGCAGACGACCCCCGACGGCTTCTCCTCGGCATGGCGGCGGCGGCGACGGCGAGGGGCCTTCCTGCCTCGGGCCTGGCTGCGCGGCGCTGGGAGGCGAGGCGAGGCGAGGCGAGGCGAGGCGAGGCGGGCGAGCCGGTGCGGTGCGGGCGAGGCGAGGCGCGAGGCGAGCCGGAGCGAGGCGGTGCGGGCGGGAAGGTGCCCGGCTCTGCCACGGCGGGCCCCAACCGCTGCGTGGAGCCCGTGTCTGACCCGGCTGCGTCTCCTAGCAACCGCCGGCTCGAGGGGCCCCTCAGTGGTGGGCTCGCGCGTCCCTAGAAGGTTCCAACGCACCGCCAGGGGGTGCCCCCCACCCCCCCACCCCCGCCCAGAGCGGGCCCACGCGGCCGCTCGCCCGAGCCTCCCTCCCGGGCTGCCTCCCTTGCCAACGGAGGGCGACGTGGGCCGGGCCACCGCCACCGCGACCTGCTGCCACCATGTTGGCACCACCCCGGTGCCCCCCAAGCCCCGTGGGATGCGCCGTCGCGCCCCCCCCCCGCCGCTCCTCCCCGTCCGCCCCCTCCCGTTCGCGAGACGCCGGGGCCGGGCCCCGGCGCGGGAACGTGGGTGGCCCCTCGAGCCGGGCAGCTGGCGCCCGGCCCGGTGCGTTCCTCGGGGTCCAGCCAGAGGGCAGCTCGAGTCGGCGCGTCCTCCCTTTTCGCGGCTGCATGGTACTCCGTCGCACGGGCGGCGGCGGTCCTGGGCACCTCGTCGTGCGCGGGCGGACGTTTAGGGGGCCCCGCCGGCAGGACTGCGCCCACGTCCCGTGCGCTCCTGGGGGGGAACGCCGGCTCGCCTGCTTCCCGTGGGCTGTCTGGGCGCGGCGGGCCGGGGTGCGCGTAGGGTAACTGTGTTGGCCGACTGAGGGGCCGCGCCACTGAGGGGCCGCGCCACTGAGGGGCCGCGCCACTGAGGGGCCGCGCCACTGAGGGGCCGCGCCACTGAGGGGCCGCGCCACTGAGGGGCCGCGCCACTGAGGGGCCGCGCCACTGAGGGGCCGCGCCACGCTTGGGCAGACGCAGGGGCGGCGAGCGCGGCTCCCCTCCGCTGCCCGTCGGCCTGCGCGCCTTGGCGTCCGTCTGCGTCTCTTTGGTTCCGTGCGCGCGCGGATTTATTTGCTCGGGTCGCGGCCCTGGCGGCTGCGGAGCAGCATCTGCGGGGGGCCCCCTCGGGGCGCAGCGTGTGGGGTCTGGCGCGGGAGCCTGCTGGCCGGGTGCTCCTGCCTCGGAGGCGTGTCCGCTCCAGCCCTCTGCACGCTGTGGTCTCCCTGGTGGTACAAGGGATTAAGCACCGCACTATGAAGCTGTCCGAAGCCTCTGCAGCACGAGTTCCATCCCTGGCCAGGGAGCTCCCCACAGGGTGCAGCAGACCTCTCCTGACTCCCCGCTGCTCCCCTCAGCAGTGGATCTGCCTGTTTTGCTCCCCGCTCTGTCTCTGGTGAGTGCTGTCACTCCCCGCACCTCTGGCCTGCACCCCAGCTCTTGTATGCATAAATAAAATCTTTTTTTAAAAAAGAATAATGCTGTGACTTCTCTGACAGTAATATAAATTTATTAATATTCTCTACCCCACAGAAAGAAAAATTGTTACATGGGAGAATTTTTTATTTCCCATTACTCTGATATGTGATTATTTATTATTAATTATTAATCAGGCTGACACTGATTCCTGCTCCAGTGTCCTCAAGCAGATACAGACTCCCAGCATTTTGTGAGACGATTTTCAACTTTCCTTATATTATATGCCACGGTTTCCATGTAAGTCTTTTGCATGGGCATTGCCATGAAAGTTCTCAAACTGTCTGTTTCCTTGAATGTGCTATGCTTGAATGTTCTCTGGAGCCTGGGTGCATCAAGCTCGTGCAGGCCACATGTTCACCTTGGACATTACCACACGCCTCGTGAGTCCACACACGAGGAAGCAGGGATAGAGGTTCTTCCACACTGTTCGCATTCTCGGAAACTCTTTCTCAGTTGAGTCCACCCTGAGCGCAAGCTCCTCAGACTTGGGCTCTGCTCGGCCGATCTGGGATGCGGCCCCAGCACTCTTGCTTCCGCAGATGCAGGTGCAGCTGCTCCGTGGCCCACAGTGGAGCCCAGAGACAAGACCATTTCACAGGACCCCCTGCCCCAGACTGGTCTCCCTCGGCTTGCTCCTCTTTTTTTTTTTTTTTTTTAAGATTTATTTATTTATGCATACAAGAACCTGGGTACAGGCCAGAGGTGTGGGGAATGAGAGGACCCACCAGAGACAGAGCGGGGAGCAGAACAGGCAGGTCCACTGAAATCCACTGCTGAGAGGAGCAGCGGGGAGCTAGGCGAGGTCTGCTGCACCATGTGGGTCAGCGCCCTGGCCAGAGATCAAACTCATCCTGCACAGGCTGCAGGTAGCCTCATAGTGCTGTGCTTAACCCCTTGCGCCACCAGTGAGGCCCCTCAGCTCGCTCCTCTTTCTGGTGTTTTTCACCCTCATCCGTTCTGTCCTAATGTCTGAGCTCTGGTGCGGGGGGCTGCACCTATTAGTACCCAAACCTCAAGTTGCTCAGAATCTAGCAGGGATAGTGACAAGCAGACCTTTGAAATGCAGGTTGATGTGGTGAAGAAAGGATCTGGGGGCTTCTGGGAACAAACATTACCCTCAGAATACAAGTCTGACTAACTTCCTCAGGTCGATGATCCCAAAGAGTGGCTGCAAGTGGACTTCCAGAAGACAGTGAAAGTCACAGGCGTGACCACCCAGGGCGTGAAGTCTCTCCCCAGATGTTATTTTGCTCCTTCACTTGTATCTGTGCTGACCCCCCAGGTCTTCTTCGGCAACGTGGACTCATCCGGTATAAAGCACAATGTCTTCAACCCTCCAATCATCGCTCGGCACTTCCGCCTGCACCCCACACACTACAGCGGCCGCAGCACCCTGCGCATGGAGCTGCTGGGCTGTGACCTCAACAGTAAGTGTCGGGCGCCCTGTCTTCCCTTGCCGTGCTAGACTGACTGGCTGGGAAGTGGTCCCGGGCGGGCAGAGCCCTGGTGCGTGGGGCCGCAGGGCCGACCGAGGCCGGTGCTAGTGGCGAGTTCTCTCATTTCCTTGAGGCTGCAGCATGCCCCTGGGTGTGGGGAGCAAAGCGGTCTCCGATGCTCAGATCACGGCCTCATCCTACTTAAAGA
This sequence comes from Talpa europaea, assembly GCF_964194135.1. Classification (NCBI taxonomy): domain Eukaryota; kingdom Metazoa; phylum Chordata; class Mammalia; order Eulipotyphla; family Talpidae; genus Talpa; species Talpa europaea. The sequence continues at coordinate 95,939,348 of NC_140081.1, read as the reverse complement.
ACGTGTTTGCCAGCTGGGCTCCCTCCCAAGCGCGACTCCACCTCCAGGGCAGGACCAACGCCTGGAGACCACAGGTGAGAGGAGCAGATGCCCTGGACCAGCAGGGCCGTGACCGTGGTTGGGGAAGAATAGGAAGTACCCTTACTGAGTCTCAGGGCACGGGTCTCGGTAGGCATGGTTTCAGACAGTAGGCACGGGGCATCTCTGGCGGAGCTTCCCGGAAACAGACTCAGTATATAGGGGGGCTGCCACCTGTCAAAGAATCAGTGCATCTGAAGCCCGGTGCTCTCAGCCACCATCCCTCGAGTTGCAAGTCTCCCAGTGCTCAAGGGAAGGGCCATGGCCGCGTACAGTTCACTGGACACAGTCCTTTGCTAGAATCACTGCGTGTGATTTGTCTGTCATGGAGAAGCTTCTGGTCTGTGCTCCTTCAAGAGCATATTGTAGACATAACAGGCTCTACCACACTGCCAGGCTTTCAGCTCCAGCCAGTTTCTATATGGTTCATGTATTCATTCAACAAACATGTGTGGGACACACAACCTCAAGTTGCTCAGAATCTAGCAGGGATAGTGACAAGCAGACCTTTGAAATGCAGGTTGATGTGGTGAAGAAAGGATCTGGGGGCTTCTGGGAACAAACATTACCCTCAGAATACAAGTCTGACTAACTTCCTCAGGTCGATGATCCCAAAGAGTGGCTGCAAGTGGACTTCCAGAAGACAGTGAAAGTCACAGGCGTGACCACCCAGGGCGTGAAGTCTCTCCTTATGAGCATGTTTGTGACGGAGTTCCTCATCTCCAGCAGTCAAGATGGCCACCACTGGACTCTGTTCCTTCAGAGTGGCCAAGCAAAGGTAAGCTGGCCTCACAGGAAAGGCAAGGGGAATCTCCTGGAGCTTGACCTTTGGAGACATAATGAGGTTGTTGAATGACCTTGAGGATAACCTGAGTACCTGTAGTAACAGGACACCATGAAAGGCATTCTGGGAGGACATGGTGACGCCAAGCTAGAGTAGAGGCAGGAGTCGATTATCTTCACAAATGTCGCTGTTATGTGGGATGGCTGCAGCTCAGGGAGGTAAAGAAGAGGAAGACTCACTTGCCAAATACATGACATCTGTGTCCTCAGCAACTTATAGGCCTGAGACTCACTGGCCTTGAACTTTCAGGACCTCGACATCTTTCTTCTGGAGATGAGTTTGCTGCATAAGTTCACAAGTTATGCTGACTATGGGATGTGCCATGTAGTCTTGCTGCCCCTTGAGTGTGGGCATGAACGGGTCATTCCTATGGTCTCTTTTATCTTTTTCACCGAGGATTAACCACGCTGTGGCCCTTGCCAATTTCTCTAGTCATCTCTTTCCACTTGCTCTAGTGCTTACTAGACAGGGAGGGGGTGAAGAGTTGTGTGTTTAAGCACTCATACACACAATGGCGCCATCTGGATAATGGAATGTTGCCATTATCCACCCAGAGCTTACCTCCCCAGGCACTAGCAGACAAGGCTGCTGCAGGTGGCGAATGTCAGGGGTCTGGTCACACCCAAAAGGAAGCACACTACACAGAGGGCAGTTCACTTGATCGACAGCAGGGGGCGCTCGCGGACGAGGAACCCTGGTGGCCAGGAGCCTCCTCTAGGGCCACTTGAAATCGCCTCTTGCTGATGGAACAAGAAACCACAGGAAACTTCCACATGAATAGGGAAGGGCAGGTGAGGTAGAAGGCATTCTCATTTTTGAGTTTTCACTCCGTTTCTTGAAAACGCCATGACCTTCGGCGGCATGAGTCACCCGAGCAAAGGGCTGTGAGAGGACATGACCCAGAGCACTTGCTTGAAATGCCAGTGTGTCCCCTCGGCCTGTGGCCTGAGAGGGCGAGGGCAGCACAGCAGGCAGAGGAAAACTAGGAAACCACAGCCCGGCCGACATGGAGTGGCCCCAAACAAGAATTTGCAGACATGAAGAAAAGCTTTGAATCGGAAAGTTTTAAACTGACAAAAATGGGGGAAGCATAGGAAGATGTGAAATATGAGTTAACCAAAGTGAAAAAAAAAATGATATTGGGCCTCCCCTGGTGGTGCAGTGGTTGAGCGCTGGGTTGCGAGGCTGCCTGCAGACTCTGCAGCGCCAGTTCGATCCCCGGCCACTGGCGAGGGTCCCACAAAAAAAAAAAAAAATGATATTGAAGAAAAAGATATCATCTGAGAAATGAAGGCAATCATCTCACCGGAAGAGACTTAAGCGAAACTATACCTTGGGGTACTGAAGAGGAAAACAGGCCTGAGGCCAGAAACGTAGCAAAGGGAAGAAAATGAACCTCTGGTGGCGCAAAGGGTTGAGCACAGCACTGTGAAGCTGTCCGCAGCCTCTGCAGCACGAGTTCCATCCCCGGCCAGGGAGCAACCACATGGTGCAGCAGACCCCTCTGTCTCCCCTCTGCTCCCCTCAGCAGTGGATTTCAGTGGATCTGCCTGTTCTGCTCCCCGCTCTGCCTCTGAGGAGTCCTCTTACCCACCCCCCCACCCCCGCATCTCTGGCCTGCACCCCAGTTCTTGCATGCATAAATAATTTTTTTTTAAAAAAGGGAAGAAAATGATCATAGAGAAAGTGAAGCTAAGCCGGCACAGGTGAGACCGGAAACTCAGAAGAATAAAACAAAGCAACGAGAGCACATGTTGGCAGTGGAACCCAGGAACAGCCCGCGGGAATCACAGCAGCTCTGGGCATGCGTACCTGGGGAAAGTGATCCAGAAGAATCCATTGTGAGCAAGTCCTAGTCAGTCTAAATTCTCAGTGCCTCCAGGTCCAAAGGCTGAGTCAGTGACAAGGGCAAAGAAATGCTGTTCCCACGGGTTGTTCGCTAGAGCTCAAGAGAAGAAGAGACACGCGCGAGCGCACCACGCTGTATAGCCAAGGCCCACGCAAGAACACGCCCTTACGTGCACCCTTGTCACAGAGTAAAAGCGACGATTTTGCTCATCAGAGAAGTGGGCGTAGCAGACAACAAAGTCATTTATGGCCAAATAACAAATGGGAGTCGAAGGGGCTCATTTGACACGGACACCTTCGAAAAAGGCCCAGCGGTGCGGGAGCGTCACTGGGAATGCCGCCGGGCCATGCTGGCTGCGCTGTCCTAGTGCCCAGAAGCTAGCGATGTCACCTCATCTGGGAAAAGGTCTTTGAAAATGCAGCTAAGAATCTTGAGGTGAGCTCAGCCTGGACTCCCCAGGGGCCCTCAACCCAGTCCTAGGTGTCCTTAGAAGACAGCAGAGGACGGACACACAGAGAAGGCCTCTCGGCACTGGTGCTGCACAGAGAAACTGCGCAGCCCTGCGTGGCCGTCCGTTTCCCCGGAGAAGAGACAGGGTGACATCAGCAAAGCCAGGCGCGCCCCAAAGGGCCCAGCACCCCTGGCCACAGCAGATGGACTCTGCCCTCCCTGCCAGGACCACATGCCGCCTGTGCTCAGGCAGAACAAAGGAACACACGGTGAGTGACAAACAGGGAAAGCTGCCCCCACACGGGGACGGGCACGCGCAGGCTGCGGGGCTCCCTTTCTCTCAGCGCTAAGTGGCTGCTGTGGACAAGAGCAACTGGAGCACCCAGAAGCTGGAACAGACCAGAAAAAATCCCCCCCGAGAACCCTGAGAGGGGGCGCGGCGGCCCTGAGATACCTGAATGAACCCAGCGACGGTTGGAACTGCATCCGAAGAGTCACTGTCCCCGGAGAGCTTGGGCATGATGGCACTGGCCTTAGTCTCTCAGCCCCACTTCCCGGTAGAAGGAACCTGGGCCAAACTGGAGCATCAAAAAGAAAAATGCTGATTTTAAAATTCAGAGCCCAGAAGGCCTGCAGGAGTGCCTGTCACCGCACCAACCCGGGAAGCATCCAGCACTGAACGCAGAAGACGTGGCCAGATGAGGGCTGTGAAGAAATGCGCCCAAGGGGTGAAAATGAGGTGGCCGTGCATCTGCGCTGCAGGAAAATGGGGTGGTGCAAATGGAGTGGGGGTGAGATGCCCATTCAAATTCTCCTGAGGTACTTGGTGCAAAACCCATCTCCTCCTGCTCTCCCTTGTCACCTGCCACTGGCTTCACCACACCACACTGCGGGAGCGCTGCTCTCTCAGGCTGGGGAATGCGCTGCCCTGAGTGACCGTGATCACCAGACGTGTTTCTGCAGACACCTGCTGGCCACACACAGGCCTCCCCAGCCCAACCCAGAGAAGCGTGAGGCCTCAAGGCCCTGCTCCCCACCTCCCACCCCCACTGCTCCTTCACCCAGCCCTGCGCCTTGCTGTGTTGCTGCTGTTGGTCTAAAGTTGTTGATTTGACTGGGGACAGGAACGACGCTTCTCGAAAGAGCAAATGTTCCAACTATGATGGGCCTTTGCTCCACATCTGCCTTATATCTGAATTGTTCTCAGCCGCTTTTCAGAATCTCAGTGGACTTGAGTGTCCTGTCAATCAATATATGTCCCTTTTCTTCTTTCAGGTTTTCCATGGCAATGAAGACCCCTTCACCCCTGTGCTGAACTCTCTAGAGCCGCCTCTACTAACCCGCTACCTTAGAATCCACCCCCAGAGCTGGGTGCACCACATTGCCCTGAGGCTGGAGGTCCTGGGCTGCGAGGCCCAGCAGCTGTCCTGGGGCCCAGGCCCCGCCTGACAGCTGCATACCCGCGGGCCCGGGGCCTGTCGTGCCTGTGCCTGCCAGCCCGGCACTCTGCCCTCCTGGCAGAAACAGCCCACAAGCCTCCCAACGCCACAGCCCAGAACCCTGAGTGCCCCATGGCTGCTGCCGCCTCCCGGTCCGGCCTTGCTTCACTGAACTGACGCAAGGGAAGCATCTCAGAGCAAGCTGTGGACACGGAAAAGACGACTCTCACTTGTTTATTACCTTGCTCAAGCACGGACCAAAGCTGCTGTGGGGAGCATAGCGCCTCAGCCTTGAACTCAGAAGGCCCATCATTTTGACAATCTGCAAAGAGGAGGTCGTATAAGAATTCCCTGCCTTAGTCTATTTTGGCCTCCTAATCCTGAGATGTGGTTCTCCTGTTTTGTTATCTTGGAGCACAGTTACTGCATCTTCTTACCTCAAAACTGAGACCCAGAGGTAGGATTCCAGACCACTCAGGTCCCTGAAAGTAGAAGCAACATGACGTAAGATGTATTTTCCTCACAGGATTGTCCAGAGTTAGTCAGGTCTTAAAAGGGTGAATGGCCTTCTCAAAATTCAGGTCCATCTCACAGGGAAATAGAAATGAATTCTTAATTCTAGTAATAAAAAAAAATGCCCCTCAGAAATTTGTGGTGTCTAAGGACATATTTTCATGTTTCCACAGGAAAATTCGTGCCCATCTGGGCGACACAACACTGTGATCGCAATAACGCGAATTTTCCTCCTCAGCTCACTTCCCATCCCAGGGCTAGTTGGGACTCAGCTGGTGACAGCAAGAGCACAAACCTGCGGCCGCCTGCCACACGGGAGAAGCTTTGTGCGGTTCACACCCCTGTCACTCGGAAACAAGGGCCAAGGCAGGCGGCGAGGGCAGGCCTTGAGCAGCTGGAGCGAGGGAGCGTCCAAAGGTGGCAACCTAGGGTGCTTGGAAAACACCATTCACAGTAGCAGAGAAAGTTACCACAATCTCAGAAGTGTCCAGAGAGCAGAGGCTTTTCTCTTCCATGCGAGAGCTTTTCCTAGTAACCCTGCATGACTCTGACCTGACCTTCCCGGGGACTACGAAGTGTTTGTCACAGTACAGTCATAAGCCACAACTGACGAAAGTGCAAATGGTTTATAGTCCTGTGAGCTCTGGAAGGTCACAGGCCAAGGTACAGAAAGCAATAAATTGTTTTGCTTTGTAGCCCGGTAGAGAAGTGAACCCAAAGGCGATATGGTTGTATTTCCTGTGGAAGGGTAACCGCTGGTGTCTGACTTCACAATCTTGTTTGGCCTCCCTTCCCCATCTGACTGCACATCTCTATTCCTCAAATGCTCTGCGAAGCAGCTCTCGTCTTCCTGACAGTTTCCTCAATAACCAGGTAAAGCAAACATTGACACATACAAGCAAACACCTCTGAGGAGCGAGGCGTGTTGTGATGACGTTAACAAGCGCACAACAGCAGGGTCACCACTTGGAAAGTCAGGGCCAACTTCAGTTGGGTGTAGCAAGGCCCTGGGCCAACCTGCTGGATGTGAGTGACCCAGGAGAGAACTGCCACGTGAACCCAGAAACAGGCACGAGAGTCCCGAAGTGGGCACAATCCTGCTTCCTCACGGCTTTTGGTGACTCCGTGTGGCATTGCGTCAGGTCACGCTTCCTCCACCAGGCCACTGCGCATTGCTTCTCTGACTGAGCCCGGATGGTCACTTGTCAGTTCTTCCATCAAAGTGATCATGTTTTTTTAGACCTTGATTTGTGAGAGTTCTCTGTATGTTAAGGGTCCTAACCTACTATCTATCATAGATGTTACGAGATGTATTCCCTAAGTCGTCGTTAATCTTTCTTTACAATATTTTACTTTATGAAAGCTTCATGTTTTATGCAATAAATTTATCAGTATTTTCATATATGGTTTTGGATTTTAGGACATGTTTAAAGTAGCTTTTTCCACATCAAGATTTTAAACATAGCCACCCTTACTTTATTCTAACGCTGTAGCTTGAAGTTTGTTCAGTCCTTGATCCAGCTAAAATTTAGTTTTACCTGTAGCGCCCTACAGCCAAATGAATAGTGAGTCACCCCAACATCCTATCAAGCCACCTCTTTCTCACCACTTTTTTCATCTACTAAAGCCCCACCACACGCGCTATTTTAAGGTATAGCAGGTCCCGTGTGTTAAATGAAATACCTTCAATCTTTCAGGCCTAGGAATACACAGTCACTGTGACATTGGGTTTCAGTGACAGCACAGACAGAAAAGGGGTGTCCGGGCTTCCCTGGTAGCACAAGGGGTTAAGCACAGCACTGTGAAGCTATCAGCAGCCTCTGCAGTACAAGTTCCACCCCCGGCCAGGGAGCTGACCCACATGGCGCAGCAGACCTCTCCTGTCTCCGGCTGCTCCCCTCAGCAGTGTGTTTCAGTAGATCTGCCTGTTCTGCTCCCCACTCTGCCTCTGGTGAATCCTCTCACCCTCCCACACACACCTCTGGCCTGCACCCCAGCTTTTGTACGCATAAATAAATAAATCTTTTTTTAAAAGGGGAGTACCTGCTCTGGGGGGAGGGCCGAGGTTGGCAGTGATGTCATAAGGAGGTAGAATTCTGGGTGCACCTTCAGAGACCTTGGGAAGACTGGCTGGCTTCTTCTGAGGATGGAAGGCTAATTCACTAGCCTTTTTGGAGCCCTTGGTGTTGGGTCAATTTTTCAATTTTCAGGTGACTGCCATCCCTCGTGTCCTGCAACAGGCGCTTTAAGCCCAAATGGTAATGGCTCAGACAGGGGCTTGTGTCCCTCATCTCAAGCAGTCCGCGAACCTTCCTCACCGTCATAAGATGGCGGCCCCAATTTCATGTTCCACTTGCTACACAATGTTCAAGGCAGGAGGGGTGGTAGTGAGGGAGGGTGTGGGTGTGGGGTGGGAGGTAGGAGGTTGTAGGGGGATTTGGAGGTGGGAGATGAAGAATGGTGTGGGAGGTGGGGTTGGGGGGATGTGGCGGCTGGAAACAGGTGGGGGAGTCGGGGACAGGTGGGGGTGGGGGCTGAGATTTCTGCATCAAGCAGGTATGCTGATTAGGAGACTTGCGAGAGGCTGATACTGTTGTAATTGAGGCGTCTCAGGAAAGCTCCCTGAGAATCCGGGCGCATGTGGGTGAAGTGTCTTAGATCTGGGGTCAGCGCCTCAGGTGACGAACAGCTGTGGGTGATTAGCAAAGGTGAGCCGCTTTCTGCAGCAAACACGAAACCCCATCTCTGACTTTCAGACAGAGGTGCGTTGGAAAGAGCTGAGAGTTGAGCGCCCTGAGAGGAGCCATGCAGCCCCAGAGGCTGCTGAGCGCTGGCTTCCTGCTGTGCAGCCTGGCCTGCCTCTGGTGGGATGCTGTGGCTTCCCGGCCATCCAAACCAAGGGGTGCGTGTGCTGTAGGGTACATGCTTCTTTCTTCTTGTGACATAGGGCCCATCCATCAGGTCAGGAAACCATGGTCTGGGGAGAGCTGCCTATTTGGGTTCAGTCCATGGAGCTGCACGTGCTCGAAGCCAGAGCCAGTGGGCCGACCTCCCATGCGGGTGCAGTGCCTCCCCGAGGACAAAGAGGGAGGAGGGCAGGGAGCATAACACAGACAGTGAAACTGAAGGCAGACATGGTGGCACTCGAGCCCACGGTGGGGTGCTCCCAAAACCTGCCTCGACACCCACACACCTCGCACCCACCCCAGCCCTGGGAAGCACGTCCCAGTGAGCGACCCCCTGCCACAGCTCCTGAGGCCTTCCTTGGGGGCACATCACAGCAGCCTCTCCTTTTCCCCCACTTCCAAAAGAAAAGACTCAAACGATGCCCAGCCCGGCCCGGCGGCCTCCGGCAAGTTCCTCCTGGAGCTGCAGCTGCTTCCTGCCCGGCTGCCGGCCTTCTCCTTTCTCTTCCAGGAGCTGTGACCCTCCCTGGTGCTCCTCATTGACTGGCTACGGCTGCAAAACCGCCCTTAGCACAGGGAATAGCATGGGGGAGCGTGTTTTGTTACCTTTTTTTAAGTACTGCCCTGAAGGGCCCCAGCCCAGCCGGCTCAAGCGGCTGCGGCTGCGGCTGCGGCTGCGGTGCTCCCTGCAGGCTGGCTGGGCGGCCTCCGGGACGACCTCTGGGACCTGATCAAGAGCTCCCTCCCTGCAGCAGCCATTCTGGCTTTTGTTATCAGCGCAGCAATCCTGGGGACCCTGTGCTGCCTCACGTAAGCCGGGCAGGAGGGAGGGGGGCGGAGGAAGGGGCTCTGGGAACGGGGACTTGCCATCCACACCCCCCGCAGCAGCTGACAGTGTCTGCGACTCCCCTTCTGTCGCGAGGAAGCCCTAATCATCCTGACCCTCGGCACAGGGACTGAGCATGGAAACTAAGCTGCAGTGTTTCCAGCTGCCTGAAACTCGTCAAAAATATTCCTCTAGACGAGTCAGACGAAGTCAAAAGATTCCCGAAATAGTTCAGAAAATAACAGGTCGAGCTGGAAACCTAGGCTTCACGTGTGTCCCCACGACTTCCCGAGAGACGGCCCGTCCCCGCTTTGCAGGAAGACTGGGCAAGAAGACAACTGAACAGCCCCGACTGCAGCAGGATGGAAAGGAACTCTACTCAAAATTCACCAGCTGGCAAAGCGGGGGGGGGGGGGGGGGCAAAGAGCAGGCGAAGGGTGTGGCGTCCTGTGCTGGCGCCGCGGCCCCGCCTCGTGACCAGCAGGCAGTGCCAGCTGCACAGGGCACTGAGCAAGCTGGGGCCCCACCTTCCTGAGTACCCCTAGGAGGGCAACTCCCCCACACATGCAGATGGGGGCCGATGATTCAGTTCATAGGTCACTCAACCAAGCGCCACACCCACACACTCTCTTGGGGCGGCCACAGCGAGGGCTGCGGCGGGACCGTGGGGGTACACGGTGCCCAGGCCAGGCACTGTGGGTTCTCCTCTCAGCCAGGCCGGGAGGAGCGGCACAGCCCTGGGGACCCCACTGAGCTGCCCCACCTTAGGAGGCGAAGCCTGCCCTGTGCGACCCACCCTGGTGAGCCCCAGAATTGAAGACCAGCGGCAACTGAGAGACCGTCGTGGTTGCAGGCGCGGGGGTCGTCGAGGGAGGAAGTGCGACACACGCCGAGTGGCCACAGGGACAGACACGCTTTCTGCCCACTACGGAGGCAGGACTGCGGTCGGGAGGTGCCCACGCCTCCTGGCATTGCCACTTGGGCTCCAGAAGCATCTGAGCATTGCTTGACCGTGCACATCCAGAGGGGTGTCGGGAAGGTCAAGCGGGGAGCAGGCCCCCCGAAGTCAACCGCGAGGGCGGGAGGCAGGAGGAGCGGACCGAGTGGCCCTCTGCCGGCTCAGGGTGACACTCGGGGACACCGGGGAGAGACCACCGCAGAGGACGACGTACCTGGATCCAGTCGGTTATTGGCAGGGCAGGGCCCTGGAAGTCGGCCGTCGCCCGGCGGCAGCGCCATCGTGAGGGTTTCCACCGTTGCTCTCCGGCTGCTCCGTGCTTTGGTCCGGCCGCACTTTCTGGCCTTTCCACAGCAAACTGCGTTGCTTGACTGCCACATTTCTGAAAATATATTTCAGAAACCAAAGCCAGAACTTCTATGCCTACCTCCAATCCCATCCTTGCTCTTCTTTCCTCTTCTTTCCTCACGTCAGCAGACTGTTTCATCTGCGTGGAATCAGCTACTTCCGTCTCAGGGGCCGAGTCCCGGGAAGGGCGAGGGGACAGCCGGCAGCGGCGGGGGGAGGGGAGGCTGAACCCCAGCTCCGCTCTCATCCTTTCCTCTTCCTTTTCCAGCATCCTTATAGGCGAGCCAGTCCAGTAAAGAACTAGACGATTCCAGTGGACAAGCACGGCGTTCGCTTGCTGGAGTCCGAGAGGATGGACTAGCAAAGTCAAATTGTCTTTCATCTTAGACTATCTTTGTCTTTATTTTCTCCTTCAAAACATGCAATTGAAAAATGGGAATAGTCATGACGGCTTTGATGATAAAAGTAGTACACTCTTATTGTAAAAGGTGTGTAGAAAATACAGAAAGAAGAAAACCATACCCTTAACCCTAGCACCCCAAAATAAACACTGTTAACTTCTTGGTGTGTCTCCATTCAGACTTCTTAAACATGTTACTGTTTTCCCAAAAACTCTTCTATAAGACGATAGCTCTGTTGTGATGTTATTTATCGGTGGTCAACTAAGTCTGACACATGCTGCATGAAACAGGATTTTTTTTTAAAGATTTATTTATTTTTATACAAGAGCTGGGGTACAAGCCAGAGGCATGGGAGGGTGAGAGGATTCACCAGAGACAGAGTGGGGAGCAGAACAGACAGACTGACAAAATACACCGCTGAGGGGAGCAGCGGGCGAGACAGGAGAGGTCTGCTGCACCATGTGGGATTCTCCCTGGCTGGCCGGGAATCGAACTCACATCCCAGAGGCTGCAGACAGCTTCACAGCACTGCACTCAACCCGCTGCACCACTGGGGAGGCCCTGAAACAGGATTTTTAATGACATCCCTCGCCTTCTGAGAATGGCGAGGCGCATGCGCACAGAAAGCTCTTTGCATCCTCCTGCGTCTGTAGAGTACAAGGCCGTGCAGTAGAGATGAGTCATCGCACCCCACTTGGTTGGAACAGGCAGTATCTGGCTGTTCTGAATAGGGAGGGAGGCTTCAAGGTTGCCTCCCAGGTGCTTGAGCCAGAGCCAGGAAGACCTGTTCATTTGTTGAGCTGAGGAAAATGGCAAGAGCTTGGTGATTTGTGCCAGACAGCACAAACAGAAAGAAAGCCCAACGCGCTGCTCCAACAGGTCCTGAGGAGCAGCCACAGGGCCTGTGTGACTGGCTGGGGCCAGAGAAGCAGAACTGGTCAGGGCCACGTGGAAGTCAGGGGGAAGGCTGGACAGAGGCCACTGAGAGCATCGCTCAGAGCAAAAAAGATGTTACAGGGGACAGGGGCGGACATCCCTGTGGACAGCAGCAGGTCTCTTTGCCAAGGTATCATTTAGTTTTGCCTGTTTTGTTTTGGTTTTTTTTGTTTTGTTTTGAAGGATTCTAGAAGTATCCCTCTGCTTGGTGTCCCAGAATCTTCAAATTTCTTCCCTGAAGTGTCACAGCTCATACGTCTACTGCTCAAAGAATTATCCAAAGTGGAAAAAGTTATCCTCCACTTCCTCTCCGATCAGCACACTGCGACGGGGCCGCCTGTCTCCCCACACCATCGCAGCCCTGCTTTTAAACATGATACGAACTAATACGTTTGTGTTCTGTGAGCACAATTGCCGGAGGATAGTCCCAGTGCTGCTTCTGGGCGTTTTTTCAATTCTGAACAAAGCTATAAGCAGGATAGCGCCCATCTCGCAGCACACATCAGTGAGACTTTCTGTGAGGAAAACACGCCATGATGCAAGCACAGGGCGAAGAGCGAGTGTGCGGCCTGCCCACGTCCACCATCAGGCTGTTCACTTTTTGCTGACCTGTTTTCTTATTTAGTATTTCCCTGAAAACTGAGGAGATGGAATACCTTTCCTGTGTCTTCCTCTCCTGTGAAATTTCCGTTTGTGAACTCTGCCCATCTTCTCTGACTTGCACTTTCACGCACTCCTCCCCCATCGGCAGGCCCTGTCGGGGCAGCAGCAAGCTGTGCTCCGCGCTGTATGTGGGGTTCCTTCTCCCGGAACCCAGAGCGCGTTTCCACTTCCTGTTCTGGCAAGTATTTAATGTGGGGGATTTGGCACTTATTCCCTCCGTGCTAGTGATTTCTACCTGGCTCGTCCTTCTAGAAGCTCACACTTAGGTCCTTAAGCTACTTGGGACTGATAGTTCGCACGGCCTGAGGAGGAGTCCAACGTCACTCTTGTCGGCATGGTGACCTTTGCACTGAATTTCTGTTCTAGGCGGGGAATTGAGAAATGGGGCAGTAAATTCCAAGAAGCAATAAATTCCAAGGACCAAAACCCTATTCCGCACAAAGAGCAAGCTGAACCGGCCCTGCGGACCCGAAGAGGCAGTGGCAAGCCACTTTGTTCTGGAGACTCTGACCGCAGTCCCGTGACAAGCAAGCGCCTACCCGCCTGCCTGCCCTCCGGCTCCGCCACCCGGCACAGGCCTGCCTGCTGCACTGGAAGCTCCTCACCGTCTTCCCTCATCTGTAGGTGCGTGTTCACTGTTTCTTCTCTCCTATGGGACTAGGCCACAGTCGGTGGACTTTTGAGTGGTCCAGGGTGGATTGCTATTAACAAACGTATTTTCCACGCCCTGTGCGTGTGTGTGTGCGAATGCTGGCTGCAAAGGCAGGAGCCGCTCACTTTCAGGACAGAATGGAAACTTCCGGAGCCGTAGCAGCACTGGCAAGGCTTAGGTGCAGGTGCCCACACATCTTCTCCATTCTAGGACTTCTAGGTGAAGAAGCAAAGCGCTCACGGGTGCTTCCCCACGTGTGAAATGCTAACTCATGTTTTCTGCTCCTCAGTTGTTTGTGCTGTCATTAGCTGGTGTTCCTTTACACATTCCCGGTAGGAGCACCGGCGCTTGTGAGGCGCTCGTGTGCAGTGAAACTCTTCTCTGCTGAGGCACACCTGCTCTTCCTGCTCCTTATGGGGTCTTTGCATGAGCTTTTGACATTTAAGTCCTTAAGCCATCTGGAATAGGTTTTGTTCTTTTTTTCTTTGCGTATGACATGCAAGAGGGCTCCAATTTCATCTTTTTCAATAAAAATAAGTCTAAAAGAAAACAAAAAGCAAAGAAAATCAATATAAATAACCCTTTGCAGCTTTTCAGCTACCTAGCAAGCCACTTGTGAGGCCTACGAATGTGCATGTATGTCCCTGGCTCTGTTAACTGTCCTTAGTCTACCAACAAGATGCTCAGAGTTCTGCTAAGGCTCCTCCCTCCTCTCTGCAGGCCTCTGTCTGTTGCTCCTTTGGGACAAGGGCTGTTGCTCATGGGCAGTAGGCCTCCCAGCAGAACAAAGTGCGCCGTGTGGCTGTAAAGCCTGCTGCTGCCGGAGAGGATTAATGAAATGCCCAGAATCCTAAGCTGCTCTGAACCCTGTGGGTTACCAGCTTGGGGTAAGCTGGCAGGTTTTTATGAGGTCTTAAAGGTGTCTCCAGATGGTAGATAGCAGCTGCTTTGATGTCTCTGGGATTCCTAAGAGTGTTAGATGCCTTCGCTTCCACTGATGATGACTGAAAATTTGTGTACATTTGCAACATGGACGACCTTGAGAGGTGACCTTGGCAGAAGGATGCTAAGTGAAGTCAGTCAGCTGGAGAGAGACAAGTGCACTTACCTGACTTATCTGACTGAAGAAGATAAGGCAACAAAGCAAAAGAAGAAACAAAAGCCACCTCTGCGAAACAGAAAGCGGGGGAGCAGAGGGGGCGCGGCTGGGTGAGGCAGGAACGGGGCAAAGGGATGGGGTGGTGGAGGGACAAGAGTCAAGTGACCCCCCTGTCGGGTGTCCAGATGTGGAATCGTCCCGCCTGCAGCGAGCCCCCTATGGCGTTAGACACCAGCGCACCGGCCCACATGGGCTTGAAAGTCTTGTGGCGTTAACAGGTGTGGCCGAAGGCCAGTGAAAACCTCGGCTGCTGGAGGCCATCGGGTCGCCCCACCTTGAAGCGCAGGCGGCCACGGCTAGGACAGCGCCCGCAGCCCGCGCCTCCAAAGGACTGCGACCGGCCCCGCGCCCCGTCGGGCTGCGGGGCGGCGGGGGCGGCCCCGGCGGGAGCCTCCATCCGGTACCCGATGGGCCGGCTGGCGGGGCCCGCGGGTTCCCTAGGCTCGCGCGGGCGCCCGGGGCGGGGGCGGGGGCGGGGGGGCGGGGCGTGGGCGGAGCTCCGCCCCCGCCCGCCCGGCGCGCCGCCCGCGGGGTGGTGACGGCCCGCCGCGTCCCCGCCGAGTCCCCGCCATCTCCGCCGCCGCCGCCCCGCAGGCCCTCGCTGCCCGGCCCGGCTCCCGAGCTCGAGATGACGCTGAAGGCGAGCGAGGGCGAGGGCGGGGGCAGCATGCGCACGGCGCTCTCCGACCTCTACCTGGAGCACTTGCTGCAGAAGCGCAGCCGGCCCGAGGTGAGCGCCCGGGGTGCGGGGCGCGGGGAGCCGGCCGGGATCGGGGTCTGCGCGGCGCCACTCTCCACGGGCCGTGGCCGTCCGCCTCTCGGGCCGCGGGGCCCCGCGGGCCTGTCCCGGGGCGGAGGCGCGGTGGGTGCGGGGCTGCGGGGCGCGGTAGCTCGAGCCCCAGCAGCCTTGGGCGGGGGAAGGGGGGGGGGCTGCGGCCTGGAAAGCACGCTCAGTAAGGTCACGGGAAACTTTGGGGGCCAGAGTCAGGCTGTCGATGGGCTTTGAGGACCCAGCTCCAGAGAAGCTGTGCTGGTCCCGGGCGGCGGCTGTTTGGGTCGGCCGAAAGGGCGGTCCTCGCCAGCTCTGCCCCGAAAGCGCGCACTCACCGGCCCTGTGGCGCCCGAGGCCAGGGGCCAGCCTCTGTGCATTTGTGGTGAAGCCTCAGACTTTAGAACCGCTGGATGGCCGTGAGGCGCTGGTACCCTCTGGCCTCAGAGGTGCCGGGAAGAGAGGCCTTCGCTGGGGAGGCGGAGAAGATCTGCGTGGAAGTCCCACCGCTGCCCACCCCGGCTCCGGCTCCTTGCTGCCGGCGGCATGGCTGCCTGGGGCTCTTGGGACAGAGATAAAGCCAGCAGAATTCTTGCACCACCACCTGGAACCGGTGGCCAGGGACCAGGAGTGAGTGTCCAGAGAGAGCCACGGGGCAAGCAGGGTGCTGCGGTGAGCGCCCTGGTCTCCTGGACCGCCAGGGCCAGCTGCCGGGTAGGGCTCCTGCAGGCACCACTTTGTCACGTTAAGTGCCTAATAAGTGACTTCTCAGACATGTTTGCTGAATTAATAACGGGCTGAGGCCATGACCACCACAGTGAGTGTGCTTTCTGCTTCGCCGCCTGCTTTCAGAGCCGCTGCTAGGCCGAGGGCACCACATGAACTGGACGGTACCACATGCACTGGACGGTGCTGCCGGGGGCGTGGGGTGGCACCCCGCCGCTCTGCAAGCTGGGCTGAGCGCGCCCTTTTCCCTCCCTACCGTCACCTCAGTTGAAGCTTAACATGTGCAAAAATGTCTTCATTGAATTTATTTTGGGCAGCCTTACTGAAGTGTAATTAGCACACATTGGGTCTGACTCGCTCAGGTTTGGCAGGGCCCAAGTCCCGTCGCCCTCGTGCAGCTCCTTGGCCTAGGGCATGTGTCTCCCTGGCTGCTCCCCCACCCGTGCGCCAGGAGCCACCTGCTTCCTGCTGCTGCCCTTGTCTTTTCCAGTGTTCTGTGCCTTCTCAGTAGACGTTACCTGGATAGCAGGATCCAGCCTCCCAGTTAGCCCATGTATTTGGTGTCCATAAAGGATTTGAAGAAAGTGGACTCAGAAAACTTGCTGAACCCCCAAGTGAAACAGAACCCAGATTTGCGGAGGTGGCATCAAAGGGAGGCTCCCCACCCAGGAGGGGTGGCCTGATCCCACCCACCTGCTGCTTCTTTCTGTGCCTTCCCTTTCAGGCCCTCACCACCACCTCCGCTGCCCACAGGACGCTCTGCCTGTCAGATGCTGTGTGGCCCCGGGCGCGCTGCTGGAGCTCTCTGTGCCTTGGGTGCATCTTCTCCATTCAAGGGACCTGCTAAGGGGGCAGTGAGTGGGGCAGGTACCCCGCACCAAAGCAGGCCCTCAGCACCTGCCCTGCCAGGAGCAGGGTGGCAGCAGCAGCAGCTGCGTCATAGGGGTCAGAAGGTTAAGTCGCTGAAGGCTTTGTTTAGGGGCAGCTTTCTGTAAAAGTGCTACAGTCTCAAAACCCAGTTTCACTTCCAGTCTTTGTCCAAGCACACTCTTGAAAAAGCCCTGCGCGCTTCCATCCTCGCAGAAGCCTCTGGCCGCACCCCTCATCCCTCATGGTGGTTCTTACCAGCACACATCAGCTTAGTCGTAAATTCAGTTTCCCTTCACTCCTGAGGCCGCAGCCTCTGGGTTCGGTCCCACACTGAAAAAGGAGCCCAGAAATCAAGTCAGGCGCCCCCTAAATATCTGCTCAGAAAGCCTGTGTCGCTTCCTAGGGCTGCAAAGCAGACAGGGCCGGTGCCGCTGGAGGTGCTCGGGGGGCCCAAGTCAACTCAACGTCGCTGCGGACTTTCTGGGTTTGGGTGAGGAAGAGCTTCTTTTGCTGGGTTTGAGGAGGGAATTTTCCCTTTTGAGATTTTTCTTTTCGCGGAAAGAACAATAGATGACGTGTCATTGGCCAGTTATCCAGTCCCCTTCCCGCTCCTTCCAGCTCTCTGGGCAGTCTCCCTTGATTTGGTTGGCCTGGCCCTTCCATACCCCCCTCCTTGCCTGCTTTGGAGAGGAGGGTTTCAGCCTGTAAATGCCACCCCTGCTTTACGCAAGAGCCTGCGCCTTTTCAATTGCGTCACTTCTCCGAACCCGAATCACATGTCTAAGGTCAAGATCAAGTTCTTAAAACCAGGGTTTTCCTGACCTTGGACTATTGACTTTTGGAGTCTGAGGATTCTTGGTTGTAACCGCCCTTCCCTCCACCTCTTCCGTCATCAGCAACTTCTGGAGCCTTGGGCAAGTGTCCCCAGCGCGAGCCAGGCAGACCAGCGGCCCTTTCTTGGCCACCCCTGCCCCCAGCAGAGAGGCCTGAGGCCTTTCTGTGCACCAGTAATGAAGAATGAGTGTGTTTCCCAGATTGGCCGGGGGAGGGGAAGTGACCCCAGGGGTGGGGAGCAGGAAGAGGCGCTCTGAATTAGGGAACCAGAATATCACTTTTGTGGGGTGCATGTCTATTCTGTGATTCCGTCTTGCTTGCTTTTCCCTCAGTATGGAAATACACATGAGCCCTGTAGAAGTTTTGGCTGAAAGTCCTTGCAAGGCCTGTTCTGGACCCCCAGGCCCCATTTCCAGTGCCTTCCCCCATAGCACGTCGGGGATAGCTGTGCGGAGAAGTGTGTCTGACTCAACCCCCACATCTCCCTGGGGGGGATACAGGTCTCTGGGGGCATCGAGCGCCCACAGAGCTCGCCAGCTGGGTGAGGAGGGGGCTGGCTGCCAAGCCTGCCTTGTCTCCCTGAACTTCATGCTGCCGAGTTCTGCCTGGGCTGCCTTTTTGCGCGGGGGGGGGGGGGGGGGGGGGGGGCTAGGGCACTGGATGGATCAGGCCTGGGGGAGGGGCCCGCTTAGCACTGTCCCCCAGCACTGGCAGGGCGAGCTCGCCTCAGCTAAGCTCCCGCAGTCTCAGCACCCTGGCTTTGCCCGCGGCATCCTGCTTTGCCCCACAGGGCCGTGGTAGCTCCGAGAGGCAGAGTGGGTGCCGGGGCCTCTGCCGTCGCCATGTGCAAGGCCTTGGCCTGGAGCCTGACAGTAGGCTGAACAAATGTTTGTTCTGCCCTCCGCGGCCCTGCTGGAGGAGGCCTGGACCCACTCGCCTGCGCCCACCCCGCCAAGTTTGTTTTTCATCCCAACTTCCTTTGAGCAACTGCTTCTGCCCTTTGAACCCCGCTGCAGATGCTTCCTCTGAGGGGGTTTGCCCAGCAGCACTTGGGAGGATTAAAGGCCAAGGAGCCAGCCTTAGGTGGGGGTTCCCGCTTTCTGCCGCAGTCACTAGGGCAGAACACCCCCTCCTGCCCTGCCAGTGCCTCAAGTCCCTGGGAGAGGAGGGGCCCGGGTGCAGGCTGCGAGGTGGGATCGGCTGTTTGGGACCCTAATTGTTTGTTCATCTTCTGGGGTCCCTGCCCTTTCCTTGGTGCTCTGGCCTTGCGCGGGAGCACCGCCGACAGCCTCAACCCTGTGCCCCCACCTCCTATGGCTCCTCTCCAGAATTCCTGTGCCCCCCCCCCCCGCCTCGGGCCTCACACAAGCTGCGAGGAGCTGCCCCCCGGGCCTGTGTGCGCGCCTGGCGAGTCTGCACACACACGCATACCGTGTCGCCGTGGGTATGGAGTGAGGAGGACAGGGACCTCGCTGAGGGCGCTCACGGTCGGGCGAGCGGTGGGAAGCGGGCCCAGAGCCTTCTCCTGAGTCACCGCAGGCCACCTCTGGGGGAGCACCATAGGGACTGTTAGCCACTGCAGGATGTCTGGATGGATAAGCACATTTGAAAGACCAATGCTTGGGACAGCGCCTCTCGCCCTGTGGGGCCGTGTGCCCGCCTCTGCTGAGCTGTGCTGAGTCGTTCCTTTCAGCGGCGCTGAGCAAGAGCAGGGCCAGGCTGCAGGGATCTGCCTGCTCCCCCGCTTCCAAAGGTTGCTCTTATCCTGTGGACTTTCTACTCTGGCCTCCAGAACCGTGTGCAGGGCCCACCCCGCCTGGGTGGGCGTGCAGCATCATAAACACTTGACTGGTGCCACGTTGCGGCATGTTATAAAGTAACATCCAGACTTCTGGCCCCCTTGTCAGCTTATTCCAGTCAGCAGCACGCAGAAAGGTGACTGCTGATAAGGCCTCTAAGGCTTCTCCGCCCTGACATGACTGGCGATAAGACTGTTGAGAGTCAGCAAAGTCGGGAGACTTACTGCGTGCTCTGAGGCCTTGAGGCCAGAGATGAGGTTAGAGCAACCCCCAGGCTGCCTGCCGCCAGCCCTTCCACGCCTGCTGTCCCAGCCCAGCTTGGGGACGGGGTGTTGTGCGCTGCCATTTCTCAAAGATGGGTGGCCTGGCCCCGCTGTCTGCTGCCAGGCCTCTTAGTACAGTGCTTTCTTGTGGCCCAGGGCTGCTGGTGACGTTATGCAGTCAGTCACGCTAATACACAAGCACACGCTCCAGTAGGCTCACGTTAACTGCAGTGTGCAAAGTACGCACTTGACATGGGGATGAAGTGTCGTTCCCACCACCTTGTGCCAGGGTGCACAGGAATCGACAGCGCTTGGCTGTGCCGGGAGCAGCAGGGAAGGACAGAGTGTGGGTGCCAGTGGTGGGGGGACAGCCTTGGTGGCTCCAGATGGTCTCCAATCTCAAAGAGAGGTTGGAATCTCGCAATATGTACTAAAAGCCTGAAATTATGCAGCCGAAATAGAACTGGCTTGTGCCCTTGGTCTGTAACTTCTGCTTGCAAGTGTCAGTGATGCATTTGCCCCCAGACCTGGGGGCAGGGCCTCTGGTCCCTCCCCTTCAAGTCTTTGCTCTCCCAACTTCTGTCATATGTGTCATAATGCTCGTGACCCATCGTGTTTGGGATGGCAAGAGGCCCAACTCTATTCTTTTCTCGGCCCCCTTTGCAACCCGGGATGGCCTCTCCTGACCTGAGCCTATTCTCCCAGAAAGTCCTAGAAATCAGTCATCACTAATGATTTCCACCTGTTTTCTTCATTTTTTTTTTTAAGATTTATTTTTTATTTATATAAGAGCTGGGGTACAGGCCAGAGGCACGGGAGGGTGAGAGGATTCACCAGAGACGGAGTGGGGAGCAGAACAGGTGGGCTGACCCAAACACGCTGCTGAGGGGAGCAGCGGGCGAGGCAGGAGAGGTTTCCTGCGCCAAGTGGGAATCTCCCTGGCTGGTCGGGAATTGAACCCGGTGCTGCAGAGACTGCGGACAGCTTCTCAGCACTGCGCCACCAGGGAGGCCCTGTTTTCTTCATTTTTTGTGGCTTTCTATTTCCTGAGTCCTCGGGCTCAGTTGGAATCCAAATCACGATTGCAGGGAAAGTCTGTGTCGCCAGAACAGACAGAACTGCGTTTTTGTAGGCTTTTATCTGCGCGTGGAGAAATTGATGACAACGGTGGGCCACGTGCTGGGGTGCTGGGAAGAGTAGTGGGTGTCTCCAGAGGCGAGTTCCTCCCCAGATGACAGTGGTTCTTCTTTGTAGCCTGAGGGGTGATCCTAAGAGGTTTGACCTTCCCCTTTGGGCCACCCTCCTGGGGCGTGATCCCACCGGGACTTTGCCCGCCGTGCTGCCTGTGGCATGGGCCCTGTTGAGCAGACGCAGTCCTGTTCCGCAGCAAACTCTGTGGACACGTGTGCTGCGTGGGGCGATGCCTCCCCATCCAGTCAAGTGAGACCAGATGCCAGACGTGGGAAGCCACCGGCAGCTCTTCCTCGTTCTGCTCTTTCCACCGACAGACCGGGTCGCACCCGCTGAACGCCGTGGCTGAGGACATGCACACCAATGGGTCTGCGGCCCCCGGCAGCCCCACCCAGGGCCAGGAGGTGCGGAAGGTGCGCCTCATACAGTTCGAGAAGGTCACGGAGGAGCCCATGGTAAGGCCCCGCCACCTTGGCCCCGCCTCCTCCCGGCCCAGCCCCGCACAAACCCCCAGGCCGCCTGCAGTCGTGCGAGCTAATCCTGGGAAATGAGCTCACAGCTGCCCTCGCCTTGGTTGCAGGGCATCACGCTGAAGCTGAACGAGAAGCAGAGCTGCACAGTGGCCAGGGTCCTGCACGGCGGCGTGATCCACAGACAAGGTACGGGCCTCCCTCGCTGCCCCCTGTCCCGCGGTCCGGCCTCGAAGTTCCCTCTCAGACGGGTGGAGTCGGTGTGCGCGCCTGCGGGCTGCTGCCCAAGGGCTGACTGCGGACGGGGACCAGAGTGCAACTGCGCCCTGGCGCGACTCCCGCGTCCACAGCGCTGCCTAGGAACTCGCTCGGTGGCGCGGCTCCCATGGACGCCGTGGGCTGACGTCTTGTTTCATTTCACGGCAGGCTCCCTGCACGTAGGGGACGAGATCCTGGAAATCAACGGCACAAACGTGACCAATCACTCGGTGGACCAGCTGCAAAAGGCCATGGTGGGTCCTTGCGGGCGCCTCATTTTCTCATGAAATGTGTGCGCCTCATCAGGGCGCTGGGCTAGACAGCAGATGGGCTGTGGTACGGGGCACCCAGCCATGCTTGCCGCCTCGCCCACCCCCCGACCGAGACGAGGTAGCAGGGACCAGGGCCCCCGAGTGCCTACATCCCTGTCGATGCAGCTTCGAAAACACTCACGGCAAAGATTGGTAGAGCAGCAAGGACAAAAAGAGATGTCAGCACCTGTCACTCGCCGCCACAGGTAGCCAGAACAGCAGCGAGGCACCAGGAGAGCCGAGCCGTAGAGAGAGCGGCCTGGCCTAAGACACACATGGCCAGTGCTGACTGCCCAGCGCGCCCCCGCAACCTCACGCTGGGAGACGGCTTAGAAATCAAAACCGCAAAGATACCAGGAATCCGTCAATATTTGGAAATTAAATAACTCGCTTTAACCCACAGGCCAGGAAAGAACTCCTCAGGGAAATTTGAAAGGTAACTTGAAATGAATGAAAAGGCCAGCCCACGGGTCAGACCTTGCAAATGTGTAAATGATGCTGTTCACGTGGTAAAAGGGGAGGCTTCTGGGGGGAGCGTCCCCACTGGTGGATGCAGGACTTGGAGTCCAGGCGCCCCCGACGCTGCTGCCTCCCGGTGGAAGACACCACCCCCGAAGGGAGCTTGCCCAAGCACCGGCCGCCTCGGCCGCGGACACCCAAGGAGGGCTGGGATCTGGCCCTCAAGCGTGGGGCTCCGAGCCTGCGTCACTGTGCAGACAGAAGCGGCTCTGGAAGCTCCTCTCTGGCATGGAGACCCCGCCGGGGTGGGCTCGCAGAAACAAGGGCAAAGTGGATTCTGGGAAGAAGGGGAGGCAAAGGCGGGAGCCCTGACAGAGACGACTGCGCGTGGGCCTGCCGGCCTCTCGATGGCCTCGCCTCTCGCCTCCGCATCGGCGCCGTGAGAGGCTCCCTAGATCAGCCTGAGCGCGGCTCTTGCAGCGGACTGCGGGGGCAACACGGCAAGGGGGGGCGCCGGCGGGGGCGCGACGCCTCGCTCCGAGGAGCACGGGGCTTCGTGCTGCTTGGGGACGGCGGCTCCGGAGCCAGGCCCGGTGGGTGATTCCATTTGCTGGGTGGCTCAGCTGGGAGCCTTTTGGGGTCCAGTGCGGGAAGGGGGTAAATCATTAGCTTTTTTTCATTCGTCTTTGCACCAAGCGGTCCCTGGGCGGGCGGGGCTTATGAAACCAGCAGCCACGCGGTTTTGTTGTCCTCACAATTTTTTTTCCGTTTTCTGATAGAAAGAGACCAAAGGAATGATCTCCTTGAAAGTAATCCCCAACCAGCAAAACCGGCTTCCCGCGCTACAGGTAGGGGGCCTTCTCTCTGGGGTGACAGAGAATCGGGAGCTGGGGAGTGGGGGTGCGGGAGTGGCTACGGGTTCGTGTCCCGTCACAGATGCTGACTTTCCCGCTGTGTCCCTTTTGGTAAATGCTGCTTTTTGGGGATGGCCAATGGCATGGTGTGAAGCTGCTCCCGGCTCGACTGTGTCCAGTGGCTGGGCCGGGGTGTTTGAGAGACGCTCTGGTTGAGTCTGTGTTATTCCTTTCCTTCTTGCTTTGGCTTGCACCCCAAGTCTTCCCGCGGGGAGTGGCTAGCGCCTAGGCGACCACAGTTGTCCTCCTGTCATCCTTGCCAACTTACGTTTCAGCTGGTGTGGGCTCCAGGGCCTCGGCACACCCGCGCTGTTGACCCCAGAGGGTACCTCACACCCTCGGGCGTGCTCGCACAGCTCCCCCGACACAGCCCGGCGCCTGCCGCGCTGAGGCACCGCTGCTCTGTCACAGATGTTCATGAGGGCGCAGTTCGACTACGACCCCAAGAAGGACAACCTGATCCCTTGTAAGGAGGCGGGACTGAAGTTTGTCACCGGGGACGTCATCCAGATCATCAACAAGGACGACAGCAACTGGTGGCAGGGCCGGGTGGAAGGCTCCCTGCAGGAGTCGGCTGGCCTGATCCCTTCTCCCGAGCTGCAGGAATGGTGAGGGCTTTTCTGTGCCGCCCGCGGGCTGTTTCCTCAGGTGCCTTCTCTGTGATAGAAAACCTCTGGGGCTGGCACCCCCCTCCCCCCACCGCGTTCTCCTCCTGTAGATTTCTGGGGCCAGAGTACTGAGCCCTTGGGCGCACCTCCAGGGGCACGGGGGCGATGGGCAGCCTTCTGGCCTCACATCTGGTCGGCACAGCAGAAGGGGAGCTAGAAACTGGCAGTGAGCCGGGAAGGGCCACCTTGAAAGAAACGTGTAGAATCAGAGCAACGGAGGAGTCGGCACGGTTCTGGGAAGTGGGCTCTGGCTTCTAGACCATTCTCGAACAGAGCGCCTGCTGCAGGACTTGGCGAGACCTGGCGTGCGCAGGGGGCGCTGAGGAAGACCCACAGGCCGACGGGATCCCCGCGGCTGCGTCCCGGGGTCATGAGGCGTGACCTCAGCACAGTGGGGTCTCTTCCAGGGAACAGCTGCACGTACTGGAACGGGAGCTCAGCTCGTTGGGGCTGTTGCTGCGGGCGTGTGGCCCGCAGGGCACAGCCGCTAGAGATGCGGGGAAGGAGAGTTGGGGGGTGCGTCGGGAGATGCTGAGAGACCAAGAGGGGGGGCTCAGAGAGAGACGCGGGGAGAGGGCAGGGCCCGGGGAGCTTTGTGTGGAAGGGAAAACGGGGTTCACCCGAAGGGCCCTGACCTGGCTGCGGCCCCACAGGCGAGTGGCGAGCATGGCCCAGTCCGCCCCGAGGGAAGCGCCGAGCTGCAGCCCGTTCGGGAAGAAGAAGAAGTGCAAGGACAAGTACCTGGCCAAGCACAGCGCCAGTAAGCCGCCCCCCACCCCGGCGCGCAGAGGCGCCCAGGGCCGGCCCCGCCGGACACAGTCCTCACCGCCCGCATGGACTGCCTGCCGGCGAGTGCGGGATTCCGGGGCAGGGCTAGTTCGGGAGTTTTGAGGTAGCTGCACCCCGTTCTCCATAGCGCGCACGCCGACAGGGCGTGCTGTCCCGGAGCGCTGGCCCCGTGGGGCAGTCGTGGGAGGGCGACAGGGCAGGCGTTGCAGCCCAAGAGAGCATCGGGGCGCCAACGCAGAAAACACTAGAAAGCACAGGGGTGGGCTGGTTCCCCGCACACCCCTCCCGGAACTGAAGGCGACCCCTCGCTTACCGCTCCCTCCTCAACTCGTGTGAACGCGGGGCGCCCCCTGCCGGTCTGCCCCCTGACAGCGCTTTGCTCTGGGTCTAGTTTTCGACCAGCTGGACGTGGTCTCCTATGAGGAAGTGGTCCGGCTGCCCGCGTTCCGGAGGAAGACCCTGGTGCTCATAGGTACCTGACCTGGGCGTGGCCCGACACTGGGCTGGCAGTGGGAGGTTCCGGGCGGACGCTTTTTCTCGAGAGTGCTTACATCTGAGGGCCGTGGGGATCGGCTGGGGACTCGGAAAAGTCCATGCGCTCTCAGGAGCGGCGCCTGGTCCCCGCCCAGCGGCCCCCTGCCCTGGCTTTACTGCGAAGCCATCCGTGGGAGGCTCCTCATCACCAGCGTTCCCTCGGGTTGGGAGCGTTCACAGAAGCTTCCGTTAGCTGGTCCCATCCCGCCAATGGCCGACCCGCCCCATCACACTCCTGTGCTCGCCGCGGTCTCCCCTGCACACCCCGTCAGAATCACCCCAGCAAGCTAAGCTTTCTCCCTGCACAGGTGCCAGCGGCGTGGGCCGCAGCCACATCAAGAATGCACTGCTGAGCCAGAACCCGGAGAAGTTCGTGTACCCGGCGCCCTGTGAGTACCCTGTGATTTCACACAAGTGTCTGGTCATAAAAACAAAATACAACTTGGAGACATTAGAATTGGTACCTGGGCCTCCCCGGGGGCCTCGGATCAGTCTCAGGCTATCCCTGCAACGCCTGCATCCATCCCCGGCCAGGGAGCTGCCCACAGGGCACGGCAGACCTCTCCTGTCTTCCCGCTGCTCCCCTTGGGAGTGGATTTCAGTCCGTCTGCCTGTTCTACTCCCCGCTCTGGCTCTAGTGGGTCCTCTAACCGCCCCCCCGCCTCTGGCCTGCACCCCAGCTCTTCTAGACACAAAACAATTCAAATAAAATCAGGTTAAAAAAAAATAGGTACCTGTCATCACCCACCACAGAGATCCGTGGGGGACAGGGCGGCGGGGGTTAGGGGGCTTCATTTCCAGAAGTGCCTCCTTGTGGTGCGTTCATTCCCAGAGAGCTACAGCCATTGAGCCGACGCTCAGACACTGTCTCTGGGGAGGGGAGACGAGCTTTTCTGAGACCGGGGGAGGCATGCGCTGAGGAGTGCGAGGCAGGAACCCGTGGGGGCATGGTGCAGGGGCACAGCCTGCCGGGCTGGTGGGCCGGGCTTCCAGCACGTCATTCAGCTCGTGCAGGGGCAGGGCTGGGGTTGCCCCATGGCCTTTGCCCAACGTCAGTTCTCACCAGACACCACGCGGCCGCCCAAGAAGAACGAGGAGGACGGGAAGGAGTACCACTTCATCTCCACCGAGGAGATGACGAAGGGCATCTCTGCCAACGAGTTCTTGGAGTTTGGCAGCTACCAGGGCAACATGTTTGGCACCAAATTCGAAACAGTGCGCCAGATCCATGCGCAGGACAAGATCGCCGTCCTTGACATTGAACCCCAGGTACGCGGGCCGGAAGGCATGGGGGCGCCCGTGGGGCTCGGGCCGGAGAGGAGCCCACTCACTGCTCTGCCCCCTCTTCCCAGACCCTGAAGATTGTCCGCACGGCCGAGCTCTCACCGTTCATCGTGTTCATCGCTCCCACGGACCAGGGCGCGCAGGTGGGAGCAGGCTCGGGGGCTGTGCAGGTGGCCTCTGCTTCCCCCCAGGCCACGCCGCCTTGCCTCATTCGGGAGTTGGGGGGAACGAACGAGTCAAATCACACATGAACCCGGGTACTGCGAGGACAGGTGGCGCTGAAATGCAGCTGCTGGGGTGGCTGTGGGGAGGGCTCTACCCCTTGTTCCCCACACGCCCGCCTGCACCGTCTGTTGGGAAACCTCACGGGGGCCTGGGCTCAGCATCTCTGCCGGGTGCTGCGCAGTAGAGGAGAAGAAGGTGCTGTCCGCTGCTCTTGGCCCTAAGGCGCTGGTCACCTGCACCCTCTTTGCTCACGACCCTCACCTTTTTCTTAGTGTCTTGAATTCTGTGTGAGGCTGAGCATCGCTTGCAAGCACCTTCAGCTCAGGCGTCTCTCGAGGTTCCACGGTGCAGCTATGCGTGGCTGCGGCTTCTAGGGGTGTGCCCAGTCCTTTCCCGGGGCTGTGGCTCTCCCTGTGAGAGATGCCCAGGTCAGCTGCAGGGAGCTGTCAGTCTTCCAGAAGGCTCTCATGCTTTGTCATTGGGGTTCCCTTGAGGACCCCTGAGAAAGCCTGTGTACTTGAGTGGCTGGGCTGTTAACGTTCTCAAGCAAGACCTTTAAGGTCAGAGTCTTTCAGCAGCGTCACCAGGCTTCTCTGTTCGCAGACTGAGGCCCTGCAGCGGCTGCAGAAGGACTCCGAGGCCATCCGCAGCCAGTACGCGCACTACTTTGACCTCTCGCTGCTCAACAATGGCGTCGATGAGACCCTTAAGAAGCTGCAGGAGGCCTTTGAGCAGGCGTGCGGCGCCCCGCAGTGGGTGCCTGTCTCCTGGGTGTACTAGGCTGCTCTCCGGCCGGGAACTGTACTCCCCTGGCTTTAAGACACACAGGGTCGCTCCAGCTTTTTCCTCAGCTTCCAGCTCTCTTCAAGTCTCCTACCTGGGCCCAGGGTGTCTCTCTTGATTACGCTGACTGTCCTGCTAATCAAACTCGGGGCTCCCTGTGCCCCAAAAGCCTGCGCTCCTTCACCTTTCATTACACTGGCTGTTTCCTTTGTCTTTCCTTTGGAGAAAGCGTTTTTAACTGCAGCTGCTGTGCGCTAGGATGATGCCTGTTCTAAGCAATAAAACATTGGTGTGAAAATGCCAGTGGCCTCGGAGCTCTACAAAGGGACAGTGCCTGCTTTGAGCGCCCAGGGGACGAGCATGGGTGTCCCATCTCCCTGTTCAGCAGCAGGCCTCAGCCTAGCGGGCGGGATGACCCCACCTCCCCCGGGGCGGTCTGCATTAGGAGACCCACCTGCGTGCATAAGTCATGTGAGAACAAGCAGGCCGCTCTGCAGCCGGGCTCCCCCTGCAGGGGGCTCCGTGAAGGCCACATGCACAGCCTCTTCCCTCCCCCCCACCCCAGCTTCCTCCACTGGTGGCCCAGGTGACACTGTCCTTCAGTCCTTTCTAGCCTCAGCCCAAGACATTTGCCTTCAGAACCCGCTCTGTACTCGAGGCATGAGGTTGTCCTGTCCTGTGCCAAAACCCACTGAAGGCATGAATTGAGTTTCCTGTATCAGCGATCCAGGACCCCGGCCTCAGGGCTGCGGCCCAAGACCCCACCCCCTGCCATCAAGGGTTCATTTTCCTCTTGTACCCAACTACACGGTTCTGGCGTTTACTCCATGCCGGCCTTCTGGTCGTTGAATGTCCCACCTGCCCAGTAGGTGAGTGGTCTCGCCCACCTGTGCCCTTCATCTAGTGTGCTGCGGGGAATTGGGGAATGCTGTGTCATGAAATCGAAATCAAATTTCAAATAAGCCATACAGGTCCTGAGGTTTATCATCAAGATGCTGTGTTCTAGCTCAAGGACTGCCAAGCCACAGGAACACTTAAGAAACTTAAGTCAACTTTAATAAGTAAAAATTACAAGTCTTCTCCCAGCAATGAGTGATTTCTTCCTTTAAAAGAGGGTTAGAACGAGGGTACAGGAATGGGGGGGCTCCTGTCACAAAGCAGCAGGTACACAACGCTACGCATGAGCTGATGAAGCCGGGCCAGGGACCCGCGTCCAGAAGGTAAACGGGAGGCAGCGGCGACCTCCACGCCAGACCCCGTCCTCACAGGGCAGCGGAGAGCTTTGTGCACCGGCAGCAACGTGCGGCGGCTGCGGCTCCGCTTCCTGGCAGGAATTGCACTGAGCAGACCCATTTCTACAAACTGCGGGGGGAGGGCGCGGGCGGGGCGGCAGTGCTGAGACTGGGGTGAGGCCCCCACTCCTGAGCAGAGAAGTCAGTGGCACTGAGCCGCCTCCACGCCCCCATCCTTAAAACAGGACGGGAGGGATGACCACACCGGTCACTCACACCGCCGGAGCGGCCCGCCCCGGGCCCGCCTCGCGCGCCCTGGCAGAAAGGAACCGGTTCTCTCAATAAGGCTGGACTTTCTCCTCGTAGCTGGTCGCTGCTCGGGTGACCCAGCTAGTCAGACACCGCTTCCGCTTTTATTCTCTTCTTCTTCTTCTTCATGGTGTCGCTGTCCTGCGGGGGGGGGGGGGAGGGGGGCGAGCACACGTCTGCCGCAGGAGCCCCCGCCACTCCTGGGTCTGCAGCAGGGCCCCCAGGTCCCGAGGTTCCAGGTCAGTCCTGCGCTCGCCACCAGGCCCGTAGCAGCAGCAGCCCCATGCCACCCCCCGCGCCCCCAAGACCCACACGTCCTACGTACCCCCTCTCCTGGCACCCCGTCTCCAGGCCCATCTGCACTCTCAGGCGCAGCCTTTGCCTTCTTGTCCTTCTTCTTCTTTTTCTCCTTCCTGAGCGGCTGTGGGGCCACTGGAGCAGCATCCTCGCTTTCGCTCTCTCGCTTGCGCTGCCCAGACAGGCAACAGTTAGCCCTTGGACAAAGACGGCTGAGAAAGGTGGGCCCACGGGTCTGCGGACCACCACCCTGACAGACCCTGCCTGCAGCCAGCAGGCCCCGCCCAGACCCCCGGGGAGCAGGCCGGAGCAGGCACACCAGTTTCTGGGCTTTGGGAGCCCGAGCCCAGCTCTGCCCCACGGGTCTCACACGGCCTGAGTGTGTCTCCGGTGAGCTCAGCTGCTCCACACTAACCCCGAGGCCCCACGGAAGCCCGTCGTGAACAGCGCTCACCTTTGCAGATTTCACCTGCTCAGCTGCCAGCGATGGGGCTTTGACCACATCAGCCGCCGCCTCTCTCCTCGCTGAATCGCTGAAAGGGAGCAGAAGCCAGGATCGTCCGTGGGGCCCGGCTCCCCCCAGGGCGCTGCAGCCCCAGGTCCGGGACCCTATCTGGCATGGCTAGAGCCACTAAGGGGGACGCTGGCCAGGAAAGAGCCTGCCGCTTACTGCTCGCAAACAGCCCGCAGGGTCCTGAGAGCCAGACTAGAAAAGGGTCAAGTCTGCCTCACGGGCCCCGCTTCACATGGTCCGGCTCGGCGCACACCGCCCCCCCCCGACCCCCCTGTGCTGACTCGCCCTCACCTGTAGTCGACGTACTCCTGCGTCCAGGCAGCAGGGGTGCTGTCCGTGGCCTTGCCGTGCTTGTCCAGGAGGCCCTGCTTGATCATCAGCTTCTTCTGACTCGCCTGGTGGGCCAGCCGGCAGGAAGCGTGTGTTAGAACCGGATCCGCCCGCACCGGCTCGACAAGGCCCCCCCGGTTCCCCTCATGTGCTCCCTCCGACGCCAACAGTGGGCACAGTTCTTGCCACCACGGATTCTCCCCCTTTCACCTACACACGAGTGTGGGCTCAAGATTCCCTGGGGGCCCTTGAGGCACACCCCTGTATCACACAGGAACCTGAAGTGACGGGTGGACCTGCCGGCCTGCACGCTCACTGCACGCTCACCTTCGGCCCCAAACCCCACTTCCGAGGGTAGGTGTCTCTCTCCATGATCACCCTCTTGATCTTGGCCACGATCCCGTGGTCGCAGGTGGAGATCACCGCCGTGGTCATCAGGGCTATGGCTGCGGGCAGCAGGGAGAGACGACGCTGACACCCGCCACCACCTCACACTGCTTTTCTTTTCTTTTTTTTGTGGGACCCTCGCCGGCGGCTGGGGAACGAACTGGTGCTGCAGAGGCTGTAGCCCAGCGCTCAACCACTGCGCCACCAGAGGAGGCCCCACACTGCTTTTCAATAGCCACTGCAGTCACGGCGCTGCCACCTCAGGTGAGGGGCGCCCAGAGGCTCCCTCCGGGCAGGCAGGGACCCTCGCAAGTCCCGTCCCACTCGCCAAGTCAAAAAATACCAGTAGGGACTGCCCCGGGCCTACACTTTCCAGCTCCCCGAAGACGTCACCACAAGTTCAATGAGTCATTCCTTCAACATGGCCAGACAGCACTGGAAGTTCACCAATGCTGAGATGCCTGTTTTTAGCTCAGGCAGGTGCCATCTCCGGGGCTGGCAGCCAGAGTGGCACACACAGGGAACAGAATACCCCCACACCCCTCGCGAGAGCAGCTGACCCCCAGCCAAGTCACCACTGCAGAGACCAGCAGCTCCCGGACTCGCTTGCCACGGCTCCATCCAGACACAGCCCGGGAGGCACAAGACCCCCGCCAGCCGGCGTGCTCACCCATGCAGATAGCCTCTCCTTTGGTGGTGATGACCACGATCTCCTGGTTGACCTCGATGCCGTCCTCATACCGTAGCACCCCCGGGAGCATGATCTTGGCCCCATAGCAGATGGCGTTCACCTGGGTGAGGGCAGCGTGGAGGCTCAGGCTCAGCCATGGCTCTCAGCCATGCCACCCCCACACAGGTAGACAGGGAGGGGGCCCCCCTCTGCACATAAAGGGGCTCAGTCACAGCATGCCAGTGCTCGTGCTACTGCTCACCCCCAAGACAGAGCCAGGAGACCCAGGCCACACAGCATTCACAGGCTGACGTGCAAGTCCAGGCCTGCTCCTGTCTTGGCTTCACTCACCTAGAGCTGCTGACCACACGCCCCCTGCTCTTTAAACTTAGCCAAGGCCAAGGTCTATGTCACGTTTATATCATTGCTACACGAGATTCATTTTTTTCAACAATCGTGCTTTGTTCTATCGGACCTTCTCAATTTTTCTTGCGGTCTTGTATTATAAACTGATGCTCCCAATAATCTGTCAACCCTTTGTAGTACTTTACTGAAAACTTGAATATGATCAAACTATAATTATTCAACATCCGCCAATTTGGGTATTTTGTATTGTAGCTACATAGCACTGAACAAAAACTGATCAGGTCTCTACTGCAAACACCATCTTAATTTTTAAAAAATCACATCCTCGGGGCCTCCCTGGTGGCGCAAGGGGTTAAGACGTAGCACTATGAAGCTGTCCGCAGCTTCTGCAGCCAGGGAGCTACCCACATAGGGCAAGAGACTTCTGTCTCGCCCGCTGCTCCCCTCAGCAGTGTATTTCAATCTGTCTGTTCTGTTTCCCACTGTCTCTGGTGAATCCTCTCACCCCCCACACCTATGGCCCTGTACCCCAGTTCTTATACACATAAAATAAATAAATCTTAAAAAAAAAAAATCACATCTTCAAATCATAATTCCCCAGTAGAAATAAAAAGCTATTGGGACCCCCCGGGTGGCACAAGGGGTTAAGACACAACCTATGAAGCGATCCGCAGCCTCTGCAGCATGAGTTTGATCCCTGGCCAGGGAGCTACCCACATGGCGCAGCAGACCTCTCCTGACCTGCCCACTGGCCCCCTCAGCAGTGTACTTCAGTCAATCTGCCTGTTCTGTTCCCCACTGATGGTGAATCCTCTCACCACCCCCAAACCTCTGGCCTGTACCCCAGTTCCTGAATGCATAAATAAACAAATCTTTTCAAAAAAATGATAAAAAAAGAAAAAAGTAAAAATTTAAAAAATTCTGCACTACCTGGAAATTTACTAAATCACCACTAGAGAAGAAATGCAAAGTGAAGTAATTAAGCACACTCTTAAATCCTCAAGGACTCCTCCAGGAACAACGCCACTCAGCTAACAGACTTAGGCAACAGGCCCAATAAGCGCAGCCTTGTGGCGGTGCTTTCAGCCGCTACGACTGATGTGACTGTAACGTGGCCCCTTCACTGCCGCTCCTATAGAATTGCTATTTTCTCTCTGAAATCCTCTAGTCTGGACTTTTCTCCTAAAGATTTATTTACTTATGCACAGAAGAACTGGGGTGTTGGTGGGGGGTAGGGGGAGGATTCCCAGAGACAGAGTGGGAAACAGGCAGATCTACTGAAGCACACTGCTGAGGAGAGCAGCAGGCAAGATGGGGGTCTGCTGCACCACGTGGGCCAGCTCCCTGGATGGCGATCTCAGGCTGTGGAGGTGACAGCCTGAGACTCAATCCCTAGGCCACAGGGAGGCCCAGCTACTCTCAACTTTTTAGTCTCAACAAAAGTCCCTTTTAGAGCAATAATGTAAATAAAACAAGTTTCTCAGGCACATGCAGAACCGGGCCAAGCGAGGGCAAATCTCACGAGCCGTTCCTTGCACCTCATGCTCTGGGAGAACTGAGCAAACATTTAATTCACTTGCCTTTTTCTGAGATGGAATCACGCCTGACATTAAACTTCTACTTTTAATTCAGGACATTTGTTTTTAATGAGAGTTAGTTTACATTAGCAACATGAACAGACCGCAGGGTCCAATCTCCGAAACCAGAAACAGAACCATCCACCTTAAGGCAGACTCGAGCGCAAACGGCAAGCTCTGGCTCGAAGCGCAATGAGGGCCTGAGTGCGCACACGCTGCCCCGACAGGACTTAGCCACAACCTACCGCGCTGTCTTTCATGACCAGCCGCTTGTGCGACGTCAGCAGCTTCTCCAGCGGGTACACGACACGCCGCAGGTAGCGCTCATCCTTGTGGTTGTCATACAACCACTGCGCATCCAGCACGTCGTGCATCGTCACCATGTGGTCCTGGAAAGAGTCAGGCTCAGAGTCGCTCCGTGTCACCACAGCTGTGGTGGCCCAGCAGACCCCGACTAGCCAGACTGGAATGACTCGAGTCAGGTCTCCAGAACCTTCTCTGGCTCCCGAACTCACCGACAGACTGTAGGCCAGGAGGTGAACGAACAGAGAATGGACCTTCTCTCCCATCACCAATCCGAGCCCAGGGTTCATGTCCCAAAGTTCAATTAGCAGAACAGGGAAGCTGCCCTGAACTGGACTCAACACTTTGGACACAGCCTCACGCGGAAAAGGAAGCAAGGCCCTGCAGGCGCCGCCCACCCAGCGTACGTACCTTCTCGCTCATGACTCCAGAACGGACCCGCCGAAGCTCCTGCATCTGTCCGCCAACCCCCAGTAACAGGCCCAGGTGCACACACAGCGTGCGAATGTAGGTGCCAGCCTCACAGCTCACCCAGAAGATTCCTAGGACGGGAAAGTATGTGTTTTGCAGAGCAGACACGTCACTGGATGGGAACACAGAGCCAGTGACAAGACATAGGCCACGCCACACCATGGACCCAAGGCCTCTCCTTTTAACAGAATTCTCAAGAACGCGTTCTCTGGCCCTGTGTGCCACGCTGCCTTGGCTCCTCCCCGCCTCAGGACCCACCTAGTCTCCTCTCAGGGTCGTACTCGACCATCCTGCTCTCATAGATGGTCCGCACGCGGAGCTGCCGCTTCACCGCTGCGATGAGTGGGGGGCGCTGGAATAAGGCGCCCGTCAGAGTTTCTAGAGCCTGAAACCAAAAGAAAGATGCTGTGTGGACTGGCAAGCCAGACAGAAGGGCGCCCCTGGGAGTTTAAGGACACGAGTACTCTTGAAGTCACTCCTGATGTAAGACGCCCCTGCCACCTCTGCATCCGTCTTCAGCACCAGAGATGCACAGCGCCGACCAGAACCCTCGGCCAGGGAGACACGGCCGCCACTACCATCTGCCGTCGCCTGTCTCCAGATGTATGGGGGCTCAGAGACGCAAGGGGTCCAAGGCTGCCCCGCCCCCCCACCCTACAGCACACTCACCCTAGAAAGCTGGGTCCCCCCTTCAATAGCATTGTGCAGCCGGACAATCCCCACGTACTCTTTGCCTGAAAGATGACAAGAGTGGTCAGGGGCAGCCGCTGGCTTTGCTGTGCTTCTCACAGGCCCACATGACTCCCCGCACATGCGGCAGCAAGGCCAGCTGCCCTTGCTTCAGCGCCCTGTGTTAGGCCTATCTCACAGGGCTGAGTGTCCCAGCACTGGGGTTGTGACAGGAACAGTCACAGTACCAGGTGCAGAGCCTGGCCAGGCCAAGAGCTCCCCAAATGCAAACAAGGAGGGCCCTTGAGGAGGCCCCCAGGACCAGCTTTGCCACCGGGCTCACACGGGGACAGAAGGCCGAAGCGGATGTGGTCACTTCCGGAGCCACAGGCAGCGGTCCGATGAGCCGCCTCTGCCACATACCTGCGCTCTGCTGGGACTTCACCAGGCGCGTGGCTCTTTCAATGCACACGATCAAGCAGCCGGTCACCTTGGGGTCCAGAGTGCCGCTGTGTCCTGTCTTCTCCACCCGAAGTATCCGTCGGATCCAGGCCACCACCTCGTGGGAAGAGGGGTTGGAGGGCTTGTCGAGATTGATGAAGCCGGTCCTGAAATGGAAGACAATGGCTGTGCCGCTGGTGCTTCCTCCTGTGAGACTCATCAACACAGGCCCAAGCGCTTAGGACAAGGGTCTGAGACAGGCTGGGTCCCAACACTTACCGGATATAGTCCCCAATCTCCCGCTTCAGAGGATTTGAACCACAAGGGAGAGGTGTATAGTGTGTCGTCCTTACGTTTAGCTTATCAAAGTTCTAGGAAGCAATGACACAACACCAAGCAAACTCAGTAAACCATTGTGACATGAGACCAGAGCGGACACGACGGCCAACCGTGACACGGCTACCCTTCCGGTGTGTAAAGTGGGGTTTCGCTGTTAGGTGGTCATCACCTGCTACAACAGACCGAGCTGCCGTACGTGCAACGACTACCCCCCACCCCAGAATAAGACAAACCTGATCACCCGTCCAGGGACCCTCAGGGGACTGTCAGCCTCGACCTCTGGTACAGAACAGAGGGTCCAGCACAGATATTAGCACAAGGGTGACTCGCCGGCTCCTGCTCCAGAGGCTGCCAGCCCTGCCCTTCTCATGCCTGCTCCTTCCCCTGCCCACTCCTTCCCCTGCCCACTCCTTTCCCCAGCTGACCCCCAGCCTGAAAAAGCACCCTTAACTGAATCCATCCTTCTCATCACCCAGTTTAGCCTTATCCTGTTGCCACAAACAGCAGTATCTTGGTAACTCCCAAGCCTAGTGACGACCTTGCCTGATTCCAGTGTCCTACAACAGAGAAGCACAGACTTCTAGAAAGCACGAGCTGGCCAAACAGCCGCTCCGCTGTGTTGAATTATATAAGCAAACCTCCTCCTTTCACTTCAGTTCATTCAGTGAAACGCTTTTGCCGATGGGTGTGTCAGCAACTTTTTCTACCCCAACCTTCCCTCCCAGTCTGAGTTAACGCACAGCAAATCATTTGTGAGACCTCAACTCACCAGTGAACCACCCAGTCCAACAGCCAGTGATTCCACAGGCCATTACCTACCAGACACTGAATTACCTCCCACAGCCCTCAGCTCACCTAAGAAAAAGTATCCCCAGCAAACAGAAAAGTTAACCAACCGGCCCCAGGTGACACACCGCCTGACTTAAGTGGTATGTCTCCTCAGCCCCCTGGTCTCAAGCACCGGGCAGTCCCCCTCCATGTGGGACCCCCGAAATGGTTTAGTCTGCAATTACTCGTTCTGACGCTTTGTTTTCTACAATGGTGATAGGTATGCTGGAAATGAAGACAAAAGGGTCCTTTGGGCCTCCCTAGTGGTGCAAGGGGTTAAGACACAACCTACAGCCCCCCCTCCCCCCGCCCCGGTGGCGCAGGCAGTTGAGGGCAGCGCTGTGAAGCTGTCCACAGTTCTGCAGCGCCAGTTCGATGCCGGCCGGCGAGGGTCCTACATGGCGCAGCAGACCTCTCCTGTCTTGCCTGCTGCTCCCCTCAGCAGTGTATTTCATCAATCTGCCTGTTCTGTTCCCCGCTCTGTCTCTGGTGAATCCTCTCAGCCTCCCGCGCATCTGGCTTGCACCCCGCTTCTTGTATAAATAAATAAATCTTAAAAAAAAAAAAAAAGACAACCTACAAAGCTATCTGCAGTCACTGCAGCTTGAGTTCAATCCACAGCCGGCCAGGGAGCTACCCACATGGCACAGCAGACGTCTCCTGTCTCGCCCACTGCTTCCCTCAGCAGTGTATTCCAGTGGATCCGCCTGTTCTGCTCTCCACTGTCTCTAGTGAGTCCTCACTCCTAGTACCTCTAGCATATCCCGCAGTTCTTGTATGCATAAATATATACTTAAAAATAAAATATTCTTGGGCCTCCCCTGGTGGTGCAGCGATTGAGCGCTGGGCTGCGAAGCTGCCCACAGCCTCTGCAGTGCCAGTTCGATCCCCGGCCCCCGGGCGAGGGTCCCACATGGCACGCAGACCTCTCCTGCGGCGCTCCCTGCTCCCCTCAGCAGTGTATTTCGTCGGTCTGTCTGTTCTGTTCCCCGCTCTGGCTCTGGTGAATTCTCTCACCATCCCACGCTTCTGACTGTACCCGGTGCTTGTATGAATAAATCTTTTTTTAAAAAATAAATAAAATATTCTTGGTCTGAGAAGCCTGGAGAAACACAGCTTTTGACCATCAGCAGGCACTTCCTCCACAAGGCAGGCAGCACTGAAGACCAGTGAGCCATGCTGGCTGCAAGGGCCTCGCACCGGCCTGAGGCAAAACACCTACCTTTAACAACAGGGGCCACTGAGATGTGTCTAACTGCGCCACTTTGGATTCAGGTTTGATAAGAAATTCTTCGGCATGTTGGATTTCCTTCCAAAGAACAGAAACGGCCATTAGACGTCCTGCCCGCCTCCCTGTGGTCCATCTGCACCGCAGTGAAAAACAAGGCAGTCCACGCCTCCTGCCTGAGAACTCCAGGGGAGAGGGAATGGGGCCTGATGGAAGAAGCCCCAATGTGGTGCCTCGGAGATAGCTACAACTATGGGGGGTGGGGGGACAGTTTCACTGAGGTTATAGCTGTGGGTCCACACAGGCTGCCGGGCTTGCGCCCACTCAGCAGCCCCCAGCAAACCCCAGCCAGTCCTTCAGCACCTTTCCAGTCACCTGTCACCTATGCCCCTTTCGGTCCTGCAAAACAAAAGACTTCCCTACTCACCGCTACGTCTTCTTCTGGCAAGGACTTCCGCTCCTTTTTCTTCTTATGCTTCTTTGGCAAGATAAAGACTAAAGAAAAGACAAACACGGCGATTGGGCATTTCCCGCAAAAATACAGGGCAAGGAGCTTAACAGTGAGGCGGAGAGCTGGGCGGTGGCGGGGAAGGTCTGCTGGCAACTCCTGGGCGAACCCGGCGAGGAGGCCAGCCGCGCCTGCACGTGTCCCAGCATCCTGGTGCACCACGTGGCCGTGGCGGGGCCAAAACCCGCGGTCCCGGCGCTGGCCTGCGGGCCGAAAAGTCTGCGACTCGAGTCCTTGACTGTGCCGGCCGTCTTGCGGCGTCTAGAAGGCTGGGGACCCTCGGCCCGCACCCCTCGGCCCCTTCCCCGCCTGAAAGACCCGCTCTCAGTCCCCGCATGGAGGGCGCGGACCGCGGTGGCACAGGGCCGACTAGGTCTTCAAGCGAGGCGCGGGCCCGGCGTGGCCGACGTCTTCCGACCGCGATCGGGGCCCCGAGGATCTCTGCAGCGGCTGGGGGCCCGGGCCTGTGGCGCCTCGCCACCGCATGGGCCTCTCCCTTGCCCGCCGCCCCCGTGCCGCTCAAGCCAAGGCCGGCCAACGGCCGAGGCGCCCCGCGCGCCGTCGCCGCGCCCCCCGCCGCGGCCCCCGAGCCGGCGGGGGCGCTCCTACCTTCCTCGTCCGCCATGATGCCCCGCACAGCGTGCGCGCCGCGTGGGCCCGAGCCGAGAAAACGGTGCCGCCGCCGCGCCGTCAGGCCGCGCCGCTGGCCCCGCCTAGGTGTGCGCCGCCCGGTGCGTGCGCCGCGGACCGGGGCGGGGCCACGCCGGCCGAGCCCCGGCGCGCGCAAGCCTCCGGCGTCCGCTCATTGGCCGGCTCGGCATGACGGCTGCGCGTCGGCGCCTGCGCCGCGGTCTCGCACCGCCCCCGGGGAGCGCCGTCGCGGCCGTGGGCGGGGCGCGGGCTGAGGGCGGGGCCGGGGCGGGCCCGGGGCGGGGCCAGCCGGGCCAAGGGAGCACGACGGCCGGCGCTGGCGGGCTGGCCCCGCCCAGTGGGGGAGGGCGCGCAGCGACGCCGCGGACGGAAGGCGCTCACTCGGCGTAGAGCGGCGCGGCTTCCGGGCGGACTCCCGCCGGCACCGACCCGGGCGCCAGGTGCAGGCGGCCGCGCCCGCGTGACCCGGAAGGGGCGCCTCCCGCCCCAGCCGTCGCTCCCGGCTTCCGTCACGCTCTGGTCCGCCCCGCCCGAGAGGGCGGCCGCCGCGCGTCCTGTAACAGCCGCCGTGGACGACCCCGGACGGCCGTGCTTCCCTCACCGCGCGCTCCGCGCAGCCGGAGGGCGTTTCCACTTTCTTCGCGCGGTGCCAAAAAACGCGGCTCTTTCCCGCCCGTGTGGAGTTTATGCTGCTTCCCGCCGGGGTGGCAATGACGTGAACTTACCGCGGCCAACCCACCCAGCCACCCACCTTGTCGCTTCCCTGTCACTTGCTGCTGCTTCCTGGGCGCCACTGGGCTGCACAGGTCGCAGCCGTTGACCCATGCGGCCGCTCCAGCCTTCCTCTTGCTCCCTGGGAGCTCATTGCTCTCATTGCTCTCGTAGCAAAGCCTCTCGACTTGGTTCTCAGGACAGATTGGGTTCGGCGGTGCCTCGGCGCTCCCAGGCAGTCCTGCCCTCCTGAGGGCCCCTGCTTTGCCCAGGGGCCTCCTGCAGGTTCCGCTGCTTCTGCTTTCTCCAAGTAGTGTCTTCTGGACAGAAAAGCCATCCCCCCCGTTGTCAGGACCTGTGCCTCCTCCGCACAGAGCCCTGCACTGCCTTTCCATCTTTTGTGGGGTGAAGAGTGACCACCCAGCAAGTGTCTTAACCCCTGAACCATGCCACTGTGACCTTTTCAAAAAACGGTTTCCATCTGATTCTCTTTCTGCGACCATTTTCTCTCATTCCTGCCCTTGCTCACAGCCCTGCTGCCCCCTGCCTCTTGAAAGTCACGACTGGGGACACCCCCTTTTCCTCCCCTGAGAAGGGAAGGGACCTTGTTTATTGTCTCCCTCTTCACAACACTGTTACCTTATGTAGACATTGTGGCTATTAAGTCAC
Organism: Talpa europaea; assembly: GCF_964194135.1. NCBI lineage: Eukaryota > Metazoa > Chordata > Mammalia > Eulipotyphla > Talpidae > Talpa > Talpa europaea. Next base: position 95,899,679 of record NC_140081.1, on the reverse strand, counting down.
TGCCCTGTGCTCTGCTCCTTCAAGATGTGCACATTCAAGTGTCTGTTGATTGAATCTCTGCCTTCTCAACCCAGAGGCCCCACGGACCTTCACACCCCAACATGAAAAGCTCCTCTTCCTCACCTGCTGAGGTTGCTCTGGCCTTTCTTGGAGGCTTGCACCAAAATCACCAGGACGGTTCACACAGTTATGCCAACTGTCCCCAGGTCGACTCCCCACTCCACAATATCTCCTGTCCGACGTCTGCAGAGCTGGCAGGTTGGAAGCCTAATGTCACCAGCATCCCTCTGACTGCTTTTCTGCCTCCCTAGACTTGCCTGTTCTGGCCATTGCACGCAAGTGGGGCATTCACTGCTGCTCCATTTGTCACCTCCACACGGCGTGCTGTCTGACTCACACTCCACTGTACGGCCAGACGGCATTGGTTTCTTTTTTTTTTTTAATTTATTTATGCATACAAGAGCTGGGGTACAGGCCAGAGGTGCCGGGAGTGAGAGGATTCACCAGAGACAGAGCGGGGAGCAGAACAGGCAGATTGACTGAAATCCATTGCTGAGGGGGAGCAGCGGGCGAGACAGGAGAGGTCTGCTGCGCCATGTGGGTAACTCCCTGGCCGGGGATCGAATTTGTGTTACAGTGGCTGCAGACAACTTTATAGGTTGCATCTTAAACCCTTGCACCACCAGGGAGGCTCCATGGATGGCATTGTTTTCTGCAGCCTCCACCCCTCTCGCCTCGTCGCGTTCCAACTCCATGTCGAACTTTCTTTTTTAAAAAAAAATATATTATTTATGCATACAAGAGCTAGAGTGTAGGTCAGAGGTCCAGGGGTGAGAGGGCTCACCAGAGACAGAGTGGGGAGCAGAAAAGTCAGACTGACTGAAATGCACTGCTGCGGGGAGCAGCATGGAGGGTCTGTTGCACCCCCTGGGTCAGCTCCCTGGCCGGGGATCAGACTCAGGCCAGGCCATAGGGGTAATAGCCTGAGACGGTGTTGAACTGTGTAAGGAAGTGCAGACTGCTGTTCCAGGCCACACTGTGGGCCACACTGCCCACAATGGCTCGCTGCTGCTCATGGCCGACTCCACTCGATATCAGCTAACAGTGTGGCACTGAGGTGTTCAGGTGGCTTGGATTACACAGCCAGCTTGCGTTTCAACGGAGGACTAAAGCAAGTGTGAGTATCTAGGCCTTACCTATATTTTTACCCCAAATTCCAGAGACCTGAGCTGTGATTCCCTCACATGCTGGACAAGCCCCCGCAGCACCCTAACATGCTCTGCCGCCTCCAGGAAGAGGCCGGGCAAGCACCGCACTTCAGCTCATGGCAGCGGTTCCGGCCCCACCGCAAGCACCAGGCTCCTCCTCGCCGTTGTCTCCTTCCATTCAGATAGCCCGGGCCGGGTGATCCCGCCGGAGGCTGGCCTACTTGGACTTTTATCACTTAGAGACACCGTTAACGAGCAAAAGCAACAAACTCTTCTGTCAACCCCAAATAGCATGTATTGGAAGGGGCTTGGGGCTTGTGCGCTCAGTAAAGGACAGGCTAAGAATGACTGTGATAGAAGTGAGACGGTGAGGAAGCGAGAACAAATGAGTTGTGTGTGCGCTCGGGTTAGGGAAGGTCAAGGGCAGGCCTCCCCCTTGTTTATGGCTCATCCCTCACTTCCTTCCACAGCACGACACAAAGCTACATGGTTATTGGACTCCAGGGACGCGCTGGAGAAATAAACAGAGAAAGCCACGCTGAACGGAAGGCTCAGCAGCATCTCTGTGTGCCCTTCTGAAGAGGCAGACAAGGCCCACCCTCCCCTCCCCTCCCCTTGGTTCCATTTCAGCCCCACCCCAGCTGCCTTGACCATAGGATTGTTTTAAGATATTTCACAATGTTTCACTGGTCAAATGTGTTCAATACAATTGGCTGCACAAATGTTCCTTGTTAATAACACCCCCTTCTGATGGGGACAGGCTGTGCAGGGGATGGGGGCGTGACTCGGTAAGCTTCAGATGGTTGAATCCTTTGTCACCTGCTTTGCCGGTGTCTCCTGCAGTGACAGTGGCCGGTAGGGCAACTGGAGGAGCTAGACATGGTCCAGTGGCTCTCAGTCCCCAGTCGGTGGGACCAGCCTCTCGCCTTTGTCAGCCACACCCCGACTCGTGAGGTTGAGTCATAAAGTCAGGGTAGTCAGCTGACTGTGCAAGATGCCATTCCCTACCTCAACTCTGCCTTCCAGACCCTTCTGCTCTGGCCATGAGAAGAAACCCATCATTGGATAGTCTATGGCTCAGAGCATGTGGCAGATCCTGTCGGTCGTGGTGTTGTGTCCTAGCTAGCAGCATGGTGGAAGCTTCAGAAGGCCACTGGTAAAGAGAAGGAAGGGAATAATAATACAAGCAGAAACCAACAAGATAGAGATTAAAAAGTTACACCAAATATCAATGAAACTAAGAGTTAGCGCTTCACCAAATAGAAAACAAAATAGGCAGCTCCCCTGCCCACCTGTGACTCTGCAGGTGTCTCTTTTCCTTTCTCTTTTTCCTAGTAAATCTGTCTTTTTAAAATGTAAAAAAAAGAAAGGCTAGACCTTGAGCAAAGGTAACAAAGAAAAGAGAGAAATCATTATTAAACAGAATCACAGCTGAGAGGGGAGAAATCTTCACAGATAGCACAGAGTACAAAGGATCAGAAGAGATTACTCCACTAAATTCTTTGACCTTCAAGAAATGGGCATGTTTCTAGGTCAATATGATCTTCTAAGACTAACCCAGGAAGAAACAGAAGTCTTGAATAAATCGATGACATCGTGAAAATTGAAGCAGTAATAGGGCTTCCCTGGTGGCTCAAGGGGTTAAGCACAGCACTATGAAGCTGTCCGCAGCCACTGCAGCTCGAGTTCGATCCCTGGCCAGGGAGGTGACCCACATGGTACAGCAGATCCCTCGTGTCTCACCGCTGCTCCCGTCAGCAGTGTATTTCAGTCAGTCTGCCTGTTCTGTTCCCCACTCTGTCTCTGGTGAATCCTCTCACCCCCCACATCTCTGGCCTGTACCCCAGCTTTTGTATGCATAAATAAATAAATCTTTTTTTAATAAGACAATTTTTTGTTAAGATTTATTTATTTAATGGGCCTCCTGGGTGGTGCAGCAGTTGAGCGCTGGGCTGCGAAGCTGCCCGCAGCCTCTGCAGCGCCAGTTTGATCCCCGGCCGCCGGCGAGGGTCCCGCATAGCACGCAGACCTCTCCTGCCGATCCCGCTGCTCCCCTCAGCGGTGTATTTCGTCAGTTTGCCTGTTCTGTCCCCCACTCTGGCTCTGGTGAATTCTCTCACCCTCCAGCGCTTCTGACTGTACCCGGTGCTCGTATAAATAAATAAATAAATCTTTTTAAAAAGATTTATTTATTTATTTTTATTTATTTATTTATTTATTTGTTTATAATTTTTAAAAGATTTATTTATTTGCTTATTTATTTTTTAAGGTTTATTTATTTATTAAGAGAGCTTTTTAAAAGATTTATTTATTTATTTTTATTTATTTGTTTGTTTATAATTTTTAAAAGAATTTATTTATTTGTTTGGGTTTTTTTTTTAAAGAGTTATTTATTTATTTATTTATTTATTTATACAAGCACCGGGTACAGTCAGAAGCGCTGGAGGGTGAGAGGATTCACCAGAGCCAGAGCGGGGGACAGAACAGGCAGACTGACGAAACACACCGCTAAGGGGAGCAGCGGGCGCGGCAGGAGAGGTCTGCGTGCTATGCCGGACCCTGTCTGGCGGCCGGGGATCAAACTGGCCCTGCAGAGGCTGCGGGCAGCTTCACAGCCCAGAGTTCAACCACTGCGCCACCAGGGGAGGCCCATAAATAAATAAATCTTTAAAAAAAAAAAAAAGGAAAATTGAAGCAGTAATAAAAAAATATTCCCCAAACCAAAACTCAGAACCAGGAACCTTTACAAAGTCTGTCAAAACTTTTTTTTTAAAGATTTGTTTATTTATGCATACAAGAACTGGGGTACAGGCCAGAGGAAGCATGGGGGAGGGGTGAGAGAATTCACCAGAGACAGAGTGGGGACAGAACAGGCAGACTGACTGAAATCCACTGCTGAGGGGAGCAGCGGGCGAGTCAGGAGAGGTCTGCTGCGCCATGGGCCATGTGGGTTTCTCCCTGGCCGACCTGGGATCGAACCCGTGCTGCAGAGGCTACGGACAGCTTCACCGCGCTGCGCTCAACCCACTGCGCCACCGGGGTGGCTCTTGGTGAGAGTTTTTGTCATGAATTGGGGTGGGATTTTGTCAACTGTTTCCTCAGCAACGGCTATCCTCGTGTCTTTCCTTGGCTTGCTCGGAGGCTGGATTGCCTGACTGATTTGCCACGACTGAAGGAGGCGTGCGCTATTGGAGAAAACACACTTGGTCTCAGTGCATAGTTGTTTTAAGTGTGAGTGATTTGTAAGGCTTTTCACTTCTTATTCAGGAGACACTTTGTTTGTTTTTTTTTTTAAAGGCATGTATTTTTATTTATTTATGTATTTGTTTTGTTTATACAAGCACTGGGTACAGTCAGAAGCGCGGGAGGGTGAGAGAATTCACCAGAGCCAGAGCGGGGAGCAGAGCAGGCAGAAGGACCGAAGGACACTGCTGAGGGGAGCAGCGGGCGGCAGGAGAGGTCTGTGCGCCATGTGGGACCCTCCTCTGGTGGCCGGGGAGCAGCTGGGGATCGAACTGTTATAGGACAGGGAGAGGGGCAGCCCAAACCCCGCAAACCTGCCTATTCTAAATGGGTTTTGCCATCCGCCGCATCAACACAAAACATAGGAGACTTTAATGGGAAGGAACTTTAATACAACTAGGAAACAATACAGGAAAGGCAAAGAGTCTAGTTTCTAAATCAAACACCCAAAGTGACCCGTCCCCTCGTGGGTAAAAGTCCATCCATATGGGATCGGCCCACAGCAAGGCCCCAAAGCCTGCCACAGGTCTAAAGCATCTTCCAGTGGGGACCCACAGAAAAGTATCAGAAATAACCAGACAAGTCTGGAGGGAAAAGAGCAAAATCAAAATCAAGTTAAAAGCTGCCATTGTCGCCTCCCCACGGGTCTCACCCACATCTGTGTCACCCGGTCCACGACCAAAAGACAAGCGCAGTTTCTTCACGTGTCTCTAGGCTCCACGCGCCTCCTCCAGGTCTCCTGGCTCCATCCTGCTTCCTTCCTCAGTCTCTTCTGCAGCTTCTCCTCTTCCTGCTCAGCTCCACCCTCCCTTGGGTGGGGCAGGGAACCTCCCCCTTTCCTGGGGACCACCCTGTTACAGAACCGGCACTGCCAGAGACCGCGGGCAGCTTCGCAACCCAGCGCTCAACCGCTGCGCCACCGGCGAGGCCCTCAGGAGACACTTTGGCCTAGACGTTTCGGTCTTTTCCCCCAGCAGAGACCCACACTGCTGCCAGGGTCCTCCTTCTTGGCACTCGCTGCCCTCTTGTTGCTGCCAGCTTTCCCACGCCCAGTCACCCTTACCCCGCTTCCCACCTGGGACGCCGTGACACCCAGGACGTGTGCCAGGCTGCATGGGTGGTGGAAAATGCAGGGATGGATGGTGAAGACTGAAGTGCCAGCACCAGGGGCAGGAACGGGTTGGAGGGGCAGGACTCCCCTGCTTCGACCTCACTTCCTGCGCCCTGGCTCTGCCCCTGGACAATGCTTCCCACAGGGCCCCCACCTGGCTTCTGCCTAGTGATGGGGCCACCTGCCACCTGGTGCCCCAGAACCAGGAGGCCACCTCCGGCCTAGCACACCGCTGGCCTGCTGGGTGTTCACCATCAAGTGCAAATGCAGTCGCAGTTCAACAACAGGGATCCTCTGTGGGAATAAAGGTTGGGGTCATCCACCAGTGAGGAATTCTGGCCAACTGAGGTGCTGGCTCGAAAGTCATGGCAGGGTGTGCAAAAGGATGCTATGATGGGCCGTCACAGCCTCCAGAGCCGCCCCAGGAATGAGGATGGCGGGAGCAGGTGCATGTGCGTGGGGTCACCTTCCCACCTCTGTGCAGAGTGGAGGCGCAGCAGTCAGGATCGGGAGCCACAGGCTTGGACTGATCATCTGCAAATCCTAGCAGGGACCTGCAGTAAGGGGCGGGAACCACTAGAAAAACGTGGCTAAAAGTTGCTGCCCATGGGCAGTCTCTCCCTTGGGCACCAGCTGGGTTGAATGGTCCCATGAGGAAGTGCCATCTAGGGTGGGGGACCCTAGGAGGGAATGTAAAGCAGTGCAGGAGCCAGCTTGGGGTCCACCCAGACTCCTCGTGCCTTGTACCCAGCCTCCGGAAAGGAGAAACACGCTTCCAGCAGCTCACCTCAGAAGAGAGAAGCCAATGCAGGGAGCAGAAGGCTGACTCGCTCTAGTCGCTGCCACTGCCTGGGGAGAGCAGTGTAGGCCCTGGGGGCTGGAGTCTCAAAGAGCTGCCTCCGCTGCTGTCCGGTCCAGTGTCTGGTGCTGCTCACCGTGACCTTCAGGCTGGGGCTGCATCATGTCTCAGTGCCCCGCTGTGGGTGCCCCAGCTGCCACCGTGAGTTGAACCCTGGCCTGCTGCCTCTGGCTGCCCTAGGCTCCAGGCCCTCCTGGGCAGGATGGCCCACCTGGGAGTAGTGGCCTTTAGTTTGGGATTCTGGACAATGAGGACACGGTCTGGGGGGGAGACAGCCTTAGAGATTTTATTTCCCCAGTTTGTTCAATAAAGCCTGCTGTTGCCTGAGCCTGAGTGGTCTTGCAGGGGTGCGCGGGTGAGACCCCACAGTGACGGCCGGTCCTCTGCTGGCCCATCCTAGCACGGCCACTGCCCCCCTAGAGCTGTGTTTCACAATTACAGACACATACCCTTGTGTGCAAAAGAAAGTCACTTTAGAAACAACTTGTCCCCTGCACCAGATTGCTCGCTCCTGTCTGGGGGGGACATGCCCCGGGGTGGGCTGTAGTGTCACTCAATTCTGGTGCCACCCGGTGGAGCGGGGCAGCACGTGCTACAGGCTCAGTCCCCTGTGCCCAACACTAGTCACAAATGCAGCCGTCCACCTGTCCCCGGCCGAAGGGCTGGAAGTGCGAGGTGTAAGCTCCAGGTGCACTTGGCACCGTCATTAGGCTCCATGAACTTGCTGGTCGGCTCCAGCAATTGGGAGCTGGCTGATTCATTAGCAAAGAATGACTCAGGAAGAGCCAGAGGGGCACAGCTATAGGGCAGGGGGTGTGGGAAGGGGTGTGGAATTTATCTGCTCTTTGCAGAGGCGTCATTCTCCCCAAATCTGTGCGTATTCACCTTCCGACCACCTCTCTGGGCCCCATCCTTTTTTGGGGTCTCCTGGCGGTTTCATCTCCCTTCCCCAGAGGTGTGTGTGTGTGGACATCCCATCCCCCCCTTGTTTCCTGGAGACACCAATTAACATAACAAGATATACCTCCATGGCTCTTGGCACTCAGGAAATTCCTAGGGCTTCAGGTGCTGGGAATGGCTATTTGCATCATAAGTCACGATATCAAGGTATGGATGTGGGGGAGCAGGGGCAGGTGGAGCAGGGGTGGGCTGCGGGTAAACTGTTTGGCTGATGAGCTGGGTATGAGGTCTGCAAAGCAGTCAGAAGCTGTCCAGGTCGTGGGGGTGGGGGTGGGGGTGGGGGTGCTGAGAGCCAAGGGGTTTGGAAGGGTGTAGATGTGTGGGGTGACAGTCTCCACACATCCGCTTTACCATTGTGGCTGCCACGCCCCTGTCTGTTGCCCACAAGTTCCAGCACCTGCCCGGATCCCTTTATGCTGCAAACCATCCGGCCCGTTCTGTCATTTTGGGTGACCCCTGACACACTCTAGAATCATGCCGGGAGATAGTGAGCTCTCTCTGGAAACTTCCGAGGTACCAGAAGGGTAGGAAGTGTCTTTGTAAGTTACAGAAATGACGTGGCATTGATTTCTTCCAAGTGTGAGGCGTTACACAGAGGGCAGAGAGCGGCTCAGGGACGTGGCTGGCGCTGGGCAGCCACCGCTGCGCGCATCGTGGGTGCCCGCCCCCCCTGGCTGCAGCCCTTTCCCGTTTCCAGCGCGGTTCAGAGCGGGCGGCGCTGGGAGAGGGGCCGCCCGGGGCTGGCTTCCAAGTGGTGTGACATTGTCATCCTGTTTCTCTTGGCCGCGTCTGCACCGTCGAGATAATGCGAGGCCGTTGGAGCAGCGAGTGTGGGGCTGGACAGATAGCGCGGGTGGCTGCCGGGCCGGGTGAGTGGTGGCGGCGGCGAGGCGCAGCTTTCTCGTTCCGATCGATGGCCAGGCACCCCGTTGCAGCCACCTTTTCCAGCTTCAGGGTGGAGGGATGCCAGTCCTCCACGTGCCAGCCTTTCCCACGCGGGCGGGCAATGGGGGTGCAGGGGGCCGGCGAGGCGGCCAGCCCGGGAGGGGGAGGGGCGGGCCGTCGGGGGAGCCGGCGGTTCCGGGCGCGTGGACGAGACCTCCTCCCTGCCGGGCGGCCGTCGCCTGGGCGGGGTGGAGGGGCGGGCAGGCGGCCCCCGGCGCGCGGCGTTCGGAGCGGGGGAGGCGGGGCGGGACGGCGGGGGCCGGAGCGCTGGCCGCGGTGTCCGGAGGCGGGGGTCGCGCGGCGCTTGGGGCGGTGCTGGGGCGGCGCTGGGCCCGCCCCGCCGGCATCCCGGGCCGACTTCCTCCCGCCGCGGGCGGCCGAGCCAGCTGGAGGAAGCGCGGCGGGCGCCACGATGAGCGCGGGCGACGCCGTGTGCACCGGCTGGCTGGTCAAGTCGCCCCCCGAGAGGAAGCTGCAGCGCTACGTGAGTCCGGGCCCCGCGTCCCGTCCCCCCACTCGCTGGCCGCCGGATCCTGCAGTCGGAGCCGAGCCCGAGGCGGGCTGGGGCGCGGGGGGACGGGACGGAAGGCGCGATCGCCCGTCGAGCGGGTGTAGCCAAGGCGCCCAGCCGGGGGAGGGGCGGGGGTCGCGGACCCGGCCGGCGACTCAGACGCACGCCGCCGGCAAGGGCGTCCCGGGTCTGGTCGGGGGCGGCCCGGAGCCCCAGGGGCCCGCGCCCAGGGCCGGACAGCGGGCCGGCAGAAGGACCGCGGGCCGGTCGGGCCGACGCGGGCGGGGGAGGCGGCTCCCGGCGTTCGCGCGGCGGGTCCGGAGCGCCCTGGAGGCCGGGCGGGGAGCCGGCGACTAAGACCGCCAGCCCGGGCTCACAGGCTGTCGCTGCGCGGCGTTTGCCTGGGGCTGCCACCGCGCTTGCCGAGCACCCGCGGGAGCCGAGGCTTGCACAGCGGGACAGCAGGGACCCGGGGAGGGCGCGTCCTCCCCGCCCCCTGGCCGCGCGAGCGGCGCCCCGGGCAGCGCCTGCTCACCCCTCGCGCGGCGCGGGCCTCGGATCACGGGCCACCAAGTGCGCCCCGGGACGACCCGCCGGCCGGCGGGTGGGGGGCTTCGCCACGCCAGGAACAGCCGCTGCGCCTGCGGACGGGATGCGGGCGGCGCGGAGCCTGGGGGAGCGCGCTAGAGCCATGTCCTCCGGATTCCTCAATGCCTGCCAGCGAAGCCTGCGCGCCCGGCGCCCGGGCTGTGTGCTCCGCTCCGAAGCCGGCGCCCACCTGGGCGCCCCGCCCGATATCAGCGCTGTTCGTGGGAGGTGGGAAGGGACAAGAAGAACCCACTGCGTTTGGGGTACTTCCACAATGCCTGGCAGGCCGTTTGCCTGCACTTGCACTCGCTAGGACCACTGTCACCCCGCAGGGCTGGCAGGGGGTCGTCCACAGCTTCGAGTGTTGCTTCTGCCCAGGAGGCAGCCGAGGGGCGTGTGCGCTCACAGTGGACGTGGTGGTGCGGAAGGGTTGCTCGGGTGGACTGCCGGGGTGTTCCCACAGCACTCTCCACCACCCCCAGTACACACAAGCGAGGTCCGGGCCTGCCGGCCCCCACATCCCCAGCCGCTTGCCTCCCTCCCTCTGTCCAGCCAAGCTGCCTGGAAGACTCATCCTTCTGGGAGTACATAAGAAAAGGAAGAGTCTCTCCTCCTCCACCCCCAACCAAGGCTTTGTCACGGACAGGTTCCTGCAGGCCGCGGGGAGGTGGTGTCCTCCTGGCCCTTGGCAATGGGAGGCAATTGAAAGGCTCCGCAGTCGTTGTGCCAGGGGGGTTCTGATCCTGTGCCCCACGGGAAGGTGGCAGGAGACTCCCCTGCAGCCGTATATGCTCTCTCTCTGGTTAGGCAAGTTGCCCTGCCTCTGAGCGTGCACACCCAGGGTCCATGTACAGCCTGTGCGAGGGGCCATGGTGGGCAGGGATGGGGGCTCTGGCAGCTTGGAGCGCTGAGACGTAACCTTCCTTATTTGACCAGATGTCACTTTTCACCTTTAGCCCTGGCGTGGGGACTTCCCCTAAGGAGGGGCGTGGCCTGTTAGATAGTTGGGTGCCTTTTGCTGACACCTGGGTGGGACACCCCTCAAAATCAAAAGCAGATTCCCGCTCACCTCCAAGTTCCGCAGGAACCCCCTGCTGCCACCAGAGGGCACTCAGGGGCAGTTCGGCGCAGCCCTGCGGCCACCCTGCAGCAGGAGGACCTGCCGGGAGGACTGGCCCTCCTCCCTGGGCTGAGCACCCGCGTCCTCCCTGGGCTGAGCACCCGCGGGACAGGCCCAAGTCACTCGCAGGGGGAGGACGAGAGGGCCTGCCTGACATTCAGAACAGATAACAGCAAAGCTACTTAGTGGTACAAGTATTGCAACGTGGCAAAGGAAAGCCCCCCCAAGAGAACGGTGATCTTTCTAGAACTATTTCTACACAATCTGCAACGTTCTCTTTTGCACAAAAGGGGTCACGCTCTACCAATTGTCCTGCGATTTTCTCTGTTCATGATGATCGCGGGCACCCTTCCAGGCGCTGCCCACAGAGCATCCTGGATCAGCCAGGGCATCCCACGCTTCGTGGCAAACGTGACACTGTTCCTCCACGACCAGCATTTGCCAGGAGCTATTTGTAGCTTGGATAATAGTTTTTTGTTGCAGACTTAATCTCCAAGCATTTTCTACCCGCCTGTACTTTATCTTTTTATTCTTTTTGCAGTCTCTTCCAGAAAAGCAATATTTAAAATTTTTGATTAAGTCTCATTTATCAATTTTTCTTTTATGGATGATGCTTTACTGTCAAATCAAAGAATTCTTCACCTTGTCCCATTTCCTCAACATATTTTCTGTTTGTTTCCTACAAGTTTTATACTTTCATATTTCAGTCTGTGACTTGAGCTAAAATCTGTAAACATGCAACATTTGCATCGTGGTTCATTTTACTGGAAACTGAGTTTGTTGAATATACTCTCCTTGAATTACTTTTGCAACTTGAACAAAATCAGTTTTCCTGGGTGCCTCGGTCCATCTTAGGCTAGCACCATGCTCCTTGGCCACAACTTGCCTTACGAGAATTCTTCCCTCAGGTGCTTTCAGCCCTTCAGCCTTCTTTGCCCATTCAGTCGCGTGTCAATTCTAGGTCCACCTTAAGTTCACATCAAGTTTGTCCATTCTGCGTGTTGCCTCTGACCTGCAACCTTGGTAAACTCACTGCTCCCAGCTGGAGCACTGACACGGCCAGAGCAGCAGCCCCTGGGCTTCCCCTGAGCTCCACCCTTCCCGCTGAAGCATGTTAGCCGTTGCTCTTTGTAGCTGTTTTTTTTTTTTTTTAATGAATTTCTGTTGTTTCTTTTTTTTTATAAAAGATTTATTTGTTTATGAATATAAGAACTGGGGTACGGGCCAGAGTTGGGGGTGTATGTGTGAGAGGATTCACACACTGTCACAGAGACAGAGCGGGGATCAGAACAGGCAGACTGGTGTTTGCTTCGGCAGCACATATACTAAAATTAGAACAGGCAGACTGACTGAAATCCACTGCTGAGGGGAGCAGCGGGGAGACGGGAGTTCTGCCGCGCCCTGTGTGTGGGTCAGCGCCCTGGCCGGGGACTTCACTCAGGCCGCAGTGGCTGCCCATAGCTTGATAGCGCTGTGTCTTTAACCCCAGTGCCACCAGGGAAACGCTCTTTTTTTTTTTTTGATTTTTTTTTTTGTTTATACAAGCACTGGGTAGAGTCAGAAGCGCGGGAGGGTGAGAGAATTCACCAGAGCCAGAGCGGGGAGCAGAGCAGGCAGAAGGGCCGAGGTACACTGCTGAGGGGAGCAGCGGGCGGCAGGAGAGGTCTGCGCGCCATGTGGGACCCTCCTCCCGTGGCCTGTGGAGGCTGCGGGCAGCTTCGCTCCCAGCGCTCAACCGCTGCGCCACCGGGGAGGCCCTCTTTGTAGCTGTTTTTTATGAAATCAAGTTAGTGCCCTTGTATTGCTAAGGTTTTTTATTGTTATTTAGATTTTGTTAAACCCCTTTTCTGTGTTTATGAAAACACAATATGCTTTGTCTTTTGCCCTGTTATGGTGAATCACTTGGGTCGATTTTGCGTTTTAGGGCTTGGATTACTGGGATAAGCCCCGTGGCTCTACTATGCCGTCCTTTCCCTGCGTGGCTGGGTCCCGCTTCCTGATCTTTCGCTGAAGACACGTCTGTCTTTGTGCACGATGGATATTAGCCTGCAGTTTCCCTTTTGTGCACTGTCTTTTCTGGTTTTGATGTCAGCATAATGCTGACCTCATAAAATGGTTGGGGAATGTTCCCTGTCTTCTATTTTCTGAAATGTAATATTGGGTATACCCCACCATTGACCCATCTGCTCCGGGACTTGGACTTGTGGGATGTTTTCAGTTACGTTTTTTTTCTTTCTTTCTTTTTTTTTTTTTTTTTTGTGGGACCCTCGCCGGCGGCCGGGGAATGAACCGGCGCTGCGGGCAGCCTCGCAGCCCAGCGCTCAACTGCTGCGCCACCAGGGGAGGCCCTACGTTTTATTTCTTTAACGGATACAGAGCTGTGATCCCTGTCTTCTGGAATGAACTTAGGTGGTTGGGTTTTTCAAGGATTTTCTCTATTTCATCTGATTCTTGGGGTACACCATACAGTTGGTCATGTCCGGCCCTTGGTCGTCCTTGCTTCCCTCTGGAATGATTTGCCTCCTATTCTACAGGTCTGCTGGTGGTGACTTCTTTCAGTTATGGCTAGACAAAGATTTGTATTTTTGCCTTCATTTTGGACTGACATTTTTGCTTGACAAAGAAACAGACCAAAGCAAAACAAAACCCTTGGAATCCTACTGCAGCACTGAGGGCCCTGGGAGGGGGGGAGTGTGGGCCCTGGGCCGCGGCCCTGGCTGCTCAGCATCTCCAGGCGGGCGTGACTCTGTCTTCCTGAAACACAGGGTGTTGTCAACCGGCGTGACCTCAATTAAAAAGGACTCGGCTTTCCCTTGTGTGTTTTACAGCCGTTGCTTCCCTTTCCTCGCGTGTGCGCTGCTCCTTCCCACGCAGGAGGCTGCGCTGTCCCTGGCCTGCTGAGGTGCTGTTGGGGTTCGCAGAGCTTCTAGGATCTGCAGCTGTTTCTACCCAGAGTCCTAGCGCCTCTCACGTTGAGTTTGGAGGCTCGGGTCGAAGCCGTTATGCCCCGTTATGCAGCAGAGTTCTCTGCTGCTTCCTCTGCGCGCCTCGGGTCGGCTGTGATTTTGCGCTTCCCCGGGTGGCTCACGCGGCCCTTCTCGCGTCTCCCCTGCTGTGCTTGGGCTCCTGTGCCTTGGGAGCACGTGGGGGTGTTGGCAAGTATTTCTGTGACCTGTCTTCTGCCGAAGGTGCCGCGGTCCCCCTTCCACGCTCCGGGAGGGGCCCTGCAGGCGCCGCTCGGTGGTGCGGGAGCGGTGGCCACCGTGGCCGTCCCGCGCGCCACAGGCCAGGAGCGGCCCGGAGGTCTGTTCCAACAACGTGTTTAAAACCGGAGGAAGGGGGCCTCCCCGGTGGCGCAGCGGTTGAGCGCTGGGTTGCGAAGCTCCCCTTGGCCTCTGCGGCGCCGGTTCGATCCCCGGCTGCTCCCCGGCCACCGGGGGAGGGTCCCACATGGCGTGCAGACCTCTCCTGCCGCCCGCTGCTCCCCTCAGCAGTGTACTTCGGTCCTTCTGCCTGCTCTGCTCCCCGCTCTGGCTCTGGTGAATCCTCTCACCCTCCCGCGCTTCTGACTGTGCCCAGTGCTTGTATAAACAAAACAAACAAACAAACAAACAAATAAATAAAACATGCCTCTACAAAAAAAATAAAAAAATAAAACCGGAGGAAGGAACTGGCCGTTTTTACCTAGAATTAAGTCAAAACTTCATTTATGGCTTGACCTCGCCAACATGCTGAGGAGGTGCTGGAGCTGAGCGCGTCTGTCGGCCTGTCCGTGCCATTTTCTGCGACAGGGACGCTCTGGGTCTCGACATCCCTGGGTACCCCCGCCAGTTAGTCTCCACTTCAGTCAGGCAAACAGAACTCTGGGAGTGAAGCTGCACTGGTGTCTTTTTTGTTTTTTTCCTAAAGATTTATTTATGTATACAAGCACTGGGGACAGTCAGAAGCGCGGGAGGGTGAGAGAATTCACCAGAGCCAGAGCGGGGAGCAGAGCAGGCACAGAAGGACCGAAGGACACTGCTGAGGGGAGCAGCGGGCGGCAGGAGAGGACTGCGCGCCATGCGGGACCCTCCTCCGGTGGCCGGGGAGCATCCGGGGGTCGAACCGGTGTCGCGGAGGCTGCGGGCAGCTGCGGAACCCAGCGCTCAACCGCTGCGCCACCAGGGAGGCCCTGCACAGGTGTCTTTATCTTGACCCAGTACTGCGTGCAACCAGCACTGCAGTCCAGCCTTGGCCCTCCCTGTCCCCTCCAAATTCATCCTGGCATGCAGTCCCCACTGTCGTGTCGCCCTGGGCAGCCACTGCTCTGGTTTCTGTCTCTGGAGAGTTGCCTTCTCCAGTCAGTCTGTCACAGGGCAGGGAGAACGGCACCCCAGACCCCGCAAACCTGCCTACTCTACATAGGTTCTGCCATCCGCCGCATCAACACAAAACATAGGAGACTTTGATGGGAAGGAACTTTAATACAATTAGGAAACAACGCAGGAAGGGCAAAGAATCTAGTTTCTAAATCAAGCACCCAAAGTGACCCGTCCCCTCGAGGGTAAAAGTCCACCCAAGCAGGATTGGCCGAGAGCGAGGCCCGAAAGCTGCCCCAGGTCCAAAGCACCTTCCAGTGGGGACCCACAGAAAAGGGTCAGAAACAACCAGACAAGTCTGGAAGGAAAAGAGCAAAATCAAAACCAAGACAAAAACCGCCATGGTCCCCTCCCCACGGGTCTCTCACCCGCATCTGTGTCACCCGGTCCACGACCAGAAGGCAAGCGCAGTTTCTTCACGCGTCTCGGCTCCATGCGCCTCCTCCAGGTCTCCTTCTGGCTCCATCCTGCCTCCTTCCTTCCTTCCTTCCTTCCTCAGTCTCCTCTGCAGCTTCTTCTCTCTGCTCAGCTCCACCCTCCCTTGGGTGGGGCAGGAAACCTGGAACCTCCCCCTTTCCTGGGGACCCCCCTGTTACAATTCCTTAGAAGCGTGGGTCCCCTTCTTGGGGTCGAGTGCGCATTCTGGAAGCCCTAGGGTAGCAGGAGCCCATTGGCTCAGACTGCCCTCAAGTCCTGCAGCTGGTTGTGCTATGACTTTCCCCCGCTGTGCTGCTTTACTGCCGCCCAGTGAATGCTGGTCCGTCGTTCTCATTCTTTATTTACTTGGGGATATTTTCTAATTTCCTTTGTTATTTCTTCTGTGACCTATGTGTTATTTACAAGTGTGTTTAATTTCCAAATATTTGAGAATTTTCCAGATATCTTTGTGTTTGCATTTTGCTGTGATTAGACAGCATACTCTATGATTTGAATTCCTGTAAGTTTGTTGAGACTTGTGGAAGTGAGTGCAGGGGCCGCCTTGGGAAGTGTGCGTGCGGTTGCCGTCAAAGTCCTTCAGGTCAAGTGCGTTGATTGTGTGCTCAGTTCCATATCCTTGTTGCTTTTATCTTAGTGCTTTCCCGATTTTTGACAGGGCTGTTGAAATCTCATACTGCAATGGTGGATTCATCTGTTTTTCCTTGACCTTCCATCAGGAAGCTACCTGACTTGGGATGGAGAGAAGGATGCATGGTGGACGCGGGGTCGTCGGGGCCCCCTTCCTGCCTTGCCCATGTCTCCCTAGCAAAGCCCAAAAAGAGGCCAGCGGGGGAGTTGGAGGAATGTGCTTGCCAGAGTCCCAGCCCCGGGGGTGGGGGGGGACACGACGACAGATGACACATCTCTGAGCAGCAGCCACTCCTTTTGGTCACGCGTCCTTCACCGATGTCCTGAGCGCCTCAGCTGCAGTGTCTAGTTCCCAAACTTACTCCTAGGTGGCAGATGCTCGGCTCTTCAGCCACCGACCAGTGTTCGTGCTTTCTATTTCTTCTTTTTCTTCTTCTTCTTTTACATTTTAAAAGGACAGGCTTATTAGGAAAAGCAGAAAGGAAAAAAGAGGCGCCTGCATAGTCACAGGCAGGCAGGGAGGGCAGCCGCCATGTTTTCAACTTCAAACAAGTGCTTCCTTTTCATATCAGCCGGCCCATGTGGGAATTTTCCTTAGCATATTATTAAATCCCGGGACAGAAAGTACAAAGGCCCTGAGACACACGGACGGCATTTGCCATATTTGAGGAAGAATATGTTCAAAATGGTTGCGTATTTGTCATGTTTGTGTTCGAGGCCTACATCAGTGGTTTTTTTTTTTTTTTTAAGATTTATTTATTTCTTTATACAAGCACTGGGTACAGTCAGAAGCGCGAGAGGGTGAGAGAATTCACCAGAGCCAGAGCGGGGAGCAGAGCAGGCAGAAGGACCGAAGGACACCGCCGAGGGGAGCAGCGGGCGGCAGGAGAGGTCTGCGCGCCGTGTGGGACCCTCGCCCGGTGGCCGGGGAGCAGCCAGGGATCGAACCGGCACTGCAGAGCCCAGTGCTCAACCGCTGCGCCCAGGGGGTGGGGGGGGGCAGCCCATACATCAGTGGTTCTCAATGGTGCAGTGGTTTCACCCCCAGGTGGGGTAAAATAGTAAAGTTTGCATTTCAGATGAAGAAAACAGACACTTTTCCAGTGTAGTGAATTCGGCAGAGGTGCAGCAGCCTAGCGGGACAGTTGTCACAGCTGGTGGGGAGGATGCTCCTGGCATCCGGTAGGTGGTGACCTGGTGCTGCCGAGTCCCCTGCAGTGCACAGGCCCCCTGCAGACTTGGCCCCAAATGCCAGCAATGCTGAGCATGAGAAATTTGGTTCCACCTGGACCAGTGAATTTCTTAGGTCTTGGGGATTTTTTTTTTTTTTTTATAGAGGCATGCTTTATTTATTTGTTTGCTGGTTTGTTTGTTTGTTTTGTTTATACAAGCACTGGGTACACTCAGAAGCGCGGGAGGGTGAGAGAATTCACCAGAGCCAGAGCGGGGAGCAGAGCAGGCAGAAGGACCGAAGGACACTGCTGAGGGGAGCAGCGGGCGGCAGGAGAGGTCTGCGCGCCATGTGGGACCCTCCTCTGGTGGCCGGGGAGCAGCCGGGGAACGAACCGGCGCCACAGAGGCCGCGCGCAGTTTCGCAACCCAGCGCTCAACCGCTGCGCCACCGGGGAGGCCCTGGACCAGTGAATTTCTTAGGCTGAAATGAAAGCCCTGTTGACAAATTGCTGTTTTAATTACAGAAGGCTGTTTCTTGGTGAGGTTAGCAGAAGGACGGGGGCCTGGGTGGCTCATGTCTTCTGGAAGGCCTTATACTTAGCATCCCCACCAATCTGCCTGGGTGCCTCCTGAGCTGAGTTCTCTGATGGGCTCGAGAAAAAGAAGATTCTGTGTTTTGCCCAGCTTTTCTCGTCAAAGCGCAAGGGACGTCCTTTGCATCTTTCTCCATGCCGGACAGAAACAAATCCCTTGTGTTTCTTTTTAATAAACTCTTATTTAATTATTTTGTTTCTTCTTACTATTTCTTTCTGTTCTTAGCTTCTGATTTTTCAATTACATCAGCCTCTGAGTTATGTTTAGAGGTCGCTGCAGTCAGTTTCAGATTCCCACAGCCACCTTTGTTTTGCTGCATTCATTTTTTTTTTACTTTTGCTTCTACAGTTCAATGGGTATTTATTTTAGTATAAGATACACATATAACTTTGTTTTACACATCTAGTGATCCAACACTAAGTATACATGCTTGAGTGTGCTCTGTACACTTATTTCCTTTGTATGTGGCCTGACACCGTGTATTTTAAGGACTGTATGCTCAAGATTCAAAACCAAGGCTATGAAAGTGTTTACAGTGAAAAGCAAGTTTCCTGCCTTCTTTTCTCCAGATGCAGCTGGGGCCTTCTTGATTTTTCTTCCAGACGTGTTGTCTGTGTGTGCCAGCATATTTGCCTCTTGATTTCTTGCAGAAATGGTAGCATAGTGATTCACTGTTTTCTTTATTTCTTTTTTTTTTTTAGATTTATTTGTTTATTTATTTATTTACACAAGCACGGGGTACAGTCAGAAGCGCGGGAGGGTGAGAGGATTCACCAGAGCCAGAGCGGGGAGCAGAGCAGGCAGAAGGACCGAAGGACACTGCTGAGGGGAGCAGCGGGCGGCAGGAGAGGTCTGCGCGCCATGTGGGACCCTCGCCGGCGGCCGCTGATCAAACCGGCGCTGCAGAGGCTGCGGGCAGCCTCGCAGCCCAGCGCTCAACCGCTGCGCCACCAGGGGAGGCCCCTTTCTTAACAGGTTTTGGGGATCATTCTCCATCAGCCTGTAGGGATCCTTCTCATGATTTCTCACGACTTAGTCCATTGCCACGCTAAACCTTCACTGCGGGGACTATCTCTGTACGTTAGTCTGTGTGGTCAGGCGCCATTATGTTTGTAAAAGGTGTTTTATTTATTTTATTTTAAACTACTTGGGAAGACATTTAAGACTGTTGCGGTAGGGTTCAGGGCCGCTGCGACAGGAGTGGATATTTGTACTCAGTTGTGTGGGAACGAAATCGGAAGAGTCCTTAGGTGCTGGTGCTTTGGAGGTGCCGATACCGAGGCCAAGGGCGTGTGGCCGCAGAGGCCGCCTCTTGGCTGCAGCGTTGACAGGTGGTGTTTTGTTTTCATTGACTTCGTTAGGAGTAGAGTTGAGCACTTTCTTGTATTAAGGCCGTTTGCATTTCTGTTTCCACACAGTGACCATAAATGCGGTGAACGGCAATCTGTAGTGGAATCTGTTTCGGAGCAAATGTCACGGGTTGATCGACTCGTCTCCAAATGTGCTTAAAACAGCCTTTGAGAGGCCCGCTCCCTCTCCGCCAGGTCTGCACGTACACCCAGGTGACTGTTGATGGTTTTCCCTTCCTCCTTCCAGTCCTTTTCAGCAAACAGGAAGAGCGTGTCCTGCTTTCTCCGCTGTATGGCGCCCTCAGCTACGTGTGTTCACTTCGCCTCTGAGGCTCTCCCGCTAGGAGGGCAGGGCCGGTGCCCCCCCTGGGGTCCTGTGCTGCCAGGGCCTTGAGCACTGCAGGCCCACGTGGGGGGAGTGTGTGCCGCTGCTCTTCTTCAGATTGTCCACCGCGCCTCGCTGCACACCTACCCTGTCCCGAGCCGCAGGGTTGCCCTTGTCAAGGCTGGATCGTTGTCCTTGGTGTAGGGACGCCCACCTGTCCTTAGCCCTCCCCACACCAGGTGCCCCACGGCCTCGCCCCTTGGCTGTTCTGAACAGCCTTATATGACCGTGGGCTGCGCTAGTCTCTGGGTCCTGCTCTCTGGGCCCCGAAACGTGGCTGCTGGATGGCACTGGTGTCTGTTCCCCGGGGATGCGGGCTGGAGGCGCATTTGTTCTGCTGCTCGGCCTGTGGCGGCAGCGCCCAGGCACACACGTCAAGGGCAAGCCATGGCCCCATGCTGCATGCACGGCCGGGGTACAGCAGGGCACTTTTGGAGCTGACGGGTGCTGGCGTGGACATGTGTCCACGCTGAAACTGACCAAGCTGTCAAAGCGAAATATGTACGCGCATGTGCCCCTGTCCGTGACGTGCCAGCAAAGGTGTTTCTAAAAGGGAAGACACCGGTCTTTGGGATGTGGGAGATACACGTTTTTTGTGCTACTGTACTGCCACTGACAGATGTTTCTAAGCGTATTTTTCACCAAAAATGACTGAATTTTATTAAAACATTTCCAGTGGTGCTAGCAATGTGGTTCCTTTTCTCATTGACTCTAACAAAATGGTGAATTTTATTCACTGACTATCGCATATCAAACCACCCTGGTATTTCTGGAGACAACCCCAGATGGACAGGAGATATATATATATATATATATATTTTTTTTTTTTTAAAAAGATTTATTTATTTATGCATATAAGAACTGGGGTGCAGGCCAGAGGTGCGGGGGTGGTGTAAGAGGACTCACCAGAGACAGAGCGGGGGACAGGACAGGCAGACTGACTGACACACACGGCTGAGGGGAGCAGCGGCGAGGCAGGGGAGATCTGCTGCGCCCCGCGGGTCACTCCCTGGCCGGGGATGGAACTCGTGCTGCAGAGGCTGCCGATAGCGTCATTATGTTGAGACTCAACCCCTGCGCCACCAGGGAGGCCCCTGGACAGGATATATTTTGTATGATGCTAGTGGATCACGCATGCTGACGCTTTATATCGGCTGTGCATGTCAATGTTCATAAAAGACACTATTTCTGCATAGTCTTCAGCTGACCGGTGCATCATATACTTCATGTAAAAATTGGGAAACTTGCCACACTGTGGAATATTTTAAGGAGAGTTGGAATTAACAGCACTCTACAGTTTGGCTGCCCTCCCCTCTGAATTACATCGCGTGCTTTTTTGGTGTGTTTAGATCTTCGTCAACTTACTGTTTCTTCTATGGAAATGGATCTGTTTAGTCTATCTCTCTCTGAGTCAGTTTCACTAAATTATACTTTTTCCTGGAAAAGTGGCCTTTTCATATGGCTCTCAAATTCATTTACGTAAAATAAGAAAAGAAACGGCTCTTGGGATTTTTCAATGAATTTTTAGTCGTCCCAAAGGCATTTTTACTCTTGTCTCTGTGCTTCTGTTCCCTGGGCTTCGTGTTTTATTCACATTCACGCATCCATTGAGCCAGCTTTAGATGATCAACTGGCTCTACTTTTTCGACCTCTTCACTTTCTCCTTTCAGTTCGCTGTGTCCTGACACGGGGACACAGGACGGGCCTCTGCGAGCACTGCAAGCTACTTTAGGCACAAAAGGGACTTATCAAATGATGGTGGCTCAGACATGTGGAGAGGCCTGGAGAGCCTGTTTTGAGGTTAAAGAGCCAGTAAAAAACACCCAAACCACAGCTCAGAAGTACTTTTGGTGAGAAATCTGCCACCTCCCTGTTCCCTCTCTGGCTGTCAGGGGCCATGGCGCTCAGGCCTGCAGATTCTCTCGGTCTCCATTTGGGTGCTCAGTAGTCAGGCCTGGCCCAGTTAGTGGGAGGTTGGTTTGGGGCAGCAGCAGATGGACGAACCCTGCTGTCCTCATGGAAAGCTAGCCTTTTCTACCTGCTTTGAGAAAAGAACTTGGGTCACAGCGCTGGTTGCCTTTTTCTTGAAATGGGTGGACCATCTAGAAGCTCCCCCATCCTTGACCTACAAATCCCTGTGCTCAGTGGGCGGTGTTGGGGTCACTGGGTGACAGGGCTATCAGGGGACACCAGCACAGTCCATGCTGGACTTTCAGGGAGGCGGGAAAGGAAGGACACTTCTGTGGAGATGAGCAGAAGACACACGCTCCAGAGAGAAGGCCTGGGGGAGAACAGGAACTTGATGGCTGTGGGACGGGCGGGTGAGCAAGGACAGGGCAGGGCAGCGAGGCCGCCGTCCCACCTGCCCTGTGGGATCTGGACACTTCTGGGGACACTGCCTCCTGGTGCCCCCGGACACCCCAACCCCAACTGTCTGTATCCAGAATCAGGTCTGGATTGGCGGGCCGCAAGGACGTCACAGAGAGGCCATGAGCAGGCACGTCGGGCCCATCAAGTCTGAAGAAACTGCCACTGATGTCAGGGGTCAGGTGTGTGGAGTTCTGGGGGTCTTGGGCCATTCCGGAGGGCAATGTTGTGATGAGGAAGGAGGATGGAGCTTGGGGAGACCCATCCCCACCACAGCTCAGGCTGAGGGGTGACTGGAGCACCAGGTGCGGACAGGGGCCACCAGCCACCAGCCGGGCAAGTGGAGCCAAACAGCTGTTTTGTGCTGAACTGGAGAAAGCCCCTCAGGCGCCAGGTAAAATGGGGCCCCCTCCTCTTGTGGAGCAGTGGCATGCCTGCCTTGGAGCAGGGAGAGGCGACATGGCAGCGGCACTTACCGCAAAGGAGACGGGACCGGTTTGTTCATTTGTAACATCGGGTCCCCAGGAATGTGGCCCCCAGCCCGGTGGACACAGAGACCCAAGCAGGTGCCAGAGGGAACCCCCGAGCCGCCGTGCAGATGGCCGCCACTGGGCCTGCAGCGTGCGTGCCGCGAAGACCTCGGGCATAAACGTGGTGGGAGCTTCTAAGAAGCTGTCAGGAGAACAGCGGCCTCAGGGTGCCACCCCCCCACAGCAGGGCCCTGCTTCCTCTCAGTGCGGGAGGGAGAGGTTGGGGGCCAAGCCCAGAAGGGGCGCGAGGCCACGTGAGCTGTCACAGGGTCACTCGGGCAGAAGAAAGGTTTTGGGGAGACCCGAGGCTCTGGGGGTGACCCCATGGGAAAAGGTCTGGAGAACAGCTCCTGCCTGAGTTTTTGGGGGAATTCGCTTTGAGTTTGGAACAATAAACCTTCCCCTTGACATCACAGGGACTTGGAAACGAGATTGGGCTCACAACATAGATAGGCCCTGACGTTCCCGCCCGCGTGCCATGTATTCAGCCTTTGGGCTGTGCCTCCCGGACCGACCTCAACGCGCTCATTTTGGAAACATTTTGGCCAGTCTGGTGGGCAAGGGCGCTGCGTCGCTAAGCAGCCGTTCCTGGATATGTGGTCTGGGGCCGCAGCGGGTCCTTCTGGGAAATGCTTACTCATATCTTTGCTCATTTCCCCTGCCAGGCTGCTGGTGCTGTCTCGGACACGCTGTTTACGTGTTTTGATGGTCAGTTGTCGCTCCTTCGTGTGCGGGGTCTCTTACCATGTGCATTTGTCTGCCGCTCTGTAGGTCCGTCTTTAGAATTTCTGTGACAACTGTCTTCATGTAAAAATTAAACATAAAGGATTCAAAGGGGGCCTCCCTGCTGGTGCAGGGGTTAAAGTCTTACACTATCACTGCTGCAGTCTGACTGTGATACCCCGGCCAGGGAGCTGCCCACGTGGCGCGGCAGACCTCTCCTGACTCGCCCGCTGCTCCCCTCAGCGGTGGATTTCAGTCAGTCTGCCTGTTCTGCTCCCCGCTCTGTCTCTGGTGAGAATCCTCTCACCCCCCGCACCTCTGGCCTGCACCCCAGCTCTTGTGTGCATAAAAAATAAAATAATTAATCTTAAAAAAAAGGTTCAAAGAGAATGTTGCAACATATGTTTGACCATCTAGAGTGGGGAAGGCCTCCAAACTTGGGGTCCCCCACTTTAGTGGGGTGAATGTGCCCAGAGCCTGTGCTGCTGGTCCAGAGCATGCTGGGAAGCCCTGGTTGGCGCTCTCAGTAGTCGCCCTCTTAGTGGTAGCGTTGGCATGGAAACGGGAATCACAGTCATCTTCCTGCCCTTCCCGGTCCGCACCTCCTCTGTTCATCCCTCTCCCTCCCTCCCTCCCTCCCTCCCGCAGGGCCCCAAGGGCCTGCAGTGAGTGACACCAAAGTCGGGGACCTTTCCTCTATGGGTGGGTGCCTGGTGCCTGCCAAGCGCAGCCCCTGAGGTGTCCTGCTGACCTGCACCGTGTGTGGGCACCAACCTCCCATCCCACTTGGCAGGGGGCCCCGACCTCCCCCTGCCCTGCCTCCTCCCTCCTGCCATCTTCCTCACAGGGATGTTGGTCTGACCCCCTCTTGTCTGCGTTCCTAGACCCATGGGACTGCTCGCTCCCTTGGCATCTTCGCACAAGGGAAGTCGGCCTGCACCACTGACGGAGATGCCGGGCGGTGGTTGCCCGAGGGCGAGGCTGCCAAACGGGCTGCCTTTTGGTGGTTGTTTTGGTTCGTCGCCAGCAGTTCCGATTTCACAAGAGGCGAGTCTGTTATGTTGTGGCTGGCAGCGCTGACAAGGAATCAGTGGTTTGGGGTCTCTGGCCACGAGGACGGTGTCAAATCACACTTCAGTTTGAGTCTGACTTAACCCCACCCAAATTTTCACACCAAGTAAGATCTGTAATACGGAAGAAATGAAATGTACTGTCACATGGCTCCCCCCCAGAGAGACGCCTCCCTCACGCGGGCTGCACATCTGACAGCTTCTGAACTTTCCCTGCAAGCTTGCTAAGCAGAGAGTGAGGCCCCGACACAATCTCAGGCAAGGACACTGAGGGGCAGCGAAGCTCCGGCCGCAGGCCTGTGGTGCTGCGTGTAAGACACAAACTATAATTTCTCGAAAAGTGCTGTAGAATGGCGGCCTGCTGCCGGGGTGGGGAAAAGCCTTACAGGAGAAGACAGATTCAGGGCGATATGCAAAGAAAACGTTCCTTCATTTAGCGAGTGTTTGCAGCCTGCTCTGGGCGGCGCGGGCTTCGTGCCCGTCACCTCCGAGAGCGACGCTCACCCCCGTCAGAGAGAGGTCGCACAGCGCCCTCCAGAAGGAGTTCTGCGAGGTGACATGACTCATGAGGAAAAACATCCCGCCTCACTGTACGTAAGACGAGTCCAGACTTATACACCCTCACGCAGCTCGCAAAGATGCTTCTGAGCGCATGCTTGCACAATTCCACCCAGAAAAGGGGGAAGAACAGACCCAAAATAGAGAGGGAAAGTCAGACCCACCCTGGAGAGAGCCCCGGTCAAGTGACCTCTCTCCTGGAAGACCTCAGGGCCCGGGTGCTGAGCCCTGAACGGGGGAAGGGGGCAGCGAGGCCGCCTGGGTCCTGCCCTCTGACTCCCAGTGGGCTCGAGGGGAGAGCAAAGGGGCTGCTGAGGGGAAGGGGAGGGGTAGGTGGGGGTCCCACGTGCCCAGGCAGGGGGAGAGCCAGTGGAGCCGGGCCGCCCGGCGCTCCTGTGGGGAATGGAAAGTGGCACACTGCGCGTGCGTTTCTGGGGGAAAACAAGGCGTGAGGGCAGCCGCGCCAGGGATGAAACCCAGTGGAGACGGAAGCCAGTTCCTGGTACCCAGAGGTGTGTGTGCAGCAGGCCCTTGGGAGCACCGCACTCCCATCCCGCGCTGACCAGGAGCCCTTTCCCCAGGCTCACCCCTCCTGCCCCTGGCCTCCTTTTCTCCCTCCCACCTTCCTGACCTCCTCAGACCACATGGACGCTCCCGTGGCGGTGTAGACAGTTCTGGGGTGGGCACAACTCTGCTGGGTCTGCAGAAGCCTCCGTGCTGGCCAGGGACAGGCCCTGTGCGGGCCCAGCTCACCATGCACCTGGTGTGCGGGGTCGCACCTGCGGCGCCAGCGAGAGGCTGGGCTCACGGGGGTAACTTGGCTCCGTGCCGCAGCGTTGGGACAGATTGGAAAGATTTTGAGGAGGACAGAAGCTCCATGTCACATCCACTCACTCGGCAGCAGGTTTTCCAACTTCGTGTGTTTAGGGCCTCTTATTGGAAGACCAGGGTCCTCCTCGGAGCCAGTCCTGTTCTTCTCCAGGACATTTCAGCCCTGACCGTCCTCTCCCTCAGTTCTACTGTGCAACCTTTGAGCCCCAGTGGATGGTGGGGGGGGGGTGCAGGTTCACTGTCAGCCATTTTGTTGTGGTGAGCCCAGTTCTGTTATCATTCCTTCATACTGGACGTTCCCGAACCTTCCTCCAGACTCCATTACCTCCTGCATGTTTCCATTCCACTTGTGCTATCAGAGAAGTCACCAGAGTTCAAAACAACCACTTATTCCTGAGTTGGCTGGGCCCATGTTTCCAACCCATCATTTTGGAGAGCCTGGCGGCCCTCTTACACATCTCATTAGATGCTACACAAGAAACAGCGAGAAAGCAGCCAAGATATTCAGTGGTACTGAGGTTGACACGACCTGAGGAAGGTCAAGTCCATGTCACGTGGCGTGGCGCACTTATCTCTGCTGAACATTCCTGCCCCGCGGCCCCGTGGTCCACAGGCCCACCGCGTGGCAGGGATGCTGGCTTTTCTGTGTGTGTTGACAAGCTGTGGAAGCAGATCCTGTGGGCAGGCCCTCTTGGACAATCACGGGAAGTTCCTCCAGGCCTGGGCTGAGTCCAGCTCTATCTGGCAGGCAGCGGGAGGTTACAGGCCATCAGGCTGAAGGGTCACCAGCAACCCTAGTGCACGCTGCCCTGAGCCAGAGCAGAGAGGCGCAGGATAATCTGCTTCCGGAAAGGCCCGGCCTGCTGCCCTCGGTCCCAGGCTTTTGTGGGCCCCCTTGGCGAGGAAGTGGAAGGCGGGGCGAAAGGCCTCTTGAGTAAAGCACATCAGAAAATAGAACGTGAGGCAGAAATTTGTTCCTTCAATGAGGTTCGCCTCTTGCAACACAGAAACGCACCCTAAACTTCCTGAGAGTCTTCAAGAGGGGCAGGCTTGGGAAGCGACAGAAAACTGCTGTCATTAGCAAACACCATCTTTCATCTCCTCACCAGGCCTGCAGCCAAGATTGCGGGTGGTGTGGAAAATGGCAGCGCCGCTGCTGTGGCGAGCTGCCCTTACATTCGAGGAGCGTTTCATAGTGCATGGTTGCTGGACGTCACCAGCAAGTCTGTGTCCTGTGCCCTTTGCTCCAGGACAGTGTCAGTTTGCAAAGGGACAGAAAATTAGCTGCCTCACTGAGCGCTTCCCAAGACAATGACTGTGAGTTGATAGACCTGCAGGGGAAAGACCTGTGTGAGGGAAAAGCCACTAGCCTTGAGGGCGCTCCGCACAGGGGCAGCCGAGCCTGTCATCCAGGCCCTGCGGCCCACCTCGCCGGCCCACAAGATGGCGTGGGCACGTTCCCACTGCATGCATTGGTGGCACTTTGGGGCTGAAATGCAGCGGTTTTCTTGCCCCCCCCCCCCAAGGTTTCCTTTCCCAACTTTCTGACTGACACTCTTTTGACCTCCTCTCTTTTTGTGCACTTATTTAGGAATTTGCAGTCTCTGGAAGCTCTAAATAAACACACAGGAGGCGGGTGCTCCCCCCTCCCTGCCCCCCAGTGTCATCACCCAGGCTATGAGCTGGGGTCCCAGGTGCTCACTGGATTCAGCCTGTGACTCCAGATGCTGCCCACTTAGTTCCACTGCCGCAGTCTGACCAAATTGACCAGCACAGTCGGAGCCCGGCCCGAGCGCGCATGTTGAGGGAGGTCCCTGGTGAGGTCATGGCTAAGGGGCAGCCGCCCTGAGCGTGGAGGCCGAGCACCCTGATGCCGTGGCTCGCTTTCCCGGCCTGCACTGGCCCCCTGGGCTCGGAAAGCAGCTTGCTGACCCAGCCCAGCACAGGCACAGGAAATGACCCCATGGCCCTGGGACCTCACCACGGCGGGGGGGGGGGGGGGGGGGAGGGGCCCACTCTGCGGCAACGAGGGACAGTGGTCACTCATCAGGATGTGCTCGCGCTTGTCACTGCAGTGAAACCTGCTCTCACACTTCGGCACCCTCGTAAACCCTGGGGGGTGGGATTGGGACGGGCCCACACGCCAGTGTTTCCTACCAGGAGCCTCGGGGTGTGCGAGTCACTCAGCCAGCGACAGTCACAGCGCTGTCTGTGTCCAGCTCCTCAGTCCAGAGAACAGGTGGGACAGAGTGGCCAGTGGGCCCCAGGGCAGACGGGACCTCAAACAGAGAAGAAGGAGAAGCCCAAGGCCGGAAAGTGGCAGGAAGGGCACAGGGGCAGGGGACGCGGCGGACAAGAGTGCCCAGTGCGGCAGCCGCTTTCCTCCAGTTGACCAGACAAGGTGTCTCTGAGGGGCTTTGTGGCCGGAGGTGAAAGCACTGTGCGGTGGAAACAACGGATGATTTGGTAAATTGTCCTCGAATAGATGGCAATTCAGGGAACCGAGACAGGAGGCGCCCGCCATGGAGGCGTGCGCGTGTGCACGTGTTCCGCCGACCCAGTATGTATCTCACGCTCCCGCAGGTACAAACTTGCTGCTGCGTGTGTTTCAGAGGCGCACGAAGCACCAGCACGTCTCTGTCGCCCAGTGTCACTGCAGATGAGTCACGCAGTTTTCTACCTGGCTGTGTGCACAGCGCAAGATTGGTGCCAGGCACAGCCGAGATTGTTCCTCGCAGGAGGATGGGGTTTTGTTATTCCCCCAGCAATTCCGGAAACATGAGCAGGCCTCTGATTCTAGAACTGAGCGCACACACTTTTCCACCAGATGACAGGATGTCACAGGGCTTGTTGCTGGGGATGACACTGCTGGGCTGGGCGGGGATGAGTCAGCTTTCTGGCTGTGGCAGGAAAGGCAGGGAGAGCTGGGGACCAGCCACCCCACAACCACTCGTGGGTCCCTTTCAAACGTTGCTCTGCTGTCCATCTGTCGCTGGCTCATGGCTGCAGAAGTGACTTTTGCTGCAGCACCCCTCATACTTTGAACCTCATTTCTCTGAGTCATAATGGCGGGTATTTTCTAGATCCTCTGGCCCCAACACTGCCCAGCCCTAACCCCCCCCCCCCGCCGCCCAATTAGCCCACACCACAAGTGCCTTGTGGCCTTGCCACGTACGTATCACCCCCTCAGAAACCCGTGTCACGATGCTCGAGTGGAGGTTGAGAAACCCAAAGGCAAGCGCCCTGGTGATCTGCACGACCCACACATTCGCGGTCTGCTGCCATGGCCTGCGCCCAGGCCCTGGCTGTGGCGTTCTGCGCCTGCTCTTCCCTCCGCCTTGCCTGAGCCGGTGCTCACTGCTCACTTCCTCCTGGAAGTTTCCCCAGGCCTTGCCTACCGTCCCCCGCACCCTCGGGCTCTCCTTATCACCCTCATCTGGCCTGTTTGCCCCTCCTCCCACCACTTCCGTGGGGCAGGCCTTGCAGCTCACTCACTTGGTCTCCCAGGGGGGCTCCTCGCCCCAGGGGTCCGGATCACATGTTCTGTGATCACCCCCTCTGTATCTCAGTCCTGTGGCTGGAGGCTCACTGACTCTCAGGGTTACCTTCCCCCAACACTGTTATCAAAGGATAAGAAATTATTTCCATGAAACTGGAGAGTTCACTTGAAACTGGTTTCTGCACTCAGCTCAACTTCCTCTTCTAGAATAATTTTTGGGAAGTACACCAAGTTCCTCTTCACATTTCCCTACCCAAGAGGCTTTGGGAAAGTTTGGGGTACCCCAGATGCCCTATGAAAGTAGGGACACAGGGCATTCTCCCTGGACCCCTGTCCTGGGTTGGGTGTGGCTGGCGGCCTTGGGGAACCGCAGGATGAGGCCTCACCCCATGTGACTTAGTTTCCACAAATGCACAGCGATCCTTGAGCCATGACCCTCTGCTTTGCACCTCCGCCCCACCCAGTCGCAAGACTGTGGGCCCAGAAACGCGTAGTCCCAGCTCCTGCTCCCAGTCGCACCCAGCTGCCCCTCGCCATCGCCTCCAAAGGGCTTTTTCTGAGGTGGGATCAACTTCAGCTCTCCTGTGCCCACTGGCTTCCCTGGTCTCAGAGTGGCTGCAGCCCCCAGGCTGGGAGGGAGTCAGTGTGCCAAGCCGTCCCCTCATCCTGGCCCCTGAGTCAAACCTGGGGGGGGCCCGTCACTGTCAGAGTGACGCTAGATGTGCAAACTTCCTGTGCTGGTGGTCACTTGCCTGCTGGCAGAACCCTGCTTCCTGCTGTCACACAGCCCCCCCCCCCCCAACAGGAGTGCTGTAAATATCTGCAGTTGCTTCTGCCAACTGCAGCAGGGAGTGGACTCAGCAGGCCGTGCTGGCCCCAGGCTGGCCTGGCAGCAGCACGCACACCTGTGCAGACAAGGGCCTGGGAGGGTGCTCCCTGTCCTCCCAGCCCCCGCAGCGCTGCTGCGGCCAGTAAGTAGTTGGGATATTTAGGAGCCACAAGGGCTTGTTCACTGGCTTCTCAGCTGAAAGCTCCTTCTCCAGGCCTTGAGCAAGAGGAGAGAGCTGATGCCTTTCTCTGTTGAGATTTGTACTTCTTGAGCTCTCAGTGGTGTGATGTGGGCACATGACTAAATTTCTCTGAACCTCCATTTTCCTGCGCAGAAAGTGGGCACGACGCTCTTTCCTTCTGTGTGGGAATGGCCTGGGGTGGCTCGCAGGGGCGTGACACACAGGAAATGCAGCAGGTCTCCCACAGAGGCCAGGCTGCCAGCTCAGGCTGTGACAGGCCTCTCCTCCTGTGAGTGAGTGTGACAGGGCTGTGCAGCCCGGCCGAGCAGCGGCCTGAGTGGCCGTGATTGCAGTGTGGCAGCGGCTTGGGATTGGACAGAGCGGCAGCCAACTTCCTTCTTGCTCTAGACTGTAAAGCCGTTTTGAAGCCCCAGGAGACACGGGCGCGTCTGGTGGCCTGGGCTGCAGCTGACCTCACCTCCCCCGCAGGCCTGGCGCCGGCGCTGGTTCGTGCTACGACGTGGCCGCATGCGCGGGGACCCGGATGTGCTCGAGTACTACCGCAGCCAGCGTGCCAGCAAGCCCATCCGCGCCATCGACCTGCGCGAGTGCGCCGTGTGGCGGCACGCAGGGCCCGGCTTCGTGCGCAAGGAGTTCCAGAACCACTTTGTGTTCATCGTCAAGACTGCGGCCCGCACATTCTACCTGGTGGCCAAGACTGAGGACGAGATGCAGCGCTGGCTGCGTAGCATCAGCCAGGTGTGCAACCTGGGCCACCTGGAGGCCGGGGCAGGTGAGTGCCGCCCGCTGCAGCGGGGCCTTCAGGGTCAGAGCAGACCGGGGTTCCCTCGCCCTCCCTGCGTGCTGAACTTTGGGTCTACAAGTGCACACACTGAGTGCGGGTCCCACACCAGGCTGAGGTTCCAGAAGCACCCCGTGGAAGTCCAAGAGTGCTGCTGCCTATGGCTGCTCGTTCACCACCAGATGGTGGGAAGGACAGAAAGTGACATGTGTGACACACAGGAAACACTTCCTCATGTCTCCCACGGCCTCAAGGGCCCTATGAGGGACAGTATCCTGACTGGGCTATGACTGCAGGGGGGCAACTGACACGCAGAAACCTCTCTCTGTCTCTCTCTCTAACACACACACCCCTTCTGGCTCTAACATGCTCTGAAGATTCACTTCCGCTCATGGACTGAGCCCCTGACCTCACACCCCGAGATGCAGATTCTGATTTCATGAGCCCCTCAGCCTCGTGGACAGAGCTCAGACCTGAACCCTGTGGCCACACTCAGGAGGGCACACAGGTACCGTGACTCGGGTGCCTCTAAAGTGACCACAGGGCAGAGACAAGGACCACAGTGACCCTTTCGGCCCAAAACACCCCGGTTGTGTGTCCTCTCCTGTGTGCCTGTGTCTCCTCACCCGGGACTTGTCCTGAAGGATAGAGGACGTGCTTCCCACTGTGAGGAGGGACAGGATGAGGGAGGTTGCAAGCAGTCCACGGGGTGGCCTGCTGTGAAGTTGGGCAAAGCCAGCAGTGCCCCATGACCTCTTCTGTTCCTGTCACC
This sequence comes from Talpa europaea, assembly GCF_964194135.1. Lineage (NCBI taxonomy): Eukaryota > Metazoa > Chordata > Mammalia > Eulipotyphla > Talpidae > Talpa > Talpa europaea. The sequence continues at coordinate 95,868,048 of NC_140081.1, read as the reverse complement.
CCCCGAATTCCATGCCCCAAGGACTGCCACTTCCCAGGGAAGGCAGGCGAGTCGCCCAGAGTGCCAGCTGCCAGAGCAGAGCCCAGCTCGTGCTCAGGTGGGCCCCGGGCCGCTGAGACTTGGGAGTCCTGCGCCGCCAGCTGCCTTCAGGGCGGAAGGAAAGGCCTTCGCTGGGAGGTGCTGGTCCAGAGGCCACCTCGTTCTGGAGTCCACACTCATCCTGAGGGCCCCGGGGCCAGGTGAGAGGCTGGAGTGTGCTCCTTGAGAAACGGGGGCTTTCCGCATCCTTCCCGTCAGGCTGCTTGTTGGCTCAGCAGCGGGTGGTGGACGCAGCCGCCGGCCTGCCTGCTGGGTGCGCACATGCGCACGCCCGTGGAGTGAAGCAGCAGCGGCGCGGGTTGTGGCCGCCGGCCATGAAGGAACTGTGGCCCCTGCTGCGGGGAGCTCCAGGCCAAGAGCGCGCCTCTGTTTTTTTCCCTCTTAATGGATTCAACGCTTTGCTCTTGGAACGCCGCCCTCCTTTTCCAGACATTGTTTATAGCTCGGGGAAACGGTCTCCGCCGGAGCAAACACCAGCTGTGATTTGCATCTTCTCTCTGGCTTCTTGGAGGCTGCTTGAGAAACAGTGAGGGAGCGCACAGCCCTGCTCCAACGTGAACGTGGGAACTGATTTCTCCAGCAGATGCCGTGGAGAGCCTCTCTCGCGCCGCCCTGCCGCCGTCCCGGGCCAGCTCCCTCCGCACCGGCCGGGCTGTTGGCCCCTCCTCGCCTAGAGAGGACACAAGCGCTAGTGCTCTAGCAACTGAGGACACCAGAAGTGAGTCAGAGTTTCTCTTCCTTCCCGATTATCTGGTTCTGTCCAACTGTGAGACTGGAAGACCGCACCACGCCAGGTATGCCTCCGGCCGGCCCCCCCGGCCCAGCGCGCGCGCCTCTGTCTGCGGAGCCCGCGGCTCCTCCCGCAGGCTCTGTCGCCGCGGGTGTCACCGGGCGCCCCTGTCCGCGCCTCCCTCCCCGCCGCCGCCAGGCGGGGCACGTGCCACGCAGCCGCTCGGAAAAGACAGAGCAGGGTCTGAACTCGCTGAGCCCGGCGTGGCAGCCTGCGGCTCCGTGTGCGGCCTTGCGTTCTGGGATGCGCCTCACGCTTACAGGGTGAAGACGTCCTCAACCCCCTTGTGCCGCCCGCAGGGGTGCTGCGGCCGGGCAGGCGGAGTGGGGTGGTGCCCTCCGGGCGCCGGGAGGGAGGCCAGCATGGCTTTGGGGGGGGCGGGGGGGGGGGGCTGCCTTTCTTCCTCAGACGAGGGTCGCGTTGCTCAGTGGCCACGCCGTGGCAGGCACAGCCGGCGCTCTGGTCACAGCTGCGCGCTTCTCTCCCCTCAGCCTCCCCAGCAGATGCGACAGCTGGTCAAACTCAGACCGCTCCCTGGAGCAGGCCTCCTTCGACGACGTTTTTGTGGACGGGCCGCCGCCGTCCGCTACCGCCCTGGCCCAGCCCTCCCGCCATGCCAGCGGCACCCGGGAGGCCCCGGCCCCTAGGCCCCAGGCCGCGCGGCTCTGGAGCGGTGGGCCGGTCCGCGACTGCCTGTCCTGCTCACAGTCGCTGGACCCTTCCTTCAACTCCCCCCTTCAGGGGGAGCAAAACCAAGGTCCGCTGCGCTATGGGGTAAGAGACCTTGACGTTACGTCCGCCACGCCCCCGCCACGCCCCCCAAAGCCCAGCCATCTCTCTGAACGGCGCCCCGAGGAGCAGCTCCTGCGCACTGCAGGCCCCAGTGCCTTCAGGCAGCCGGGCGGCGCTGTGGTGCCCAGAAGAATCTCTCTCTCGGGTTTGGACAACATGCGAGCCTGGAGAGGTAAGTGCCGAGCCTACACGCAGCCATGCAGCCCACCTGGCCGCGCTTCTCTCTTCGATCCCCGCGAGGACGCCCTGGCTCCCCTGCGCCCGTGCCCCAGGCTCCCCATGGCCTCGGAGGCTGGCTGCGGGTGCGGTCCTGGGTCCCTGCGGGTGCTGAAGGACAGCGGGCCCTGACCTTGAGAGCCCCTAGCCCGTGTGCAGGGCTCCCTGCGGGGCTAGCTCCGGGGCTTGGTTCTCTGTAGCTCAGCCCAGGGTTGCTCTGGGCTCCCCACACGCCCTGGCCTGCAGCCCTCGGTGCTTCCATCACCCCAGGTGGCGCCCGTTCTCCGCCCTCCTGGAGCCTCTTGCCTTTTCTGCAAAGCCATCTACTCTCATGGATGTGTCTGTCTCTTCTCTGCATCCAAATGCTATCACACGCACGTTGCTACCTAGAAAGCCACGTAAAGGAGCGTTTGGCTGCGTCTCTGTAGCTGAGGACTTTGGTTCCCCCACCCCAGAGGTCACCCAGTCTCCCGTGGCACGTCCTCTGATTATCTCGATGGAACCGTGTGATCAAAAGGTCTTCATGGGCTAACGTGTATGAACAGTGGACCAAAAGGCAGAATGGAAAGTGGAGGTAGGCTGTGAGGCGATGGACAAAGGCAGCAGCACCATGGATGAGGGACATGAGTCAAAGTGTCAAATTGAAGAACAAAAAGAAGTAGAGCCACCTTGGTGGTGTAAGGGGTTAAAGTCTCGGCGCTGTCACGCTACCTCCAGCCACTGTGGCCTGAGTCCAATCCCAGCCAGGCAGCTACCCACAGGGCGCAGCAGGCCTCTCCTGTTTCACCTACTGCTCCCCTCAGCAGTGGATCTCAGTCAGTCTGCCTGTTGTGTTCCCCACTCTGTTTCTGGAGAATCCTCTCACTCCCCGCACCTCTGGCCTGTACCCCAGTTGTTATATGCATAAATAATAAAAAAATACATTTTTAAAAAAAGAATAAAAAACATTACTTAAGACGTGAAGACACTAGACAGTGATGTGCTGTTCCTTTGCGTGGAGGCCAACAGAGGTCCCACTCACAGAGGTTTTGACCTCGAGCTAAGACCCAGTCAAGGGTGGTGGGTGCACACCAGCGGGAGTGGTGAAGTAGGGGGACACTACGGGGAGGGTGTTCAGCCTTCCCGGAGGGCCACCCGGAGCCCACGCTCGGTGGCCACCACAGGGAGTGGCAGACCTGGCCAACGCTGGCCTGTGTTAGAGTTGGCGGGTCAGGTTCCACACACAGTGGCACATATACTGGGGGTTGGCGAGGAGGGGGTCCCATCTGTGGATCCCTATGACCCACCTGACACCAGACACAGCTTAGAAACTGCCTCCTGTATTTTTTGTTTGCCTGTCAGTCCGTGGTATTTCATTTTAATAACCTTTTTGCTGTTGTCTGAAAAATATGCTATTTTGATTTGGTTTCTAGCTTTTCTAAACTAGATGACCTTGCATTTGCTTTGCACACAGTCCTGTCACACGCACATTTCCTTCTTATGTCCCTGCTTGTGTTGGCAAGTCCCAGACACTGAATAGTAGCAGTGACCCAGGGATCCCAGTCTTATTCCTGGCCCCACAGCACCACCCCGTGTTCCCCATCTCAGTGACTTTGTGGTCAGGGTTCATGACGCCTGTCATTGCAGCCGTGACTGAATGTTGAACTGTCGTAACGACATTCCTCCTTTATCCTGTTAACCTGAAGACCACCATGGGCTGACTGGAATGCAATCTTAGGGTAACCGCGACTTTGGGGCTGTCCTTTTGTTTGGAACTTGTTTTTTGACCTTTTTCCCCAGAGAGATTGTCCTGTAATTTTTTTTATTGACAGACTTTACCAGAAAAACCATGTCGGCATGGACTTTGCTTTCCGGAAAGACTTAAAAATTTTCAGGATTCAATTTCTTTACTCTTGGTTCAGATTTTCAGTTTTCTGTTGCATTCCTTTTGGTAAGTTATCATTTTCCAGGGATTTCTTCATTTCACCAAATTTTTCACATGTATTGGCATAAAATAGATTACCATGCCTTCTCCTTCTCTGTAGGATCAACAGTGGCTGCCTTTTCATTCCTGACATTGCTAACGTGGGTCTTTTCTCCTTTTATATTACTCTTGTTGGGGTTCATCAATTTTCTTAGATTTTTTTTTTTTTAAAGATTTAGTTACACAAGAACTGGGATACAGGTCAGAAGCGCGGAAGGGTGAGAGGATTCACCAGAGCCAGAGTGGGAGCAGAACAGGCAGACAGACTGAAGACACCACTGAGGGGAGCAGCGGGCGCGACAGGAGAGGTCTGCCTCGCCATGTGGGAATCTCCCTGGCCAGCTGGGAATCGAAGCCGCGCTGCAGAGGCTGCAGACAGCTTCGCAGCGCGACGCTCAACCACTGCGCCACTGGGGAGGCCCAGATTTTTATTTTTGAAAATAAATTTTGACTCTGATTGTTTCCCCCATTGTATATTTGTTTTCTGTTTCATGAAATCTTGCTCATCTCTTCATTATTTCCTTCCTGCTACTTCACTGGTCAGCAAACTCTGACCAAATCTGACCAACAGCCCTTGGACAACTAGCTGAGAATGGTTTTTACACTTCTAAGGGTTTGTTAAAAAAAAGTACTACCTGGCCCTCCCAGTCTCCTCGCCCTCGTGTTTGTACTTCCTTGCAGGTAATTTGCATTGTTTCAATGGATGGTTGGCTCCTTGCATTTTTCCTTTCTTCTTTTTTTTTAATTTTTTTTTTTTAGATTTATTTTTTATTTATATAATAGCTGGGGTACAGGCCAGAGGTGAGGGGGTGAGAGGATTCACCAGAGAAAAAGTGGGGAGCAGAACAGGCAGACTGACTAAAACACACTGCTGAGGGGAGCAGCGGGGAGACAAGAGAGGTCTGCTGTGCCATGTGGGTAGCTCTCTGGCCGTGGGTCGGACTCAGGCTGCAGTGGCTGCGGACAGCTTCATAGTGCTGAGACTAACCTCTGCGCCGCCTGGGAGGCCCCCAGTCAATTTTTTTTTTTTTAAGCTTCACTCACATCAACTAGTTTCCTAGCTTATTGCTTCCAGCATCTCACAAGTTCCTTCTGGGATACTTTTCATTCATTTTGTGGTTTATTCTTTAAGATTTCTTTTAATAATAGGGTCTGTTGTTGGTGAATTGTCTCAGATTCCATTTGTCTAAAAATGACTTTTAAAACCTCTTGTTGTGAAAAGGGACTTCCTGGATATATAAAGCTAGTTTGACAGTTGCCCAGCGGAGTCTGCGGTCACTCCCACTCCTTGTAAAAAAGTTTCTTTTTTTCTTTTTTTTTGGTTTATTTATTTATTTATCCAAGCACTGGGTACAGTCAGAAGCGCGGGAGGGTGAGAGAATCCACCAGAGCCAGAGCGGGGAGCAGAGCCGGCAGAAGGACCAAAGGACACTGCTGAGGGGAGCAGCGGGCGGCAGGAGAGGTCTGCGCGCCATGCGGGACCCTCCTCCGGTGGCCGGGGAGCAGCCGGGGATCGAACCGGCGCCGCAGAGGCCGCGGGCAGCTTCGCAACCCAGCGCTCAACCGCTGCACCACCGGGGAGGCCCAGAAAGTTTCTTTTAAAATTTCCTTTCAGGGCCTCCCCTGGTGGCGCAGAGGTTGAGCGCTGGGCTGTGGGGCTGCCCGCAGCCTCCGCAGTGCCGAGTGATTCCATCCCTGGCCGCCAGCAAGGGTCCCACATGGCGCGCAGACCTCTCCTGGCGTGCCCACTGCTCCCCTCAGCAGTGTATTTCGTCAATCTGCCTGCTCTGTTCCCTGCTCTGGCTCTGGTGAATTCTCTCACCCTCCCATGCTTCTGACTGTACCCAGTGCTTGTATAAATAAATCTAAAAGAAAAAAAAATTTCCTTTCAGCCTCCCTGAGGGACTTCCCATAGTAGTTCTAGAAGTGACGCCATAAACTCAGTCTTGGGAATGTTTTCATTTTACCTTCATTATGGAAACGGAGCTCTACTGGCTGTTGAGTTCTTGTTGCACGATTTTCTTCCTTCGCTGTTTTCAGTCTATTATTCCACGGCCTGTGGCCTCCTACCACGCCTGCCACACAGGACTTAACTGCTGCTGGCCTAGATTCTTGTGTTTGTGATGAGCTGGCTTTCTCTTACTGTTTGGAGATTTTCAACAATTTGGCACAAATTCATGTTTTTCACAAAATTTAGGAACTGTTCAGGCATTATTAAAAAAAAAAAAGTATGCCCCCCTTTCTTTCATCACGGGGCTCCTAAGTGTGTGATGTTGTGTCAGCATGGTTGATGGTGATGAGTCTTTGAGAGTCTGTTCCTTTGTCTTCATTCTTCCCCCCACCCCAGATTGGACACTTTTTTTTTTAAAGATTTATTTATGCCTACAAGAGCTGGGGTACAGGCCAGAGATGCGGAGCAGGAGGGTGAGAGGATCCACCAGAGACAGAGCGGGGAACAGAGCAGGCAGACTGACTGAAACACACTGCGGAAGGGAGCAGCAGGCGAGACAGGAGAGGTCTGCTGCGCCCTGTGGGTTTCTCCCTGGCCGGCTGGGGATCAAACTCGTGCTGCAGAGGCTGCAGATTGCTTCATAGTGCGGTGCTTAACTCCTTGCGCCACCAGGGAGGCCCCAGATTGGACACTTTCTATTAATCGATTTTAAAACTCATTGAGTCTTCTGTCAGCTCAAATTTTCTGTTGAGGTCTTCTAGTGAATTTTTCATTCTAGTTAGACTTCTCAGCTCCAAAATTCCATTTGCTGCTTTTCTGCAACTTCTAGCTTTCTGATGATGAATAGTTGTTGTCATGGCTCCTTGTAGTTCTGTGAATGTGGCTTCCTTTTGTTCTCTGAACTTCTGTGTATTACCAGTTTTGGTGTCTTCTCTGCTAGTTCCAGCACCTAGCACTTTTCATCCAGTTTTCCTGACCGCCCTTTGTCCTGCGGACGGACCCTGTGGTGGCCTACAGGCACGCGAAGAGGGGCTGGTCTTCGCGCATCAGCAGGGTGTGCCAGTCAAAACTGTAACGAGCCGGCATCTCACCCTGTGACGGGACTGTTGCCAAGAGGACAGAGATAACAGGTGTTGGAGAGGCTGTGGACAAAAGGGAGCCCTTGTGCCCTGTTGGTGGGTATGTGAGTTGTTGCACCGCTGTGGAAACCAGTATGGTGGTCCCCCCAAAATTGAAAAGAAAGCCTCCGCATGACTCAGCTGTCCAAGTCTGGGTAGTGATCCAGAGGAAAGAGAAGCAGGACTGAGGAGCTGGCAACACTGCTGTGTGGCCTGCAGCTTTCTTCCCCATGACCGAGACACGTGAGCCACCCACACGCGTCGGCAAAGGCCCGGGCAGAGTGGATGTGAGCTAGCAGCAAGGAGGAAGTCGCCCCTTGGTGACACATGGGTGGACCTTGAAGGCATGCCACTAGGTGACGTCACCCGACAGAGAAAGATAAGTAGTGTGTGATTTCACCCAGATGCAGGCTCCAAAGGAGTCAGGCTCGGAAGCAGTGGAGGGCTAAGAGCTTCCAGCTATGTGTACAGTGGTGTTAACTGTGGCTGCAGTGCTGCGGCCTCACACGGTCACCTTAGAACTCGCAGTCTGTGCCCTTGGATTGACCTGCCCCACGCCGCAGCCCCACGACCCCCTTCCGCTGCTTCCGAGCTGAGGCATATTGATGGACACTGTCCACCCTCCTTATGCCGTGCTGTAGGCCAGTGCTTCCGTCAGGTTCGGCAGATGCAGCAGGTGTGTGGCGAGTTGGAAGCTGAGAGTGCTTCAGAGGGAGGAGAAGCGGAGCAGGAAACCATCAGCTGAACCATGGGGCAAAGCGATAATCCGAAAGGGTGACTGGGGAGGTTTGAAGACACACTGGAGGGGCTGAGGGCTGAGCCGTGGGGTGGCAGAGGCTGAAACCAGAGCCAAAGCCCTGGAATGTGACCTGGTTGCGGCTTTTGGCCAATGCAGTGTGAGGCCCACACAACGAGAGAGGCGAGGCTGGTCGGCGCATGGGCCAGTGGAGCGCACAGAGCAGAGAGATGCTGTGGGGCTGCATTTTAACAGGATCACTGCTGGGTTGAGAGTTGACTGAGGGGAGCAGGTGTCGAAGTGGGGAACCCTGTTGAAAGATGAGATGACGCAGGCCATGGTGGTGACAGAGTAGGTGGTAGCTTTGGACTCTGTTAAAGGTGCTTGACCTACCTTGAAGGTGGAACCTCACCTAGTGGGTGTGGGTAAGGCGAAAGAGTGGGTCGAGGTGGAGTTTGTGGTTTTGGGTGTGAGAAACTGACATGAGGAGCAAGTGGAACAAGCTGGTGGCTGGAGGGAGGTGACGCCTGCCGCATTTCCCAGTGCAGGTGTGAGCAGGCCGGAAGTGTGACTCCGAAGGTCCGTGAGAGGCCTGGGCCAAGCTCTGATTTGCAGGGTGGTCTGTCTGATGAGGTAAGGGCAAGGGCTAGGCGAGGTCACCAGGAGAGCAGTTCCTTTCTGAGCTGAGATGGCACGGGTGGCTCGCTCCCCTCCTCAGAGTGGCCGGGTGTTCTGCAGAGGGTCATGTGATCCCACATCTCCACAACCCTGGTGTCCCGCGCCACCTTGCCTCTCTGCTCCCCGTTCTCCTGCTCACACCCCTCCTCTCCTCAGACCGCCAGCCATCGCCACCTGTTCCAGATGCCACAAGCTCACGTAACAAGGCCAACAAGCACGCGTAACCTCTTGCTCTATCGCTTCCTCGTTCAGAGCAGAAACTTGTTCCAAAGCGGGTCTGGCTTCTAGACTTGATGGCTCTCCTTGCGCGTAGAAGGCTCTGCACAGCATGCGGGCCTGGACCCCAGTTTTGACTGGTGCTGCCTTGCTTTTCTTACCAACCCTCCTTGTGCCTTGCAGCTGACGTGGGAGACCAGCCCTTAAGGCACCGGGAGAAGCGGCTGAGTTTAAACTTGGTAAGTTGGGCTCTCGAGTTGCTATGAGTTTCAGTTTTACCAGAGATAGCCTGAGTGCATATGCTCCCTTTGGCACATCTCTGCCACTCAGCACGCTGGGCCTCAGAGGCCCTGCCGGTGTCGCCCGAAGGCTCTAGCAGGACCCCGCCAGTTGGAAGGGCCCAACTCAGGGCAGCTCCTTGCGAAGTCACTTCGCCCCAAGAGCTTGTGCTCACATGGCAGCAGCTGCTCCGGTGGGCCAGCACCCACCTCACAGGCCGAGTTCCGAGGCCGCGCTCCATTCGCTCCCCTGACTGCCCCAAGTTCCCAGCTCCTGTGCGCCTCTGCCCCTGCGGCCCACGTGCAGCCTGGACTGCCCCCTGCTGGTGGCGCGCGTCACTGTCCTACCGTTCCCCAGCCCTGCAGGTTCTCCCCGATGTGCCCGACTTCTTCCTCCGGGGCGGAGGACAGCTACGTGCCCATGCAGGCCGCCGCCTCTAGTCGGGGACGCCCCTGCAGCCCTGATGAGTACATCCCCATGAACTCGGGCAGCTTGTCGAGCCCACTGCCTGCGCTCCCTGCGGACCTGGAGCCGCCCCCAGTGAACAGAGATCTCAAGCCTCAGAGGAAATGTAAGCCCTTGACCTACAGGCGGGGAGCAGGGACCCGGTGGCCACGTGGGGAAGCGTCCCTCCTTCCTGTCGAGAGACCAGCGCGGCAGGCCGCACCGTGGAGGGTGCGAGAAGCGGCCGGGGAGGGCTGGGCACTTGCAGGCACAGCCAGGCCACGTCCAGCGCAAAGGGCCCCTCTGGCTGCGCCCCTAAGAGGGCAGAGGGAAATGGTGATGGATGAGAAGCATTTAAGGAAGAGATGCCATCTGTCACAACCATAAGAGCCTTTGGTGCCAGGACCCATCCCTGACACCCCCGCCTGCTGTTGGACCCCTTCGGGAGCAATTACGGCTTCAGGTGGCCTCGCCCAAGCCGGTCCGGAGTCCCGGCTCCTACCGCCCCCTGCGGTCTCTGTCCATGAGTCACCCCGCCCCCCAGCATGTGCTGCGTGCACAGGGCCGTGGGCACGAAGGGAGGAAGCTGGGAGGGTTTGGCCGCCTGAGTGGGAGGCAGATGTGAAAAGCACCTGGGAGGAGAGGGAGAGTCGGGGAGCAGCTAACTAGGAGAACAGACCTGGCCTCAGGAAATCACCAGCCATTCTGGTCAGAATGGATTTCACAGGGACCTCAGGGAGCTGCTGGATGCGGCGGAGTGGGGGTTCCGCTGGCTCCCCTCCATGGGGCACTGGCCAGCGGGCGTCTGGGGTGCTGATGACGCGGCTACTGCACCCTTGCTGGAGAAAGTGAATTGCAAATCGTAGCAATTTCCATAAATTTCCCCGTCAAGTGCCTGGCTTGGCGTTTAAGGAGAGATGGCCTTGGGGCTGGGCGGGTGGGGTGAAGGCAGACACCTGGCCTGGGACAGGTCCCTGGTGAAGGCAGCAGACGGGATGTGGGCCTGACCCACTCAGCCACTAAGGCTGAGCGCTAAGGCTCAGGCAGGGCGCCGAGCTGGCACCCCCATCCTTCCGGAGCTGGGCTCTGGGTCGCAGTTCCATCATCTCCCAGGAGCCAGCACTCGGGTCATTGAACAGAGACCCTCTGATGGCTGCCGAGCCAGCAACACCGGGACGGTTCTAAGCCCACGGAGCTCCACTGGACAGGGCCTGAAGCAGGGCAGCCGACACCCAGCCGACACGGCTCAGAGGGGTGCGGTCCCATTTGTTCAGAGGCCCTGGCGTCCCCGAGGGCTGGGCCTCCTGCCTCGGGCCAGACTCATTGGCTCTGAGCTCTGAGGGCATGGAGGCCCAGGTGCCTGACCTCTGTGTGTCCCCCACAGCACGGCCACCACCCCTGGACCTGCGGAGCCTGTCCACCATCCGGGAACATGCAGCACTGAGCAGGGCCCGCACTGTGCCCGGGTGAGTGCAGGGGTGGCTGGGGCAGGCATGGGGACTGGGCCGGGAGGCCCCTGGAGGCGGCGGGCAGAGGAAGCGGGTCTGGAAGGGGGGCGGGAGCCCCGGGGCGGCTTGAGCTGGCCAGCCCTCCCAGCAGCTGGAAGACATTGCTTGAGCTTCGTCTGTTTTTTCCCTTAGCAATCGAAGCAGCTTGCTCTCTCCAGACAGAAATGGCTTCGGTTCCGCCAGGTTCTTTGCCAGTCCTGCTCCCAGAGAAGAGGAGGGGAGCTATATGCGCATGGTAACCCTGGCTCTCGCCGCGCTCACCCCGGCCCGTGGGGAGGCTCCCTGGCTGGGGATGCTGCTTCCAACCCGGGCTGCAGGCAGTGGGGGGAGGGAAGACCAGGCGGCTGTATTCCAGCACAGAGGTTGGCCTGGGTGTGCCACTGCCCGCTGGCTTCTGCACCCTGATAGGCCCACTGGAGGGGCAGTGCGGCCTGGGCTGTGCTCACTTTCACCTCTTGACCCATTAAGGGGTCTGGTCTGTGAATCTGACACCTCTGGTCCACACACGCAGAGCAGTAGGGGAGACTGTACTTGAAGGACATCAGAAGTGATGGGGTTTTGAGGGCGCGGCCCTGCCCTGTCCTTAGGGAGCCGCATCAGGGCCGTCTGCCCGGCTCAGCAGGTGGACACCGACTCATGTCCGTGCGACCTTCCCAAGGCTCTTTTCCACTTAGTAAGGGCCCTTGGGAAGCCTCTAGAGGAAAACTTGCTCATAAAGGACATTGAGCCGCTGGGCTCCACCCCGTAGGACAGACAAGGGAAGTGCGAGGACACAGTGAGGCCGCGAGTGCCCTGGCCTCGGGCGGGGTTGCTTCTCTGTCTGAGTTTTCTGACTTGCTGGTGAACGGTCAGGCCGGGCTGAGGCTACTCCTCTTCAGTCCCGTCAACTGCGTGCGGCCTTGTAGAACGCGCAGAAGGAGCAGCACCACCCCTCTGGCTTCAAGCTCTGTATAGCCAGTACTTCTCAGCTTTGAGACTCGCGGTGCGCACATCTCAGTCCTGTGACAGTGCCCTGGGCTTGTAAGTGGTGAGCACCGGGACCTCCCCGCACCAGGGCCTGGGCTCTGACAGCTCCCCTCACTGTGGTGGTCTCTGCCCCAGGAAAGGAGCCAGACAACATCGCCCAGTATCATGCCGTGTCTTTGACATTCATCCCAGTTGTTTCATGTGGGTACCTGTCCCCTATCCAGAGGCTTGGATAGTGGCAAGTTGTTTGGCAATCATGAATAACATTGTTGGAAACATCCTTTACAGGTTTTGGGCAGTATTTTCCACTGTAGCAAAATAAAAATCACAGATCATTTGCCATTCTACCCATTTTCGGATGTACAGTAAAGTGCCAGCCACTGCCTTCACGGTGTGCAGCCATCTCCAGAACTTTCCATCAGACCCGGGTCCCCTCTCTTCCATATTCTGTCCTTCTGAATCTGCCTGTTCTGGGAACCCCCTGGACTGGGCGGGCTCCTGGACGATGTCCATCCTTTTGTCTGCCTCCTCCAAATGCAAGCTTTGCCCACAGCGCAGTGTGTGTGACCATTTCATTAAGACTGACCTGCACTCCCTGGTGTGGCTCTATCACGTTTTGTTTCTCCATTCATCTGCTGACAGCCATTTGTGTTGCCAAGCCATTTTATATTCCCACCAGCTGGGCAAAATGGCTGCATCTTTTCTCAGCATCATCACTAACACTTGTTATTCCCATTTTTTAAAAAGATTTATTTATTTATACAAGAACCGGAGTACAGGCCAGATGTGCGGGAGGGTGAGAGGATTCACCAGAGACAGAGTGGGGAACAGAACAGGCAGACTGACCGAAATACACTGCTGAGGGGAGCAGCGGGCAAGACAGGAGGGGTCTGCTGCACCATGTGGGTATCTCGCATGCCGGCTGGGATCAAACCCGTGCTGCAGAGGCTGTGGACAGCTCCACAGTGCTGGGCTCAACTGACTGAGCCACCAGGGAGGCCCTGTTATTCCCATTTTTATAATCGCCATCCTATTAGGTGTTAAGTGCTTTCTCATTTTGCTTTGTTTGCATTTCCCTGGTCACTAGTCAAGTTGAACATCTTTTCATGTGCCTATTGGCCATTTGCAGACCTTGATTTGGTTATTCAGAGTTCCTTGAGATTTCTTGAGTTTCAAGATGGGATTTTTCTAGTTTTGCAAAAATGCCATTGATAGAAAATGCTTCAAATCTGCAGATTGATCTTTTTTTTTAAAAAAAGATTTATTTATTTATGCATACAAGAGCTGGGTACAGGCCAGAAGTGGGCGGAGGAGGGGTGAGAGGATTCACCAGAGACAGAGTGGGGAGCAGAACAGGCAGATCCACTGAAATACTGCTGAGGGGAGTAGCAGGCGAGACAGGAGAGGTCTGCTGCGCCATGTGGGTTGCTCCCTGGCTGGCTGGGGATTGAAGTCGTGCTGCAGAGGCTGCGGATTGCTTCATAGTGTGGTGCTTAACCCCTTGCGCCACCAGGGAGGCCCTGCAGATTGATTTGTATAAGGCTGACATCTTAACAATATCAGATCTTCCAATCCATGAACATAGGATGCCTTTCCATTTATTTACAGCAACTTTATTTTCTTTCAGAAATGTTTTGCTGTTTTCAGTATACAGACTTCGTTGTCTTTGTTTAATTTTATTTCTAAATGTTTTATTCTTTTTGATGCTATTGTAAAAGAAATTGTCTTCTTCATTTCCTGTTCAGATGGTTCATTGTTAGTGTGGAGAAATGCAACTGAATTACTGATTTTGTATCTTACAACCTTGCTATATTTATTTTCTGTGTGAAACCTTAGAGTTTCCTGCATATAAAATCAGGTCATCAGCAAATAGATTATTTAGCTTCTTTTCCAGTTTGGGTGCCTTTAATTTCTTTTTCTTGACTAATTACTTTGACTAGACTTCCAATACCTTGCTGAATAAAAACACCATTAGTAGGGATCCTTGTCTTGCTATAAGAGGTTTTTGTGTGGACATACTTTTCCACTTTTGTAGGGCAGTGCTTTTAGCTGGGGTGACTTAGGGACATTTGGTTCCCATACATGGATTGGAAAGGGTGTAGGAAGAGTTCAGGTATGCTGCCGTGCACCCTACAGATGTATGCCGACCTGTTGTCCTGCAACTGCTAAATTCTCTTATTAATTATAGGAGATTTTCTTTTAGAGATTTGTATTTATTTATGCATATAAGAGCTGGGGTACATGCTAGAGATGCAGGGGGTGAGAGGACTCACCAGAGACAGAGTGGGGAGCAGAACAGGCAGATCTACTGAAATACACTGCTGAGGGGAGCAGCGGGGAGACGGGAGAGGTCTGCTGCACCCTGCGGGTCAGCTCCCTGGCCAGGGATGGAACTTGTGCGGCAGTGGCTGCCGATAGCTTGATAGTACTGAGACTTAACCCCCTGCGCCACCAGGAGATTTTTGTGTTGTGTAGATTTCTTGGGATTTTCTGTGACGTGCTTCCTTTCTATCAGCAGGCTAACACTTCCAGTACAATGTTGTTCAGTGTTGAAACCATTTAGTTATAATGTTATTCTTTTTATGTGTTGCTAGACTTGATTTACTCGTATTTTGTTTAGGATTTTTTATCTGTATTCCTGGTGGGTCTTGAGCTGTGGGATTTTCATGTGGCCTCTAGGAGAGTGGCCATAGCTTGGTAGGTCTTGATATCCAGGAAAGGAAGTCCTCCTGCTTTCACTATCTTCCTCAACTTTTCTTTGGCTATTTTCTATTCTGGTACAAATTTTAGAAAGAATTTCTCAATTTCTACCAAATGAGGAAAAAAGAAATACCATTCTCCACAGGAAAGGTGGCACATTGGTAGGCAAGGGACCACAAATACCCCTCCCTTCAATATGAATTATCTTAAAAAGCAGAGACACTCTATTTTAAAATGAACCTATTTTGAAAGTCCATAACTCAACTGACAAGAGAAAGGAAGTGGAACCTCTGGGAGCAAACATGTTGAGAAATAACAATCTCGAGAATCACCAGGAATCACAAATGACTAAATCAGATAAGCCATTATGGACATATTGGATATTGAGCACGAAATAATTGCTTTTGTTTCTATGTCAAGAAAGAAGAGGAGATGAAAGTCAGACTGAGTAACAATATATATTAAAAACTGATCCAGGGCCTCCCCGGTGGGGCAGCGGTTGAGCGCTGGGTTGCGAGGCTGCCCGCAGCCTCTGCAGTGCCGGTTCGATCCCCGGCTGCTCCCCGGACACCAGAGGAGGGTCCCACATGGCGCGCAGACCTCTCCTGCCGCCCGCTGCTCCCCTCAGCAGTGTCCTTCGGTCCTTCTGCCTGCTCTGCTCCCCGCTCTGGCTCTGGTGAATTCTCTCACCCTCTTGCGCTTCTGACTGTACCCAGTGCTTGCATAAATAAATAAATAAATAAATCTTAAAAAAAAAAAAAAACTGATCCAGTGGATTAGAAAACAACCATTTAGCACTTCTAGGTATAAGAATAGGGATGGAATGAGGAACTCACAGCACATGAATTAAGAGACTAACCCCAAGTCGTGGTAATGGCTTAGTGAGCTAGAAGAGACTTGCGAGGAAGTTAACTGCTAAGCCAGAAGGAGATAAAAACACAGCAAGTATGAAAGGAAATTGACACGGAAGATAGTAGGAGTAGGTCAAACATTTGTCTAGCACTGCAGAAGGAGATACTAGGAAAAGTGGGAGAGAAGCAATATGTGAGGGGACAGTGACCCACTTTCTCACAATTCATGGAAGATGCCAAGCCCCAGAGACTTCAAGGCCGGTCCACTGTCAGTGGCAGAGAGTGGGCGTGTGGCTGTTCAGAGCATATTTTCTTTCTTTCTTTCTTTCTTTCTTTCTTTTTTTTTTTTATATACAAGCACTGGGTACAGTCAGAAGTGCGGGAGGGTGATTCACCAGAGCCAGAGCGGGGAGCAGAACAGGCAGACTGATGAAATACACTGCTGAGGGGAGCAGCGGGGAGACAGGAGAGGTCTGCTGCGCCATGTGGGTAGCTCCCTGGCCGGGGATGGAACTCGTGCTGCAGAAGCTGCAGATTGCTTCATAGTGTGGTGCTTAACCCCTTGCGCCACCAGGGAGGCCCCTCAGAGCGTATTTTCAATTTGGCTATTAGAAAATTTTCATTATGTGCACAATTCATTATTTGAAAAAATAAACCCCACAAAAGGAAAATGAATAAAGGCAAACATAAATTTACAAAATAAGCAGCAAAGTTAGATAGGGTCAACACAGACCTAATTGGTACTTTAAAGTTTTCTCCCAAGCCTTCAAGCACTCATTTTTTATTTTTTTAATTAATATTTTATTTTATATAATTCTTACATCATTTTTCATTTTTGCACAATGTATGCATTATCATTTTGGTTATATTCCCCATACGATTGCACCCCGCCCCCCTTATTTTGACCCTAGTCCTTCCTCTCCCCTTCCCTCCGCCCCACTCCAGTAGTGTGTCTCTGGTTTATAGTTGCTTGGTTTTTTTTTTTAATAGAGGCATGTTTTATTTATTTATTCATTTATTTGTTTGTTTGTTTTGTTTATACAAGCACTGGGCACAGTCAGAAGCGCGGGAGGGTGAGAGAATTCACCAGAGCCAGAGCGGGGAGCAGAACAGGCAGAAGGACCGAAGGACACTGCTGAGGGGAGCAGCGGGCGGCAGGAGAGGTCTGCGTGCCAAGTGGGACCCTCCTCCGGTGGCCGGGGAGCAGCCAGGGATCGAACCAGCGCCACAGAGGCCGCGGGCAGCTTCACACCCCAGCGCTCAACCGCTGCACCACCTGGGAGGCCCTATAGTTGCTTGTTGATTTTGATTTTGATTTTCACTTTGTGTTAATTAGCCTTTCTCCTGGTCCCTTATTTAGGTTTTCTGAATTCCTGCTATGAGTGAGACCACCTGGTATTTTTCTTTTTCTTTCTGGCTTATTCCACTGAGCATGATCCCTTCCAGCGCCATCCATGTTGCTGCAAATTGCATGTGTTTTATCTTTTTTGATTGCTGAGTGATATTCCATGGTGTATATGGACCACATCTTCTTGATCCAGTCATCTATTTTGGGGCTTTGGGTTGTTTCCATAGCTTAGCTATTGTAAACAGTGCTGTTCTAAACATAGGGGTGCAGGTGTTCTTTGGAATTGATGTTTCTGTGTCTTTTGGGTAAATCCCTAGGAGTGGAATTGCTGGATCACATGGAAGCTCCATCTTTAGCAGGTTGAGGAATCTCCACACAGCTCTCCATGGTGGTTGGACCAGTTTGCACTCCCACCAGCAGTGCAGGAGAGTTCCTTTTTCTCCACACCCTCGCCAACATTTGTTGTTGCTAGTTTTTTTAATATGTGCCATTCTCACTGGTGTAAGATGGTATCTCATGGTAGTTTTGATTTGCATTTCCCTGATTACAAGGGATGGTGAACATTTTTTCATATGCCTGTTGGCCATTTGCATTTCCTCTTTTGAGAAGTTCCTTTTTAGTTCTTCTGCCCATTTTTTGACTGGATTATTTTGTTTTTGTTGAGTCTCATCAGCTCTTTGTAGAGTTTTGTGATCAGTCCTTTATCATTAGTGTTGCGCAAACACTCATTTTTTAAACGATTTATATGTATTTATTTTTGCATACAAGAACTGGGGTACAGGCCAAAGGTATGGGGGTGAGGCGACTCATCAGAGACAGAGTGGGGAACAAAACAGGCAGACTGACTGACTGAAATCCACTGCTCAGGGGAGCAGCGGGGAGACAGGAGAGGTCTGCTGTGCCATGTGGCTCACCTCCCTGTCTGGGGATAAAATTCGTGCTGCAGTGGCTGCCAATAGCTTCGTAGTGCTGAGAGAACCCCTTGTGCCACCAAGGAGGCCCTCAATCTCTCATTTTAATGCTTACTTAGGTGGCTTTTTCAAAGACTAAAATTGAACATAGCCAAGTAAGGACAAGTAGTGAACACAAACATGTGGTGTGAATCGTGTGCAGAGGGAATGGCCGTGCATGCCTGAGGCCAGCATGGCGGCGGGAGCAGCTTCCTACCAGTGAATCTGGAAACTGGTAGAAAGGGCAAATTGTCAAAAAAAATTAAAAAATGACTTAAGTAGAAAAAGAAAACCAGAGCAGTTTTACCAGCACTAGAGAAACTGAGTCAGAAAGGAAACTTTTCTACAAAGGATCATAAGCACAAACAGCTTTACGGACAGTTTCTATCAGAACGAAGCGACCATTTCGTGCTCAGAGAAACGCTGCCAGGGAGTGACGGCAAAGGAGAAAAGATGACCTGGCCTGTTTATAAGGCTGGAGCTACCTGATGCCAAAGCAGAGACCGTCTAAGCCGGGAATTATAGGCCACCTTCATTCATTTGTGTGGATGGCATAATCTTGTGGCCAACCAAATCTTGTATGTGAATGTTCCTCATGGAAGCGCTTCCCAGAATACTTCGAAAATGCCCATCAGCTGATGAGTAGGAAGCTGAGGCGAGTCAAAGCCCACCTTGGAACACTGGGCAGCCAGCCCCAAAGTGATGCCCTGAAGCCATGTGTGTGCGCTTCGGAAACCCAACAGCCAAAGCGCAGGAAGTAGGCAAAAGTGACGTCAGACGAGGCTCCCTGCACTGGGAAAGCCGGACTCATTCCACCAGAAATATACTGAAAACCTGGAGTGAAGCCACTAAGGGAAGGCACATCCTGGGCATGAGAACCATTTCTGAGTCCATGCTGCAACCCCGTTTTCTAGAACGTTAAGAAGCCGGTCAATTGAGTATAACGATCGCAAGATATTTCTCTGGGCTATTTGAGCCGTCCAAGGGGCAGGCCCTAGGTCCTGACAGTGGGGGTTCCCTCCGCAGAGTGCTTGGGCATCGCCTGTGTGAGTCAAGCACCAGCCGTGCACACGAAGCTTCGGCTCAGCCTTGGGTCTGTCCCGCTTACGGAAGAGCGGCGCAGTGGTTTCGTCAGCCAGTTCATTAGCCAGCGTACAGATTGGAGGAAAGAAAAACTGCTCGGGGGAGAAAGCTTTCTTTACAAAAATCTATTGTTCCCAGCATTGTTAGAGAGATGACCTATTACAGCCCTGGATCAAGAGAATATATCCGTAGAGCAAACACTTGAGCAGATTACAGGATAAAAAGGATGTCATTATCTTCCAAAAAAAAAAAAAAGCAGTCATTTTACCAACAAATGCAAGAAAGGCATTTGACAACTCAGCATGTACTTGTGGAAAAGAAGTTCACAAATGAGGAATTGCTAGGGTTTCCCTTAAGCTCATAAAAATGAGTTTGCAGAGAATTAGATGTAGTAGACACTCGGTGCTTAAATACTGAAAATGTCCCTTTAGGATCAAGTTCACAGCAAAAAGGACCTCTTGACTTGTCTCCAGCATTGCAGCTGAGGTTCACTCCGTGACAGAGAAGGAATTAAAGACCAGAAAAATAAGAAAAGAAGGAAGAAAAAAATCTGTGGTTATTATCAGATGAAATGACGGGCTCCCCAGAACACCCAGAATCATCTCCCTGGAAAGCAGTGGAGGAAAATCAGTTCAGGCTGGATTATTACTGAGATGTGAAGGGGAAAGGTTTGTAACTGTAGGAGAAAAGCGGGGAACAAGTGATGATGTTGGCATAGGGGAGAGAGCCTTAAGGCGCACAGGGCACGAGCAATGTTTGTCATGAAACATGGTTTGTTCAGACAGAAAGAAAACACTGTAGAGCCTGCTGGCTGCTTGCGCATCACATACGACTGTGCCCCACTGGGGGTGAGGAATGTGGCCGGAGAATCAGGAAGACAAATGGTTCTATCTAAAGATTAGCAAAGAAAAGGAAGCAGCCTGCACAGACAGTTCTCAAGAGGGAAATAAATGGCCCTTGGCCACGTGAGAAGGTGGCCAGTTAATTCATTGCTAATCAAAGTGTAACAGGGGGGTCCCCAGGAAAGGGGGAGGTTCCAGGTTTCCTGCTCCACCCAAAAGGAGGGTGGAGCAGAGCAGGGAGAAGAAGCTGCAGAGGAGACTGAGGAAGGAAGGAAGCAGGATGGAGCCAGAAGGAGACCTGGAGGAGGCGCGTGGAGCCTAGAGACACGTGAAGAAACTGCGCCTGCCTTCTGGTCGTGGACCGGGTGACACAGATGTGGGTGAGACCCGTGGGGAGGCGACAATGGCAGCTTTTAACTTGATGTTGATTTTGCTCTTTTCCTTCCGGGCTTGTCCAGTTGTTTCTGACCCTTTTCTGCGGGTCCCCACTGGAAGATGCTTTAGACCTGTGGCAGGCTTTGGGGCCTTGCTCTGGGCCAATCCCATTTGGATGGAGTTTTACCCTCGAGGGGACGGGTCACTTTGGGTGTTTGATTTAGAAACTAGACTCTTTGCCTTTCCTGTGTTGTTTCCTAATTGTATTAAAGTTCCTTCCCATCAAAGTCTCACGTTTTGTGTTAATGCGGCGGATGGCAGACCCCTATATAGAATAGGCAGGTTTGCGGGGTTTGGGCTGCCCCTCTCCCTGCCCTGTAACAAAAGGGCTAGGAATCCAAGCACCCCATTCAGATGCCATTTTACCAGGATCGGGTCAGAGACATTTTAAAAGTCTGAAAATACCAAGCAGTGGCCGTGATGGACCCTGTGTGACATGGGGCTGGTGTGAGAGCAACCCTGTGGAAGACTGTGCAGGAGGCGCACGCACAGCCCCAGCAGCTCTGCTTGCAGCCACACGCCCATAAGGGCTGCGCAGGAGCACGGGTGCTTATTTGCGCCCGCAAACTGTCAGCAGCTCCAGTGGCCGTGGTGGTGGGATGGTTAAGTGAACCAATAGAAGTGGACATGATAGGGCCCACGAGTTGATGTGCGTGATGACGCTCATGGGCTCTCATAAGCCATTCAAGGTAGTCACCTCGAGAAAGAGAGGACCCCATCCTGAGCCTGGGCGGGTGCCTGAGGGCACTTAAGTTGGCAGCACCTAGTACACAGCACGCTTGTACGCGTGTGGGCACCTCTGCTAGAATGGCACTGAGCACGGCTGCAAACTACCACGGTTACTTTCATATAGCACGTTGCTGGGGGAGATGTTGCCTGTTGCCACACCGATGATCAGGCTGGTGCCACATGGAAGCCAAGTGGGTGGCACTGCATTTCAAATGGCAGCTGTCACATGGCAAGCTGCCCTGGCACAGCTCTGTGCCCAGACACCGCTAAGCTGAAGCTGAATTCTGTGATGTTGGTTCCTAGGAGGAGCACAGAGCAGCCAGCTCTCTCATGTGGACGAGGACCTGTGGCCTAGATTATCTAGCCCTGGATTTCAACTCTGCGTCGCCAGCCCCTGCACAACAGGTAGGTGGGACTCGGTGTCCGAGACTACCATAGGATATACCACTTCTGTTTGCCCTTCCTGATGACTCCAGCATGCACATTCTCTTTGGAAATTCCTCGACTTGCACATACACAGTGAAGGGCGCACAGTCAGCCCTCGTCCCACTCCAAGACAATGAAGTGCTGGTGTCTCCCTCCGGGCTGCGATCTTCATGTGCATGTGCAGACTGTCTGCTGCTTCCAGGCCTTTCCAAACTTGGGGGCCATACAGCTGATAGAAAAATCCTCAGGGAGACATGGAAGTGGGGGAGAGGGCACCCGGGTGCAGGTAGGGCCTGTTTAGGGGATGAGGACTGGCCCAATTTGGCTATATGCCAGGATTCGTAAGGAACCAGCCTGGGAGGGCTTGTTCGGCAGCTTGTGCTTTGCACGGCACCCCCATATTTACAACAGGAATCAGGGATCCTAACTGCTCTGCTGAACCCTGCGACTGGCTGCACAAGGTGTACAGGGTGGTTCCATTTTGGGCATGTGTGTATATGTGTGCACAGGTGCATGTCTTGCACATGGGCATAGCACGCAAGCACACGTGGATATGCACATGCCTGCATGTACGCACACACACACAGGCATGTGTATATGTGTTCTTATGCACACACAAGCAGGAAGACAATCCCGAGTCTCACATACAGAGGAGTGAACGCCCACTTCTAAAGCTTTTCTCCCCAAAACCGTGAAGTAAGACGCCAGATGAGCGAGGCTGGCAGCTGGGGAAGGTCCGGGCGGCAGCACTGGTGCTGCCCCATCAACACCGACCACCTCCAGCAGTGCTCATGAGGCAGCGTGGGGCAGCCCAGTGCCCGGTGTCCCAGGTCACCGTGCTGGAACAGCAGCCCCCTGAGGTGTGGAGCCCCTTGGCCACTCTTCTTTGGTCAGGTGCTTGGACACAGTGGCAGGGCATGGAGGTGGGAGTGTCTCTTCACATGCACGTGGCACAGAGGTGCTTCCAGGCCCACAGGGCAGGGCCACATGCACTGGGCCTACTGGGGTGCACTGGAGGCCCAAGTGGTGCAGTTCCACGTCACGGCGGGCTTTCTGTCCCCCCCGCAGAAACTTCTTTCAGAAGAGCACAGAGTGGACTACGTGCAAGTGGACGAGCAGAAGACGCAGGCGCTGCAGAGCACCAGGCAGGAGTGGACGGACGAGAGGCAGTCCAAGGCGTGAGTGGTGTGGCGGGCAGTGGGGGCTGCGGCGCTTCGCTCTGCGCCAGTGGCCACCCGGCCCAGGGCCAGACAGACGCGCAGGCTCCCCGTGGGCTTGGCGAGAACGTTTGGGGGACAGGACCCGTTGGACAGGTGGGATGGGGACCAGTGGGGATGGGAGCGGGGCCTGGAGTCGGCTCCTGGCCTCTGCTGCTGGGGGACAATGCCACCCACGATGGGGCTGGGGAGGGCTCCTTCTAGGCAGGGGGCACCAGCAAAATTGAGACTTGCAAGGACATTTTCCCTGAGTTTGCCTAAAAGCCTCTGCTGCGGCATGTTTGGGTCTCCACGGTCAGTCATCAGTTGTCCCTGGAGACCAGCCCTGGGAGACCGGCCCTGCCGTGGTGGCCCCGTCTGTCCTCTGCAGAGACCAGTCCTTCCCACGCCTGGAAAGCAGCCGGGCATGTGCACGTGTGAGCACAGCCGCTGCCCGGGGCTGTCACGTGCTCGCCTCCTTCCTTAAGAGGCCTGGGAAGCAGGTGTGGGACAGACTGTTGCCCCCACTTTGAAGAAAAGAAAACTAAAAGCAGAAGTGGGAGCCCTTTGCCCAACACCCCCGGAGCCCAGACCCCGAGCGCCACGCCCACTGTCTTGCTTGGCCTGCAGGGACTTGGATGAGCGCGCGCCGCCTGGGCAGCCTTGAAGCCACGGGGGAGGCTGTGCAGACCCGCAATGAGCCCCCAACTCCTCTCCCCTTTGTGGTCATCCACCAGGTGCTGTTACCCTTGAGGGGATGTGTGTGCAGCCAGGGTTTCTGCGTTGCTGCGTAGGGTCCCCCCTCCCTAAGAGCAGGGTGCAAGCCTTTCCTGGACTGCCTGCTTTCTTAGGAGCAGCCTAGTGCTGCCCCCCTCCCGGAGCGGGGGCACAGATTGTCGCTGGCATTGTGTGCTGGACCCGAACTTTCACGCGATAAACACTTCTGACCAGAAAAACCTGCCAGCCTGCCAGGCAACAGAGACGCGGTGGGTGGTGATGAGGTTCCGAGAGCGCGACACCCCCACTTAATGAGGGCATTGGGTCACCCCTTCTTTTAGGGGGCTCTGAGGTCAAGGGACCCAGAGCAGAGTCTCAGTGGGGCGTGGGGTTTTACTCAATCACCCTTCCTGCCTCCTCTGAGCACCTGCAGTGTAAAGACAGATGTGAACAGCTGGGCACCAGGCAGACCTGCCGCTCCGGGGTTCCCACATGTGGGTGGGCCAGGCAGGTCCGGGGCATCAGGGTTACCAGTCCCGGGGCTGTGGGCTTTGCTGTGGCGTGTTGGGGTTCCAGACCGCCCCCAAGGGAGGGAAAGTCCAAGTCTGGGCAGGCCATCGAGGAAGTCGTCTTGCCGCGCCCGCGCCAGGCTGGAGACACCACAGGGGACACGCGTTGGCTGGTGCCGCACGCGAGTCTGATTCGGCTGACCAGGACCCCGGTCTGCAGAGCGTCTCCCAGGACACGTTGCCTGCGCAGAGCAACACACTCGTGCGCTGTCGCTTGCATGGAAGTCATTCACTTGGGATTTGTTTTAAATGACTTCGCCCTCATCCTAGGGCTGGAAATAAGCAGCTATGTCCACCTTGTAGAGAACTGCAAATGGACAGTTCCGCAGAAGCGTGACGATTTGGGGAAACTACCTCAAAAACAGGTAGTTTTGAGCTGGCAGTGGCACAGATTTCTGAAAACAGAAGTGAGAACGATGCTGGAAATGCCTCATTTTCGGCAGAGATATTCCATGTGTTAATGGGACTAGAATTTTCACCAGGGGCTGACGTCGGCCGCCTTTTTTCTCTAAGAAAATGATCGTAGATACCATTCTTTCTTTTTTTAAGGGAAAGTAATGAGATGCCATTTGGAATTTTATTTCAAAAGCACAGTTTGCCTTGGTTCGCTAGCAAGAGACAAAAACACAAGTCTTCTGTACACTAGTGACTACAGTGATCACAGCAGAAAAAAGATGAGTCAGCGTTGCGTGTCCCAGCACCATCCTAAGTCAAGTGAATACTGTGTAGGGAAGAACTTTCTAGCAGATTTGGGCCTCGCCGCAACAGGCAATGCCTTCCAACTCTTTCCGTTAGCAGATTCCTCCAGATCAGGGGGTGTTTGTGCAGGAGGCCAAGGAGCTACGCTGTGCCTATAGATCCAAGTCAAACGAAGCTGACCCCCTCCCCCCGCTTGGACCCAACTTCCTCTTCTCAAGGCCTCTTCACTCCTGGTTTTGAGAAATTCACGTGTTTTCACTGTGTGGTAATCTGGCATCAATAAAAGTCTGTTGAAGAGGAATCATGACTGACGTGTCCTCATTGAAAGGATGACTGGTACAATCACAGAGTGTGTGCAGACAGCCAACGGCCTGACCGATGGCCCGTGAGGCCGCTCACAGCGCCCTGCTGGGGGGCTGGCGGCTGAGCCCATCTCGCGTCAGCGCCCAGCTGCGAGGCAGGCCGGCGAGTGCAATGCCCAGTGCTGACGGCGCACACGCACAGCCTTGCCATGACTGCACTTGAGAGACAGCCCGGCCTGCCCTTCACCCAGCAGGAGTCTCGTGCCACCCCGGTGCCGGGGCAGCGGGTCTCAGCCGTGAAGCAGCCAGGACGGCGGTGCACTCGGGACCCAGGTCTAGGGGAGAAAGACCAGAGAGAGGACAGAGCAGACCTCCTGGGGCAGAGGGCGGAGCCACACAGAATTCCCTGCCCCCTGAGCACTTTCCCCCAACGGTGTTAGTGACGCCTGAAGGGCTTGGAGGCCCTGACTTCCCAGCATCGCCTTTAATTCCCTTAACACTAGATGCCTGTTATGATCGTTCTGTTACTTGAATTGTGCCACTTATTTTACACATTTATTTAAGTTTTCATTTTCTGCAGCTGAGAGCTCGTGTCATCAGCGCAGGCTGGACGGGGCGGGGGCAGCCGTGACAGAGGCACTCAGCACAGGCGCGCCCCTCACAGACACAGGCTCCTTGTGTAGCCCAGTGCCACTGCAGAGGCTCGGGGGTGTCATGGGGGTGCCACAGTGCTAGGCCATGGGATGGAGAGCCTCGGGGACATGGTGAACCTTGACTTCACTGGGGAAGGCCGGACACTGCACAGCCTGCGCTCCCTGCTTCACAGACCCCTACTGGCATAAACCAGCGGCCCTTGACTGGGTCTCAGTTTCACAGTCAAAGCCTTTTAGTGGGGCCTCCCTGGTGGCGTAGGGGTCAGTGTCAGGCTGTCACCACTGTGGCCTGAGTGCGATCCCCAGCCAGGAGGCTCACCCACATGGCACAGCAGACCTGTCCTGTCTCCCTGCTGCTCCCCTCGGAAGTACACCTCAGATCCACCTGTTCTGCTCCCCACTCTGTCTCTGGTGAGTGTTCTCACCCCCACAACTCTGGCTGTACCCCACTTCTACACCAAAAAAAAACCCCAAACCCTCTATTTTAATAAGGCCTTTGCCTCCATGAAAAGGAATACCACATAACTATCTGAATGTCTTAACGTCCTCCTTTGGGCTTTTTTCTTTTTTTTTTTTAAACTAAGTTTATTTATTTTTTTTATAGAGGCATGCTTTATTTATTTATTTGTTTGTTTGTTTTGTTCATACAAGCACTGGGTACAGTCAGAAGCGCAGGAGGGTGAGAGAATTCACCAGAGCCAGAGTGGGGAGCAGAGCAGGCAGAAGGACCGAAGGACACTGCCGAGGGGAGCAGCGGGCGGCAGGAGAGGTCTGCGCGCCATGTGGGACCCTCCTCCGGTGGCCGGGGAGCAGCCGGGGATCAAACTGGCGCCGCAGAGGCCGCGGGCAGCTTCGCAACCCAGCGCACAACCGCTGCGCCACCGGGGAGGCCCACTTTTTTGTTTCTTGACACTTAATTCATCTTCACAGGTTTTGACAGAAGTCAGGATAGCAGCTTCCTCTATTGGGCACATTACTGATTTTTGGAAAGGGGCATGAGAGAACTTTCTGGAACAATGGATATGTTCTGTTTCTCAATCTTGGTGGTGCCTCTACGGGTATATACGCATGTAAGCATTAATAATCTGTAAATTGAATATATCTATACTGCATGTAAATTACGTCTCAAAGAAGCAGTTAGCACAAAGAGGTAAAGCTAACCTAAGAAACAACCATAAAACACAGTAGAGGAAATGCCAGGAAAACAACTTATGTTGGATGCGCAAGAGGTTCAGCAATACACAACAGAAGAGCAACAAAGCTGATGGCAGAGCAAGTGGACACGCCTCAGCGCTTTTCTGGCCTTAATGAGGATTTGCCCCCAACAGCCCAGAGCTGGGACTAGCTACTGGGGTACATTCCTGCCAGGTCAGGCCTCGGTCTGCCGGAAGCAAGAGGAGGGGCGGACAGGTAGCGCACTCAGGCTGCCATGGGGGCCTCTGTTCTCAGAACGGGGCCGTGAAGGTAGCTGTGCAGGGAGTCTGCTGGGCGAGGGACCAGCTCTCGGCACTTGCACAGGCAGCTCAGACAGCACAGCAGCTTGGCCAGCACGGTGGGTGTTCAGAGCTGCCTGACAGAACGTGCCCAGAGCAAGGGGGGGGGTCAAGGACTGCAGGGCCCGTCACCGGAGCCACTGCAAGGGCAGGGTTGCAAAGCACAGTGCCCTGTGAAAAGAGAGTCACCTGCACTTCCTCCTCGGCCTGCAGTCGCCCTTGTCAGGTCACTTAGAATACCCAGATCCGAGAGGCAGAGCAACATGGCGGCAAGGAGTCGCTGCGAGTAAGATCTCCCATTAAAAAAAAGTTAATAGGGAGGAAAAGCGGCAGGTCCCAGTGAGAACTGGGACACGGAAGATAAACGGATGACTCCAGCAAAGTACACGAAGAAGAAAGTGGCCATAAAAGAGGACTAGAAGGGAGGAAAGCGCAGAACCCTGCTCCCCTCCCCTACCCACAAAGTCGGCACTCTCCGACCAACAGGAAGGAGGAAAAAACAAACTAGAACGACCAACAAGAACAAACTACGCAGCAAGCGGGACTGGGAGTGGAAAGGAACTATTGCAGCCACCACACCCCGTGAACAGGAGCTGTGGAGAACCCTGCAGGATTCGCCGCGGCGGTGAGCGAACGGCTCCGGGGCGCCATTAGAGAATAACAGAAACCCCGGGATGAGACCTGCACACAGCCCCGGGCCGGCCAGTAAGCTTGCGCGGAAAAGCAGCGCGCTTGAAAAGCAAACGCGCATCGGAATCGCAGCTGCCCAGGTCCCCGCCCCTGTGACCTAGGCTTGCGGGGAGACGCGCGGGGACCCTCACTGAGGGGAAAGTCCCTCACTGAGTAATCAGGAACCAGGCACCCAGGCACGGGAGCGGGGTGCAAATGCGCCATTCCTGCGGCCATTGAACTGGGCTACAGCCCGCGTCCTGGACCTGAGGGCTTTGGAACTGAGACCCGGGGCACGAAATTCAGGGCGTGGGTTCTCCACGACGGTGGGGCACAAGGCAGACACAGCCCCCCAAAGCCGTTGAGGTTTACCCTACCATTCCCGCTCGGGGTGAAAAAAAAAAACAGCTCCACAAGGGCTCTAGGAGAGATCTCTGGCACCACCTAGCGACTTGAAACCAGCAGAAGGCTCCTGGAGAAGCCAGTGGCCAGCTAGGAAGTTAGCCCACGCCAGGCCCCTTCCGACCAGTAGTCTGAGCCCACAGGGGGAGCAGGCACCCACGGCCAGGGCAGACCGGGCGCGCAGAAGAGTGTGCCTGAGACTGGACGCGCAGGGAGTGTGTCCCGCATCGCCATTTTATTTATTTTTTTTTAAATTAATTTATTTATTTATACAAGCACTGGGTACAGTAGGAAGCATGGGAGGGTGAGAGAATTCACCAGAGCCAGAGTGGGGAACAGAACAGACAGACTGATGAAGAAATACACTGCTGAGGGGAGCAGCAGGCGCAGCAGGAGAGGACTGTCGCACCATGTGGGACCCTCACCGGTGGCCGGGAATTGAACCGGGGCTGCAGAGGCTGCAGGCAGATTCTCAGCCCAGAGCTCAACCACTGTGCCACCAGGGGAGGCCCAGATCAATATACTCTTAATAAGTATAATACAGAGATCCAGAGACAAACTACTAAAATCAGGAATGAATAAAAAGAGATCAATACAAATTTTAGAGATACTAAAAAGAGTTTTATGGACCAGTTTATACTGAATGAGTATTCACATTTTATGGTACTTTATAGTTTATAAATCACTTGAATATACTTATTTCATGTGATTTTTAAATTAACCTGATTACATTTAAGGACAAGCTGTTATTACCCTCTTTTAAATATGAAAAAACAACAACACAAGAGTCTAGATCACAGAACAAATAAGTAGGGAACCGAGTCCTGGGCTCAGACCTCCTGAATCCTAGCAACTTATCTACACAAAACCACAGCAGTACACACCCACACTACACACATATATTCTTATACACACTCACAAGTCTGTTATGTAGACAACTTGAAGATTCAGCAACCATATCCATCCCACAGCCCATTCCAAAAGTTGCGTTGAGTGTAAAATAAATAATATGTCATTTCCTATCTGACAAATACTACAGTTATCCCACATAAAGGAGATATAGCTATTTTGTTTCTAAAGGATATTTTCTTGGGATCTTTCATGACATAGCTATATATATTTCCAATGTTGTGCTTTTCTTATTGCTCAGCTTTTTACAATTCCATCTCATTTTAAATAGTTTGAGATAAAGACCAAAGATAACTATCATTTATTTATTTCTATTTTATAAATGAGGAAAGTGGCTAAGAAATTTTAAGAAACTTGTTCTCATGGCAAAATCATTTCAGAAACAAAATTTTAACTTGGGGTTATATGATGACAAATAGTTAATTTTATCTTGCTGCTTTCCTTGGCATCTTTTTTTTTTTGTTTCTTTTTTTTATAAATTTTATTGTTATATTCCCCATACAATTGCAGCCCCCCCATTCTGGCCCCAATCCCTCCCCTACCACCCCCGCCCCCCTAAAAGTGTCTCTGGTTCATAGTTTTTTGTTGATTTTGATTTTCACTTTCTTATATTCATTTTCCTGGTCCCTTATTTAAGTTTTCTAGATTCCTGCTATGAGTGAGACCATCCGGTATTTTTCTTTTACTTTTTGGCTTATTTCGCTGAGCATGATCCCTTCCAGCGCCATCCATGTTGCTGCAAATTGCATGTGTTTATCTTTTTTTTTTTTTAATTTTTTTTAAAATAAATTTTATTGTTATATTCCCCATACAATTGCAGCCCCCCCATTCTGACCCCAATCCCTCCCCTCCCGCCCCCCTAAAAGTGTCTCTGGTTCATAGTTTTTTGTTGATTTTGATTTTCACTATCTTATAGTTATTCATTTTCCTGGTCCCTTATTTAAGTTTTCTAGATTCCTGCTATGAGTGAGACCATCCGGTATTTTTCTTTTTCTTTTTGGCTTATTTCGCTGAGCATGATCCCTTCCAGCGCCATCCATGTTGCTGCAAATTGCATGTGTTTATCTTTTTTGAATGCTGAGTAATATTCCATGGTATATATGTACCACATCTTCTTGATCCAGTCATCTATTTTTGGGCATTTGGGTTGTTTCCAAAGCTTAGCTATTGTAGACAGTGCTGCTATAAACATAGAGGTGCAGGTGTTCTTTGGAATTGATGTTTCTGTGTCCTTTGGGTAAATACCTAGGAGTGGAATTGCTGGATCCTATGGAAGCTCTATGTTTAGTAGGTCCAGAAATCTCCACACAGCTTTCCACAGTGATTGGACCAGTTTGCACTCCCACCAACAGTGCAGAAGAGTTCCTTTTTCTCCACACCCTCGCCAACATTTGTTGTTGCTAGTTTTTTTAATATGTGCCATTCTCACTGGTGTAAGATGGTATCTCATGGTAGTTTTGATTTGCATTTCCCTGATGACAAGTGATGTTGAACATTTTTTCATATGCCTGTTGGCCATTTGCATTTCCTCTTCAGAGAAGTTTCTTTTAAGCTCTTCTGCCCATTTTTTGACTGGATTATTTTCTTTGTTGTTGTTGAGTCTCATCAGCTCTTTGCAGATTTTTGTGATCAGTCCTTTATCATTAGTGTTGGGTGCAAAAATGTTCTCCCAGTTGGTGGGGTTTCTCTTTGTTTTTGTTATTGTCTCTTTTGCTGTGCAAAAGCTCTTTAATTTGATGTAGTCCCAGCTGTTTATCTTTGCCTTCACTATCACTGCTTTGGGCGATGTGTCTGTAAAGATGTCTTTGATGTGCAAATCACGTAGTGTTTCGCCTATATTTCCTTCTATATATTTTATGGTTTCAGGTCTTATGTCTAGTTCTTTAATCCATTTTGAGTTGATTTTTGTGTATGGTGTGAGGTGGTGGTCAAGCTTCATTCTTTTGCATGTAGCGACCCAGTTTTCCCAGCACCATTTATTGAACAAACTTTCTTTGCTCCAATGCATATTCTTTGCTCCTTTGTCAAAGATTAGTTGACCATAAATCTGTGGGTTTATTTCTGGATTTTCTATTCGATTCCATTGGTCTGTATGTCTGTTCTTGTTCCAATACCACCGCATCGCCATTTTAGAACAGGGACATTTCTTCAGTAAAGACTGCCTGCAGAAGGCTCCCTCAGGAGCCAGAGGTTAAGCGGGGGAAGTTTGCCCACGCCAGGCCCCCTCTGGCCTGCAGTCCAAGCCCAGAGGGGGAGCGGGAACCCACCGCCGGGGCAGACCAGGCGCACAGGGGAGTGTGTCACCACATCGGTATTTTATAATAGGGACCTTTCTTCAGTAAAGACTGCCTGAAACTGACAGATGGCTCCCGGAGGAGCAAGAGGGGAGCAGAGAAGTTCACCCAAGATGCCGGCCAGTCCCAGCAACAGAATGTCCCAATGCATACGACAAATTAGAAAATAGACAGTGGGGAGTAGAAGAACCACACGCAACCTAACAACTCCTCAGGAAAAAAGCACACCACAAAAAGAAAACCACCCCCCAGATTGCAACGACAGTAACTTGGAAGAACTTCTGAGCCTTCCAGAAAGAGAATTTAAAATTGCCATGGGCCTCCCCGGTGGCGCAGCGGTTGAGCGCTGGGTTGCGAAGCTGCCCGCAGCCTCTGCACTGCCGGTTCAATCCCCGGCTGCTCCCCGGACACCAGAGGAGGGTCCCACATGGCGCGCAGTCCTCTCCTGCCGCCCTCTGCTCCCCTCAGCAGTGTACTTCGGTCCTTCTGCCTGCTCTGCTCCCCGCTCTGGCTCTGGTGAATTCTCTCACCCTCCCGCGCATCTGACTGTACCCAGTGCTTGTATGTATAAATAAATAAATAAATAAATAAATAAATCTTTAAAAAAATTTAAAAAAAAAAAATAAAATTGCCATGATTAAAAAAAATGACAGAACTCATAAAGGAAAACAATGATCAGAAGAAGGAAATTGAGTCCCTAAAGAGGGGAGCAAAAGAAACGCAGGAGATCAAAGAATTAATGGACGAACTAAAGAACTCTGGGAAAAGCAATGAAAGCAGGATAGATGAAATGGAAGAACGAATAAGTACTCTTGAAGACACAGAAATAAAAAGAACCAAAACAGAAAAGGAAAGAGAAGTACAAAGGAAAAAGAACAAAGAAAGACTTCGGGAACTATCGGATTCCATGAGGAAAGGAAATATAAGAGTTATAGGAATACCAGAAGGAGAGGAGAGAGATGTAGGAACAGAGAAAATATTCCAGGAGATAATTGAAGAGAACTTCCCAAATGTGAAGAAGGAGCTGAAAATTGATATATAAGAAGCAAGAAGAACACCAAACTTCCACGACAAAAGGAAAAATACAGCAAAACACATAATAGTAAAGCGCCCAAGACTCTAGGACAAGGAAAAAATAATGAAGCTGATAAGAGGGAAGAAACAGATAACATTCAAAGGAAAACCAATCAGGCTGACATCAGACTTCTCCGAAGAAACACTACGGGCAAGGAGAGAGTGGAGGGACATAGTCAACAGACTCCAAGCAAACAGATGCCAACCAAGAATACTCTATCCCGCAAAGCTCTCCTTCCTCTATGAAGAAAGAATAAGGACCTTCCCAGACAAACAGAATCTCCGGAATTTCATTCCGACTAAACCCCCACTCCAAAAAATACTACAAGGAATCCTAAAGCCAGAACCTCAGAGGGACAAATAACAATGAAAGAAGGCCAAAAAAAAAAAAGTTATTAAAAGAATAAATAAAATCAAAGGAAAGACAAACACAATGGCAAATACAGATGCTAACATATCAATATTAACTCTAAATGTAAATGGACTAAACTCTTCAATAAAAAGACAGAGTTGCAGCCCAGATTAAGAAACAAAACACAACGTTTTGCTGTCTCCAGGAAACACACTTAGCTACAAAAGATAAAAATAGACTCAAAGTTAAAGGATGGAAAACAATCCTACAACAAACGGACCAAAAAAGAAAGCAGGAACAGCTATACTTATATCAGATAAAACAGATTTCAAACTCAAAAAGATAAAAAGAGACCCCAATGGTCACTACATTATGATCAAGGGGACAATACTTCAAGAAGAAATAACACTCATTAACATATACTCACCAAATGAAGGAGCACCAAAATATATCAGACAACTGTTGTCATCTCTGAAAACAGACATCAGAGAAAACACATACGTAGTGGGAGACTGCAACACACCACTATCAACAATGGATAGATCAACAAGACAAAAAATAAGTAAAGAAACCAAAGCTCTAAATAAGGACCTAGAGCATTTGGGCTTAACAGACATCTATAGAACACTAAACCCAAAAAAAACGGAGTACACATTTTTCTCAAGCGCACACAGATCATTCTCCAGGATCGATCACATACTGGGGCACAAGACAAACATCAACAGATACACCAAGACTGAAATCATACCAACCATCTTTTCTGACCATGAAGGCATCAAACTAGAAATAAACCATAAAAAGAAGGCAAGGAACTCTCTTACCTTATGGAGATTAAAAACCACACTACTGGAAGACCACTGGACTAATGAGGAGATCAAAGAAGAAATTAAATAATTCTTTGAATTGAATGACAAGGAGGACACCAATATCCTAAATGTATGGGATGCAGCAAAAGCAGTAATAAGAGGAAAATATATCGCAATAGAAGCTCACATCAAGAAACAAGAAAGAACTCAAAGAAACAACCTAATTTCGAAGCTCAAAGATCTAGAAAAAGAACAACAACAACAAAAAAACCCAAAACCAGTAGAAGAAAAGAAATAATAAAAACCAAAGCAGAAATAAATGAAATTGAAACTAAAAAAACAATCCAAAAGATCAATGAAACCAAGAGCTGGTTCTTCGAAAAAATCAATAAAATAGACAAACCCCTAGCCAGGCTCACAAAGGAAAAAAGGGAGAAAGCACAAATAAACAGGATCATTAATGAAAGAGGAGAAATCACAACGGACACAGCAGAAATCAAAAGAATAATCAGTAACTACTATGAACAGTTATATGGAAACAAGTTCAACAATCTAGAGGAGATGGACAAATTCCTACAACTCTACTATCACCCAAAGCTAGATAAAGAAGAAATAGAACACCTAAACAGACCAATTACAAGCAGCGAAATTGAAATGGTAATCAAAAACCTCCCCAAAAACAAAAGCCCAGGACCTCATGGATTTACAAATGAATTCTACCAAACATTCAGAGATGAATTAGTGCCTATCCTTCACAAACTCTTCCAAAAAATTGAGAAGGAAGGGACAATACCAAACATGTTCTATGAAGCCAACATTACACTATGAAGCCAAACAAGGACAACACAACAAAGGAAAACTACAGGCCAATCTCCCTAATGAACACTGATGCAAAAATCCTCAATAAAATTTTAGCTATCAGAATCCAACAATGTATCCATAAGATAATTCACCACGACCAAGTAGGATTCATTCCAGGGACGCAAGGATGGTTCAACATCCAAAAATCAATCAACATTATCCAACACATCAACAAAAAGAAATATAAAAACCATATGATAATATCAATAGATGCTGAGAAAGCTTTCGACAAAGTGCAACACCCATTCATGATAAAAGCCCTTGAAATTCTTGGGATACAAGGAACATACCTCAACATCATAAAGGCCATCTATGACAAGCCAACAGCCAGTATCATTCTCAATGGCGAAAAGCTGAAAGCAATTCCATTAAGATCTGGAACAAGACAAGGATGTCCACTCTCACCACTGCTTTTCAATATAATACTGGAAGTCCTAGCCAGGGCAATAAGACAAGAGAAAGACATCCAAGGAATCCAAATAGGAAAAGAAGAAGTCAAACTATCACTATTTGCAGACGATATGATATTATACATAGAGAACCCCAAAAACTCCACAGAAAAGCTAATTCAACTCATCAATCAGTTCAGTAAAGTGGCAGGATACAAAATCAACACGCAAAAGTCAGAAGACTTCCTATACACAAACAATAAATCTGAAGAAGAAATCAAGAAAACCATCCCTTTTATTATTGAAACAAAAAAAATCAAATATTTGGGAATAAATCTAACAAAAGAGGTAAAGGACCTATACAAAGAAAACTATAAAACACTGTTAAAAGAAATAGAAGAAGACACAAAGAAATGGAAAGACATCCCCTGCTCATGGATTGGAAGAATAAACATTATTAAAATGGCCATCCTTCCAAAAGCAATATACAGATTCAATGCTATTCCAATCAAAATTTCAATGTCATTCTTCAAAGAAATAGAGCAATTATTGATGAAATTCATATGGAATCCCAAAAAACCCCGAATAGCCAAAGCTCTCCTGAAAAAAAAAGAAGGGAATGGAGGCATCACACTCCCAGACTTCAAACTCTACTACAAAGCCATAATCATCAAAACTGCATGGTATTGGCCATGGAATATTACTCAGCATTCAAAAAAGATAAACACATGCAATTTGCAGCAACATGGATGGCGCTGGAAGGGATCATGCTCAGCGAAATAAGCCAAAAAGAAAAAGAAAAATACCGGATGGTCTCACTCATAGCAGGAATCTAGAAAACCTAAATAAGGGACCAGGAAAATGAATATAAGAAAGTGAAAATCAAAATCAACAAAAAACTATGAACCAGAGACACTTTTTGGGGGGTGGGGGGCGGGAGGGGAAGGATTGGGGTCAGAATGGGGCGTTTGCAATTATATGGGGGAATATAAAAATAAAATTTAATATTAAAAAAAATAAATAAAAAAAATAAAATTGAAAAAAAAAAAACTGCGGGCCTCCCCGGTGGCGCAGCGGTTGAGCGCTGGGTTGCGAAGCTGCCTGCGGCCTCTGCGGCGCCGGTTCGATCCCTGGCTGCTCCCCGGCCACCGGAGGAGGATCCCACATGGTGCGCAGACCTCTCCTGCCGCCCGCTGCTCCCCTCAGCAGTGTACTTCAGTCCCTCTGCCTGCTCTGCTCCCCACTCTGGCTCTGGTGAATTCTCTCACCCTCCCGCGCTTCTGACTGTACCCAGCGCATGTATAAACAAAACAAACAAACAAATATAATAAATAAATAAAAAAAAAAAAAAAAAAAAAAAAACATGCCTCTATAAAAAAAAAAAAAAAAAAAAAAAAAAAAAACTGCATGGTATTGGAACAAGAACAGTCATACAGACCAATGGAATCGAATAGAAAATCCAGAAATAAATCCACAGATTTATGGTCAACTAATCTTTGACAAAGGAGCAAAGACTATGCGTTGGAGCAAAGAAAGTTTGTTCAATAAATGGTGCTGGGAAAACTGGGTCGCTACATGCAAAAGAATGAAGCTTGACCACTACCTCACACCATACACAAAAATCAACTCAAAATGGATTTAAGAACTAGACGTAAGACCTGAAACCATAAAATACATAGAAGGAAATATAGGCGAAACACTACGTGATTTGCACATCAAAGACATCTTTACAGACACATCACCCAAAGCAGTGATAGTGAAGGCAAAGATAAACAGCTGGGACTACATCAAATTAAAGAGCTTCTGCACAGCAAAAGAGACAATAACCAAAACAAAGAGAAACCCCACCGACTGGGAGAACATTTTTGCACCCAACACTAATGATAAAGGACTGATCACAAAGATCTGCAAAGAGCTGATGAGACTCAACACAACAAAGAAAATAATCCAGTCAAAAAATGGGCAGAAGAGCTAAAAAGAAACTTCTCCGAAGAGGAAATTCAAATGGCCAACAGGCATATAAAAAATGTTCAACATCCCTTGTCATCAGGGAAATACAAATTAAAACTACCATGAGATACCATCTCACACCAGTGAGAATGGCACATATTAAAAAAACTAGCAACAACAAATGTTGGCGAGGATGTGGAGAAAAAGGAACTCTCCTGCACTGTTGGTGGGAGTGCAAACTGGTCCAACCACTGTGGAGAGCTGTGTGATTTCTGGACCTACTAAACATAGAGCTTCCATAGGATCCAGCAATTCCACTCCTAGGTATTTACCCAAAGGACACAGAAACATCAATTCCAAAGAGCACCTGCACCCCTATGTTTATAGCAGCACTGTTTACAATAGCTAAGCTTTGGAAACAACCCAAATGCCCAAAAATAGATGACTGGATCAAGAAGGTGTGGTACAGGGCCTCCCCAGTGGCGCAGCGGTTCAGCGCTGGGTTGCGAAGCTGCCCGCAGCCTCTGCGGCGCCGGTTCGATCCCCGGCTGCTCCCCGGCCACCGGAGGAGGGTCCCACATGGCGCGCAGACCTCTCCTGCCGCCCGCTGCTCCCCTCAGCAGTGTACTTCGGTCCTTCTGCCTGCTCTGCTCCCCGCTCTGGCTCTGGTGAATTCTCTCACCCTCCCGCGCTTCTGACTGTGCCCAGTGCTTGTATAAACAAACAAGTAAATAAATAAATAAATAAAACATGCCTCTATTTAAAAAAAAAAAGGTGTGGTACATATACACCATGGAATATTACTCAGCAATCAAAAAAGATAAACACATGCCATTTGCAGCAACATGGATTGAGCTGGCAGGGATCATGGTCAGCGAAATAAGCCAAAAAGAAAAAGAAAAATACCGGATGGTCTCACTCATAGCAGGAATCTAGAAAACTTAAGTAAGGGACCAGGAAAACGAATAACTATAAGAAAGTGAAAATCAAAATCAACAAACAACTATGAACCAGAGACACTCTATGGGGGGTAGAGGGCGGGAGGGGAGGGATTGGGGTCAAAATAAGGGGGTTGCAATTGTATGGGGAATATAAAAATAAAATTTATTATAAAAAAATAAAAATAAACAATTGAACCTTAAAAAAAAAAGAATACCCAGATCCTCAGAACCAGCAGAGGGTGCGGCCAGCTGTCAATCGAAAATATGTAGTCCGGCTACACTGCCCTGCAGCCTCAGCCACTCCTGTGTGCAACGTCCATGGCCCCGACTTCTGCCAATGCAGAACGTTCCCACGTCTGCAGAGACAAGGAGGGGACTCGCCTTGCCACTGGGAGCACCCCCAAAACCCGACAAGACAGTGTAGCCAGGCAGTGAAGGACCGTGATCTCTGGGAGCTGACGACAGGTAGGCGAGCCCCGCCAGTGCCCCAGCTCGCGGCCTGGAGGGTTCGCCCTGTGCCCGCTTGGGGACAGGCTGTTGGAGCCGGCAGCTGCCGTGGGCGGGAGGCGGGGCGGAGGGAGAGCCCTGTGTGTGCTGAGGCTCCCTCGGGCCGACCCGACAACACCGGTCAGCACCAGGGGGACGCACCCGGGCGGGGAGGAAGGGGCAGCAGGCCTGGGGCTCCAGCAGTGTGGAGAGGGAACTGCGGGGGGCACGTCGCCCGCCTCCCAGGCAAGACTCCTAAGCTTCACGGGGCCTCACGGCTCGGCAGGACGCAGTCACGGACGAGTGCGGGAACGCCCAGCCGCCGGCCCCCAGGGACAGGGGCCTCCGGTGACACGCAGGCAGAGCAGAGCGCTCCCGGGGACAGCGGCAGACCATCCTGGCCCAACGCCCCGGACCAGAGGGGAAGCGGAAAGCGGCGGGATGCTTGTCGGGTGAGCGGTGGCCTCCGTGGCCATCACCTGCGGCCTTGAATGCAGGAGGCGCCTGGGAGCATGACGCGGGGCGCGCGGGCCCGATGGGGGGCACCTGGAGCGTGGTGCGGGCCTGCGTAAGTGGACGCGCCTGGGGCTGTGAGGGCGGCATCACAGAGGTGGCTGCGGCGAGACGGCCACGAGAGGATGAGGGGCCGCAGAGGGGCAGGACTCCAGGGGGAGCCCGAGCAGAGAGTGGAGATTCGCCAGGGCTGGGAGGCCCGCCAGCCTCCCTGCCTTGCCAGCCTGTGGGCTTGCTGCGCAACCACTGGCGCGGTAGAACGACTGGCTCTGGTAGAAAGAGCCACTGAGGGCAACAGGACGCTCCTTCACCCGCTGCCCGCAGATGGAGAGCCTGCCCGTGCCTTGTGGGCTCTACAGGGTGAGACGACACGACCGCCCTGGAGCCAACGTGCACCTGCTTGTGGGAGACAGCTGCCAGGGCTGAGCTCCGGGCTGCAGGGCCACATCCCGGGGAGGGAGCACCCCCACCGGAGGCTGAAGCCCTGCACCAGCACCTCTTCTTCCCAACCAAGCCAGCCCCAAGCTCTGCTTCTACTCCCTCTGTGGGGCTGGCCCCTGCGGGCCGAGCGGGCCTTAAGATCCCTCACTGGGGAGATGCAGTGGTGAGGGACCCGGAGCTGGGAGGGAGGGAGGGGCCGCCTCCCACAGTGACCTGACAGCTCGGGGAGAGCCCTGGGACTCAAGTGTGCGTGAGGCCCGAGGTTGGATGTGCACCTCTTGCCTTCTCTCTGGTGGCCACCAAAGGTGGTAGGAAAAGTGCCCACGATTACATGAAAGTGCACGCACAAGGCTTCAGTGAACACGTTGTGGCCCGTTTGAAGAATCAGGAAAAGCTCACGTGGCAGGAGGAAGCGGAGGCAGAAAATGCTATGCGGGCAAAGGCAGACAGTGACAGATGCCCGGGCCGCGGCGCAGGTAGGAGGACCCGCGAGCCTCGGGCAGCAGGTCCCTCCATGGCACCCCACGGCCGCCTCTGCCCCTCCCCACCCCGTCCCAGCATCCCGGATGGCCCCGAACCCCAACGAGCGGGGCCTCCCCGGCCCCAGCCCCGCCCCTGCAAACCGGCGCCGGGCCAGAAAGGGGGGCAGGGCGGCCGCTGGACACAAGCAGACGGTCGGGATGGCGGGTCCCGTTTATTTCCCGCGGGCAGCCCCCAGCGAGCAGGCGCCAGCAGAGCGGAGCCCCGACAGCCCCCGCAACGGCCCCCCGGGCGCCAGGCGGCGTGGCCGGGGCGGGCGGGAACCCGGGGGAGGCTAGCCCCGGAACTCCGGCCTCGGCTTCACCACCACGGGGGGCCCGGAGCGCTGCAGGGCCCGCACCACCGCGGAGAGCTGCTCCAGGAACGCGGCGACGGACACTCGCAGCTGGGCCGGGTCTTCCGCGATCAGCAGGCTGCAAGGAGGGGAGGCGGCTCCGTCGGCCCACCGGGCGCCACCGCCCGCCGCCCTGCGCCTGCCCACGAGCCGCGCCCACCCCGCCGCACGGCCCTCCGGGCACTCACACGGACAGGATGCTGCCGGACACCAGGAGCTCCGCGCGCACGGCCCCGGGGAGGGGCTGGTCACGGCGGGCCAGCGCCTGGCGAGCCACGTGCGCCTCCACGGGCGACCGGAAGGGCTGCGCGACGAAGCTGGCGGGCGTTCGGTTAAGGCACAACCCCCCGCGCTCCCGCCGGGCCTCGGGCCCCGCGACGGCCCGACGGCCGCCCCCCCCCCACCCAGGGTGGGCGCCGACCCTCCCGTCCCTCAGGGGCCCCCTCCCCTGGCCGGCCGGGCCCGGCCCGCCCCCGCCCCCGCCCCCGCCCCCGCGGTGCCGCAAGTAGGATACAACTGGATCGGGCGGCTGCCCGGGGGTCTGGGTGCGGGCCCGGCGGCCTCGGACGGCGCGTGGGCGCCGGGCCCGAGCGCGTCCGCGCCGTCGGCTCCGAGCGCGCGCCGCGCGTCGCCGGCGTCGGGGTCCCGGTGGCCGGGGTCGCCCAGGCCGTCCGCGCGTCCAGCCGCCTCGTCCCGGCCTCCGCCCGCGGCGCGCATGGTCCCGCTGCCGGCTCGGCCGACGCGCCCACGACGCTCGCGCCGCAGCAGCGCGGCTCGGCCCCGGCCCCGCCCCGGCGTGTGACGTCAGGCAGGCCCCGCGGGAGCGCGGCGGCCACGCGGCACGTGAGCCTCTCCGGCGCCGCAGGTGCGGGGGGGGGGGGGGGGGCGAACGGCCGCGGGCCCGGGCGGCGCCGCCGTCGCTCCTCCCGCCACGCTCGCTCGGTTGGTCGGTCGGTCGGTCGGTCGGTCGCTGAGGACGGGGTGCCCTCCCGGGGGCGGGTCCGCCGCCGGCGGAGGAGCACCGCGGGCCGGGGGCGCCGGCCACCCCCACCGCCCCCGCCTGGGAGCGCTGGCCCGGGGCCCCGCTGCCCCCGCACCCCGGAGCGCACTGGGACACTCGGGGCCGCTGCCACGCACGCCATGGCCCGCCTCCCGCCTCCCGCGTGCCCGGGCCGTCTGTGGCTCATGCTCGGGGGCGCGCTCCCCATCCGCCCCCGGGACACACGCCTGCACCCGTGAAGCCCCGCTTCCCGCCCCAGGCCCAGCCGCAGAGGCCCCTGAAGGCGAGGCCCTGGCGTGCCCGCCACTGCCCACTGGCCCCTTCCGGGGAGCCTGCAGGAGACCACCCGTTCATCGGGGAGGAGGAGGGGCACGCGCGCCCCGGCTAAGAGGGACACGAGCCGGGGGGCGCTGGCACGGACCGGGATGCGCGCCGCCCGCACCCCGTCGCCCGCCCGCGTCCGGCCCGCGCGCGCCGGGCCCTGATTGGCGGAGACCTCGGCGGGGGTCCGCGCGCGCTGGGCCCTGATTGGCGGAGACCACGGCGGGGGTGGGGGGCTCGCGAAGGGCGCGCCGATTGGCGGGCGGGATGCGCGTGCGCCCTGGGGTCCGGGCCCCTCGCGACCACCGGTTTCCACCGCCCGCGGCCGACAGCCCCGAGGGTGAGGGCGCCGCGTGCCCGCGTCGCTGCGCCCCGCCTCTCCGGCGACATGGACACCTGTGGCGATGACGGCGCATCCACCGGGGAGCAGGTCTGGGCCCGCGGCCGGGCACAGCGAGGGCAGTGGGGGTGGCGGCGGCCGGGTCGGGGCCGCGTGTCCAGGGCCGCCCCCCCAGGGTG
Organism: Talpa europaea; assembly: GCF_964194135.1. Lineage (NCBI taxonomy): Eukaryota > Metazoa > Chordata > Mammalia > Eulipotyphla > Talpidae > Talpa > Talpa europaea. Next base: position 95,826,498 of record NC_140081.1, on the reverse strand, counting down.
CGCGGGGCCCGTGGTCCGCGTGGGGGGCCCGCGGGCTCGCGGGGCCCGGGCTGGGCGGGACGGGCGGAGCGACGGGGCATGCACTGACCCTCGCCGGGCCCTGCAGGGCCAGACGTCGCCCGACCAGCCGCCCTCGGACCCCGAGCCGTCCGACTCGTCCTCCCACGTGTCCCTGGAGACGCAGATCTTGGAGGAGGCCATTTTCCCCCAAGGAGGGAGGTCGGGCCGGCGCGGGGGCGGCAAGGAGCCTGCAGAGGCGCCCACAAAGCGGGCCCTGCGCGCGCCGGCTGCCGTCCGCTCCTCTGCGCCTGGCCCCTCGGCCGGCCGAGCGCACCGCCCTGCGGCGGCAGGAGGGTCGCAGGTCTCTTCGCCCAGCAAGCCGTCGTCGGAGAGGGGGCCTGGCCGGGTCAGCGGGAAGGCGGGGGACAGGCCGAGCCTCCAGCCTCGGCGCAGCGCCAGGAAGAAGGCGCAGCAGCACAAGAGGTGGCCCGCGGCGGGCAGCGCGTCCAAAGCTGTGCCGGGCAGCTTTGTGCACACCCTCCCGGCGGGGCGCCCTCCGGCCGCTGCCAGCTTCCCCCCCATCTCTGGGCTGTCGGTGCTTGGGAGAGCGGAGGAACACCCCCTGGTGTCGGGGTCACCCAAGCAGCCCCGCGGGAAGAAAGCCGGGGCGAGCGGCTCGCAGGAGTGGGAACCCGTGGGCGCGGAGGATGCCAAGCCCGGGAGAGAGCCAGCCGCGAAGGGCCCGGTGAGTGGGCCGCCTTCCCCTGCCCCGCCCAAGCCCCAGCACCCAGGCTGGCGGCGCTGCTGCTGTCCTGGGGCACGGCCCGAGGGTGCCGGTGGCTCGTCCCACAGGGTCAGAGAAGTGCTTGGTGTGGGGCTGGGGCTGCGAGGGGGCCTGGGTTGAAGGGGGATGGCAGGGCTGGCCAGCCCGGGGGCTGCGGGGGGCCTGGCATGAAGGGGGATGGCAGATTGGCACCCCGGGGGCTGCCGGGAACCAGGGGGCTGGGGAGGCGGCGGCTGGCAGCTGATCGACACCGACCGGCCCCTTGAAGGATGGGTCCTCCGATCCTCTGCCCCCTCACACGGCCCCGGCCTTTGTAGCACCCCGCTCCCCTCCCCGGCCGTCTAGGGGCACAGTGCTGGAGACGGGGGCCCGCTGGTGGAGGCCCTGCCTCCTCGGCCCGTGCCAGCCCGCCCCGCACACGCACACGCAGCCGGCAGCGAGACACGTGTGTTTCAGCTGCCCGCGCACAGGCCGGGACCCTCTCAGCGGGCCGCGTCGCTGGGAGAACACGGGGGCTCTGCCACCAAGGCAGCCCCGCAGTGGCAGCTTCGGGCCACGGCGCAGGAAGGCGCCAAGGCCAGAGGGGGCCCCCGCTCCGGTGAGCCCAGAGGCCTGGGTGGCCGGAGGGGGCAAGGCGGGCGGCGGCGCCGGCCGGCCGGGGTCCCGCCGGCCCCGCTGACCCGGGCCCTCGCCCCCAGGCAGCTGGGTGGACCCGGCCGACCTGAAGCCCCGGCTCCCGGGAAGGCCGGCCTGGAGAGAAGGGTGGAGCTGCTGGTCGGAGCACGGGTACCTTCTGCAGGGGGGGCAGCGCTGCCTGGGCCTGGACCCTGCCCGCCCTGCGCCTCCTTCCCCGCCCCGGGGGAGCCGCACTTGGGCTTCCGCTCCCGCAGGCCAGGGGCTGCTCCTGCACCCGCCCCGCCAGGACAGGAAGCCGCTGGCCCCCAGCGCCGGGGCCTGCCCCCGGGTAATGCTGCCTTGGCTGTCGGGGTCGGGGTGCGGGGGGGGGCACCCGGGGGAGGGAGGCTGCCTCTCGCCGCCGGGGGCTCCCTGCCGCTGTAGCCGCCGGGGTGGCGCGGGGCTGGGGCCAGATGCCTTGACGCTGTCTCCGTCCCCCGTGTGCCGGCCCAGTGCCCCGTGCTGCTGCGGGAGATCGACCGGCTTAACCGTCGACTCGGTACGCCCAGCTGGGGCGGGGTGGGCAGGTCCGGGGGCTCTAGCCCAGACACGGGGGGGGGGGGCTGTGGGGGCGCGGCCCGCCCAGGGGCCCCCCGGGGCGCGGGGAGGAGGCCGAGGCCGGCCTGGCCTGGCGCCCCTGCCGGGCCCGCCTGTCTCCCAGAGAAGCGCTGTTTGACCCACCGGCAGGTCCGCCCGGCCCAGGGGTCTGGGCGCCTCGCGCGGCGGCTGTGCTGGGGCTGCGCCGACGTGGCCAGAACCGCCCTGCGCGGCGAGGGCCCTGCACCCCGCCCGCCGCGCCGGGGTCGGCCGGGCCCTGGGGAGCCTTCACGGGCTCTAGTGCGGCCGAGGGGGCGGGCCACGGACAGGGGTCCGTGGGTTGCAGCTGGGGCCCCGGGGGGCTGGTGTCGCCCTGGAGCGGCCCCCCGCCCACGCCCTCCTCCTTGCAGTGGACATGCAGTGCCTCGTCGACGAGTTCCAGATGCTGTCCAGCGAGGGCCGCATTCTTCCCGGCCCCCCCGGTCGAGGAGGGCTGGGGCCCTGGCCTCACCTGGATGATTCTCCCTGAGGCGCTCTGGGGGCTGGGCAGGGGGCAGCGGCTCCAGGGCACCCAGGGCCCAGGTGGCTGGACTCCCCCATCCTGGCCTGTGTCAGCCCAGCCCTGCCTGCTGCCCCGAGGTTTCCTGGGGGCGTTGTGCCCTCACCCTGGTTTTAATAAAGGTCCTTCTTCATCTTGTGGCCGGTGTCTGTGGGAGGCCCCTGGGGGAGGGGCCGTCAGCGCGTTCACAGGCCTCTGCTCTCCGCCCTTCCTGGCTCCCCTCCTCACTGCCTGGTCTGCTCTGCTCTCTCTGAGGAGAAGCTGGGTCCGCTTCCAACCAGTGGGGGCAGAAGGCACGACAGTGTGCAGTAGAGCAAGCAGTCTGATCGTTAGTTGTCATATCCGTTGCTGCACCCCAGCACCTCCAATTTCCCCCACCTGCATAGACTCCTGGTGCCCAGATGCAGGGCAGCAGAAAACAGAGATTGTGCTGGACAAAGGGCGGGGGTGGAGGGGGTGGGGCGACAGCTGGGAAAGGTCAGACCCGTCCATCCCCCGGAGGCCGCTGGAGGGCTCGCTGGGTGAGGCGTCCCAGAGGCTCAGCACCGCCTGAAGGGTGAAAATTGTCTGGGAAACGGCGGGAGCAGGCGGATGCCGCCACGGGCCAGCGGGACCCTCGTCCTGGGGACACGGGGGGAGAGAGAGAGGCACTGTGCAGGTCACACGGCGCTCCCGGTGTCCGTCTGTCCAGCTGCCCCCCCCAGGGGCCCATGCCAGTATGCCCCATGGGGCCAAAGCCTGGAGGGCCCGGGATGCACCCCTCACCCTCCACGGAACCTGCAGTGTGACCTGCTCACAGCCGCTTTCTTTCGTGTGTGCCCTGGATCTCTTCACCAACCTGGCTGCAGCCCGGCCTACACCCCCACCTGCATAATCGGCCCCCCTCGCGCAGCTCTACCGTCTCCCCACCTCCCCTCTTACCCCCATCTTCCCCCGACCCCCCACACTGATGACCTGGGCCAGCTTCCGCTCGTCCTTGTGATTGGAAAGCAGGAAATCAAGCAGCCCAACCCTCGCCGTCGGGCCCGCTCCCTTACGACGGGTGGCCCAGAAGGGCACACTGTGAACAATTCGGGGGGCTCCGGGAGAAGGACGCTGCAAACCGGCCCCAATGCCAACCCGCCGGGGGGCCCCCTCAAGCGCTCCAGGGCACCGCAGGAAACGCGGCTCCCACGGGAGTGTGCGGGGCCTCCCGCGGTGTCAGTGCCGATGTGACCCGTGGGGGCGGGGGGCCGAGCGGGGCCCCGGGCGGGGGCTGTCCACACTCCCCCGCGCCCCGCGATGGCGCCCGCACGCCGCGAGGGGCCGGGGTCTGGACCACAGGGCGGGAACCGCCGGGCGTCCCGCTCGGAGCGGGCAGGGGGTGGGCGCCTGGGGGCCGGGTTGAGCTGCGAGGGGGGCGGGGCGCCAGGCCTCCAGGGGCCCGGGAGGCGCGGCGGGCGGCGCGTCATTGGCTGGCCGGGGCCGTCCCATCACGTGGGCGGCCGTGCGCAGGCGCCCTGGGCGTCGAGCTGCAGCCCCAGCCCCCGCCGGCAGGCGACCCGCTTTCGGGCCGTTGTCTGGAGCCGCGCAGGCGGGCGGCCATCCCGGAGTGATCCTCGACGGGAAGGCGGCGCCATGCAGAGCCCCGACGCTGGAGCACAGGGCGCCGATGAGCAGCCCCAGATGCCTCGGGGCGCGGACGGCCAGGGCAGCCTCGGGGCAGGCTCGGGTGCCGCCCGTGCCCCGCAGGCTCCGGGGCCGGCAGGAGGTGCGGCACCCGTGGCGGTGGCCTCGGGGCCGGAGAGCAAATTGCTGCAGTGGTATCCTCCCCGGGAGTCCGGCCGGGCCGCCAGGGACAGGCAGGAGCGTTGGGGTGGCTGGGCGTGGCGGTGCGCCCTCGGGTCGTGGTGGGTGAGGACAGAGGGGGCGGGGTCGGGGTGGGCGTGGGAGCGGGGGCGGAGGTGGGGGTGGGGGTGGGGAGGCACGAGGAGGAGGGATTAGGGGAGGAGGAGAGGCCAGAGCCGGGGCACCAGCCGGCGCGGCAGCCCCTCCGAGGCCGGCCTGGGGGCAGGGCCCGAGCTGAGCAATTCCCAGGCGTGGCCCTTAACCCACCTCGACAGCACCCTCAGGGTACCCTTCCTGTCCCCGCTGGACGCGAATGTGGCCTGCTGGTTCCTGACCCCGGAGGTGGAGCCGCGCGTGCAGCTGGTCCGCAAGGATCTCAGCGTGGTCGGCAGTGACCTGGTGGTGTGCGTGCCGGCGGGCGCGCGGGCGGGCGCGAGCGGGCCCCACAGCCCCTCTCGGTGGACCCCCGGGAGCCTGGGCCCTCGGGGCCCCCCCAGGGCAGAGTAACACGGGCCACCGCTCACCGTAACGCGGGCCACCGCTCACCCTGCCGTCCTTCCTTCCAGCGTCATGACCTCGGAAGAGCTGTGTTTTCTGCAAATTTCCATCGACGCTTTCCTGGACCAGCTTTTCCTGGTGACGCACATCATCCACCGCTCGGGCTCCTTCTGACGCCGGCCTCCGTGGCGCCGGGGCCCAACCTTGCCTGCCCATGCCGGGGGCCCGGCTCGTGGCCGGTGTGGCCCTTGGAGCCCGGGGGCTCTTCCGGTCGCTGGAGGAGGGGTGCTTCAGTGTTGTTACCTGGGCAAGTAAAACCGAAAACGTACGCCGAGTCTCCGTTCCTTTCCGCTGACGGTGACCGTGACCAACCGTCCCTTTGTCCCCCTCGGCTCTCGGGTGGACGGCGGCCCTTCTGCCGCGACGCTCTGTCCGAGCAAGGTCGCCGGACCATTGCGGAGCTGCGGGGGCTGAGGCGCCTCTGCCCCGCCCTGCTAAGAACGCCTGCTCACGCGCGGAGCGGCTCCTCGCCTGTCCCGGCAGGTGTGCAGCGACTGAGAGCCAACTACAGGGCGAGTGTGATCGCCAAGGACTTGGGGCTCGTGTTGGGTCTTTACCAAGGCCACGGCCTCCTCCGCTCGCTGAAAGGCTTGCAAGTAAACCACGCTGGGGAGGGCTGTGCGAACGTGCACCGCCGCCTGCGCTGCTCCAGAAGGGGCGTAGCGGGTTCCAGGTTGCCCCCAGTGCGGTTCCCGAATCTACAGGTGTGGCAGGAATGGTCAGGTTTCCCTAAGGGAACTCCCCACAGGCCGAGTCACTGGGAATTCACTCGAGCGATTCTGGGCAAAGGGGAGCCGGGGGCATGTGTGGACAGAGACACACTGAGCACTGCCGGCGTCCAGCGGTCCCTGTCACGGGGAACCCCCTCAACACACACACAGACCAGCATCCAGCAGAACGACGGACCCACGGCCACCTCCCTGGCACGGCCGTCCGGCCCCCCAGGGGCCGCAGGCGTGTGTCCCGGGGGCGGATGGGGAGCGCGCCCCCGAGCATGAGCCACAGACGGCCCGGGCACGCGGGAGGCGGGAGGCGGGCCATGGCGTGCGTGGCAGCGGCCCCGAGTGTCCCAGTGCGCTCCGGGGTGCGGGGGCAGCGGGGCCCCGGGCCAGCGCTCCCAGGCGGGGGCGGTGGGGGTGGCCGGCGCCCCCGGCCCGCGGTGCTCCTCCGCCGGCGGCGGACCCGCCCCCGGGAGGGCACCCCGTCCTCAGCGACCGACCGACCGACCGACCGACCAACCGAGCGAGCGTGGCGGGAGGAGCGACGGCGGCGCCGCCCGGGCCCGCGGCCGTTCGCCCCCCCCCCCCCCCCCCCCGCACCTGCGGCGCCGGAGAGGCTCACGTGCCGCGTGGCCGCCGCGCTCCCGCGGGGCCTGCCTGACGTCACACGCCGGGGCGGGGCCGGGGCCGAGCCGCGCTGCTGCGGCGCGAGCGTCGTGGGCGCGTCGGCCGAGCCGGCAGCGGGACCATGCGCGCCGCGGGCGGAGGCCGGGACGAGGCGGCTGGACGCGCGGACGGCGTGGGCGACCCCGGCCACCGGGACCCCGACGCCGGCGACGCGCGGCGCGCGCTCGGAGCCGACGGCGCGGACGCGCTCGGGCCCGGCGCCCACGCGCCGTCCGAGGCCGCCGGGCCCGCACCCAGACCCCCGGGCAGCCGCCCGATCCAGTTGTATCCTACTTGCGGCACCGCGGGGGCGGGGGCGGGGGCGGGGGCGGGCCGGGCCCGGCCGGCCAGGGGAGGGGGCCCCTGAGGGACGGGAGGGTCGGCGCCCACCCTGGGTGGGGGGGGGGCGGCCGTCGGGCCGTCGCGGGGCCCGAGGCCCGGCGGGAGCGCGGGGGGTTGTGCCTTAACCGAACGCCCGCCAGCTTCGTCGCGCAGCCCTTCCGGTCGCCCGTGGAGGCGCACGTGGCTCGCCAGGCGCTGGCCCGCCGTGACCAGCCCCTCCCCGGGGCCGTGCGCGCGGAGCTCCTGGTGTCCGGCAGCATCCTGTCCGTGTGAGTGCCCGGAGGGCCGTGCGGCGGGGTGGGCGCGGCTCGTGGGCAGGCGCAGGGCGGCGGGCGGTGGCGCCCGGTGGGCCGACGGAGCCGCCTCCCCTCCTTGCAGCCTGCTGATCGCGGAAGACCCGGCCCAGCTGCGAGTGTCCGTCGCCGCGTTCCTGGAGCAGCTCTCCGCGGTGGTGCGGGCCCTGCAGCGCTCCGGGCCCCCCGTGGTGGTGAAGCCGAGGCCGGAGTTCCGGGGCTAGCCTCCCCCGGGTTCCCGCCCGCCCCGGCCACGCCGCCTGGCGCCCGGGGGGCCGTTGCGGGGGCTGTCGGGGCTCCGCTCTGCTGGCGCCTGCTCGCTGGGGGTTGCCCGCGGGAAATAAACGGGACCCGCCATCCCGACCGTCTGCTTGTGTCCAGCGA